>NW_020447530.1:4836922-4870167 GCF_003343035.1 Apteryx rowi | reverse complement strand
CGGGAGTGACGCTCGGGGAAGCGGGGAATAGCGCGGTCGCAGGCCCGGAGGGCGCCGGGGTGACGCGGGCCCCGCAGCGGGGCTCCCCGTGGCCCCCCGAGGTGCCCGCTCACCCCCACGCGCGGCGGGGAGAAGGCCCGCTCCGCCTCACGCAGCACCGCCAGGCCACCTCGAGACCCTTCCGAGGCGAAAAAGCGGTATAACTTCATAAAAAGCGCCACAATATTTAGCCCGGGGCTAACGAGCCGAGGCCCGGGATCGCGCTAACCCGGCGCCTCGGATGGCCGAGGTGGATTTCCCAAAGTCTCTCCAGTCCCTCTTGGCTATGGCCACCACTCGCAAAGGCAGAGGGAGGACAGGAGGTGAAGTGACCTGCCGAAGGTCAAAGATCAGATCAGCGACAGGACTGAGAGCGGAACCTGGGCTTCCTCGTCTCTCCGGTGTTTTCTCCTCCGGACAGTAACAACCGCAGGAGAACGAAGGGATTTTGCTATCAGTGACGCAGGACGTTGTTGTGTTCAAGAGGAAAAATTACACAGTCACGTCAGTATAGGATTGCTGTGATTTTTTGTACATGTGTGTTTCTTTTTTTTGTTAGTGTGGCATCACAGTTCAGTGACTGGCACACACAAGGACAAGATATCACCAGCTGACTTCAAGGCGAATGAAATACGTGCCCTGTAACGCCAGAGAAAGGCCCCACAACTCTACGGACCCAATCTTTTGTTTTAAGTTGATAAACACAGCTGAATGTCATTCACTGCTGAGTGACTTCTAATGATGAAATAACCTTTTTCCCCTCCTTCCCCCCCCCCCCGCCCCCCGGACATTTAGTGATAATATAAGGAAGATTTGGTACATTGTTTAGCTTACATGGCCATCTGGCACTTTTGCATTTCAGTAGCCTTGAACATTGAAAAAACAAGAGATAAAGAAAAACTGTCCTATCTTATCAGCGACCTGGAGAAGTTTAACTTTGTCAGAGTACATAGGATTAACCAAGTCACTATAGCTCTTCTATAGCTTCCATCTTCATTAATGGTCATATTCCTCAAAGCTTTCCATCGTTGCACACTCTCAACCAGGCTATTCCCTATCTCCTGTGTATTTGTTTTAGCTGTGAAACACTTAACTCCAGCAATCACATCCAACCTCCATACTAGAAGTACTGCTTCTGGGCAATGGAGACACGAGAGAGACATGCTGAGAAAAGATATGTGCTCTTTTAACCCAGAATAAAAACTAAAAATTACTGCAAGTCTTGTCAAAGCTAGGGAAAAGGATGCTCTTTTCAAATGAAAACTCAAAGGTCCTGGCCTAACTCAACTGCAAGCCTACTTGACACTGATGAAATACTGCCTAATACCACTGTACTAAGCAGCTTCTTCACCTGCTTTTGCTAAAGGGGATAAAAATATAACTTACCTAAAGCACCCACTCCAAACAATTCTTAGACACAAAAAAAAAAAACAAAACAGAAAGTTGGTCTCAACTCAGAAATGGTTTATGGGTGCTTATAAATGCGATGCTGTAGCATCTAACTGATCGGTATCAGGCTGCCAGAGTGGAAGGCAATTCCTGGGCTTGGGTACCTTGCTTCTCTATTTAAAGCCTGGAGCATGTTAGACACCTCGCACAGGCAAGTGAAAAACCCCACACGGTGAACAGAGACCTGCTTGCAGTAAACATCAAAAAGAGGGATATATATATATATATATATAAATCTAGGTGTTTCTGTCAGCTCGGGATCCCGGGGCTACACACGTGGGTTTAGGAGCCTGCAAGTGCTCTTTGAAACAACAGAGCCAGGTTACCGCTTTCTTTTCAACACTGTGAGCTGCAGCGATTACATTCGATGCGGTTTCTGGCATGCACTAATCTGGACGTTAGAGCAAATATCCAAGGAAGGGAAGGTCTTCTCCATGCTCTCTTTATCCTGGTGAGAGTCCAAACGCGGATCTCCCACCTGTGTGGACCCAGCCTACAGGTGAGGCCGAGAGATCCGGGCAGGGGTGAGCGGTTGTCCCAGGCTCCTGTTAAAAATGTGCTACCATTCAGAATGAAAACCCCCAAAACAGAGCAAGAAAATGCAACTGAAGGTGTAACTGGGTTCCCTAGGTGTTAGAGGATAGTAATTTAGCCTCTATTTTCTGCTCCTAGAATTTTTGTGTTTTTAAATCAGGGAACAGCGCTGTAATGGTTTTGCTGCGCAGCCCTTGATCAAGAGGCTCTCGGTTAAATTCGGCAGGGGGACTACCTTGTACCCTCTGCAGCAACACGCAGTGCTCCACGCACAGTCGTTTGCTTACAGCAGCTTTTCTCTAACACTCGGACAGTGCCAAGTACGTGACTCTGTGGGCTACAGCTTTACAATTCCATTYGCCTGAAATTTCACCAAAAATATATTCAGAAATGCTAATTATTTCAGAGCACAGTTCAGGGATAGTTTCCCCTACACGCTCTGTATTGCTCTCCAGTAGGGTGCATTTATGCAGGGAGAGGGAGAATTACCCTTAAAACAAACAATATCCCACATGAAAGAATTAAAAGAAGAGTAGGAAGAGCAAGTGAGCAGATTTCCACATAATGTATCTTCTTGGCACAAAATGTATCTGGTAATGACAGTTATACTGTCAAGAAACAGATAAATTCAAAGGGGTTCTCAGAGCTCCAGCGGCTAAGATAAAGGCGTAATATCATATTATCATTGGGAGTGTATGAAAACGACACACTTAATCTTTCAGGCATGTATAACATCTGTAAGGGATAATGTCTTTATATATTCATGTTGCCTGTTTATCTACATTAAATGGCAATACGTTCATTCCTCTTAACAATAAAATCAGTAGCAATCATAAACTGGGCTGAAAAAATATCATCGCTGTGTTTTATTTCAAAGTGACATCGGAATACTTTAAAATCAGGGCATTATTCAAATACATCCAGACCCTTGCGGTGACCTAGATAGTGTTATTGGAAGGTGTAATTGCAGGATGTTAAGTAAACCCGTTCTGGCTTTAACCTAGCCAGCTCAGGTAACACCGCTAGTGAAGATGCACGGCAGAGTCTCGGCTTGCCAAGACCACGGCCGGGTACTCAGGTTGCTGGCTGGCACTGAAGCCTGCCCTGCTGTGTTATCACTGGCGTTGTTATCTGAGCTAGTTAGATTAAAGCCTCGGCATCACCGCAGTCACGCTTCCTAAATTCGGTATCAGCATCCACACGAGTGGAAATTAGCCCAGCAAATGTTTCAGGCTACGCACTCGGAGGAGAAAACAAGTATTGTTTCAATATACAGGAATACTTCAGACTCGGGCACAGAATAAGTGAGAAAGAAGGATTTTTGGTTGGAAAGAAGACACTCCCAAATTCATTTTTTCTGACTAGTGGTTCAGCACAGCCCCAATCACCGGACTATATCCTGATATCCTAAGGTAGAACTGTTGAATGCCCTCAAATTCCACTGATTTGGGGGGAAAAGGAGAGCAACAAAACGCAGCAAACACTCAGAACCTCGTTGCATTGGACTAAGTGGGCAGAATCTCTACAAACTACTGTAGCTCTGCTGTTTAATTGGRCTTTTTTTATACCACTGGGGAATCTGCCCCAATGGCCGCCAATCAACAGGTCCAAACTAATCTTTTATTATCATGTAATAAGTTAATGATCTGAGCATGAGTTGGGATTTTCCAGGTTTCCAAATCTTTGCCGGATCCCCCGGYGGCCGATACAGGGAAACGGAGGGGGATGTTTCTTTGACCTCTCCATTTTGCGATGCACGGGGCCAATCTTGAATGATGCTGAATGGTTGAATGGTCTTTTAGCTCTTTTTTTTTTTTTTTTTTGCTTTCTTCATGCACTGTAATCATGTTCTTATAAAAACGCACGAACGTTTTAGAAATTAACCGCGTGTTCCCCTGCTTTGAGCGCTGGCGTTACGAAGCACGGCGCACCGCTGCGCGCAGAGCCTGCATCTGCGCGCCGCCTGCGAGGCAGCCTTGCCCTCTTCTCCTCCTTCCCCTGCGATTATGCCTGGTGCTTAGCAGTTTCCTGTTTGGCAATAGCCTTTTTTATTTTATTTTTATTTTATTTTATTTTATTTTATTTTTGACGCGCTGTCTACATTTGTGCAGTGCCACCAAGTGGTGGCTTTTGCAGTAGCATTTTCGCATTTTAATTTTTTGCAGATTTTATAAACAAAACAAAAAAAAATCTTCCTGCGCATGAGAATCACATGAGTCACAAGTCACCCCTGCACAGCGGAGAGTCGGTATGATGCCGGTACAGCAGGACATAGGGGATGCGAGCGTTTGTGCAATAAGGCGTTAAGATTAAAAGCGGGGGATACGTAATATGCTGTAAGCGCCACCCAAGGCTTTTTGACCCCGCCGCGCCACCGTACAGCGGGGAGCGGCGCCCCCCGGAAGGCCAGGACGCACCGCCTACGGACCCCTCCCCGCGCACCCAATGAGCGGCAAGCGGGAGGGGGGCGGGCTGCTCAGAGCAGCCAATGAGAATCAATCACGGCGATGACGGTGACCAATAAACAACCCACTTCGGGGTTGCCAATCAACGGTCGGCTGGGAGCGGCCCAATGARAGCCCGCGGGCAGGCCGGGGCCGGCCAATGAGCGTCGCCAGGTGAGATTTGAAAGTGAGCCGTGGCGGGCGGCGCTGAGGGGCGGGCGGTGGCTGAGGAGAGCGGGAGCGGCGGGGGGGTCGGAGCAGGTAACGGCGGGACCCCGGGGGAGGGGAGGAGGATCCGTGCCGGGGGTCGGCAGCAGCGATTCCCTGAAATCGCCTCAGAATAAGGTGAGAAGGGCCAAAGCCTGTGAACCGCTCTGGGTTGTTGCTGTGCTGGCTACGATGGTAACTCTTCACCTAAATGTCCTTTGTATGCGAATTATTCCTTTGGTTCCTGTGGCATCACTGGTCTTAAGTGGTTCCCCCCCCCCCTTTTTTTTTAATAAATCCTATAAATTTTAAACTTCAATTTTGCTAGTATATGCAAGGCATTTCCAATTCTTTTATATAAGCCCTTTGTCCCTTTCCTGCTACCAGTCTTTGCTTGTGTTCGTTCGAGTTTAAATTTAATTTTCTGGACTGCTCTCTGGGAGCAAGGTGCTACTCAGAAACCATCACCTGAAAAGAAAAGGTGCCAAACACTGAAAAATCTTTAGGGAAAGAGCTTTTAGTCCTGAATGTGTCACTGGTTTTTAATGAGCCCATAGAGACTGTGGGTAATCTCTTGTGTAATGTTACTTTTGTTGGCTTGGGGTGTGAGTTGGTGATGCATATTATAAAAAAGTGGGAAACTCCCTCTACCTCTGCTTATTATATTTGAGTTTCTCTTCAAGTTTCAGTTGAATTCTTCTGGAGAATTACTTACTGTGAAAGGCAGATCGCTTGCTCTTGAGGATTATAAGGGGCAGAAGGACTTAGGTGGGCTTTTACTATAATAGCTAAGAAAATATTGTGGAGCATACTTAACACTTCAAAAGTTAAAAAAAAATCCTGTAAATGTGTTAAAATATTTATCAAAATTTAAGATAAATGCAGCTTTCTGTAAGCTTTTCTGATAGAAAACTGGGTATATTCAGTGAATATTTGTTAGGTTACTTTCCTCCAAGGTAATGATTTGGAAAATTGTGCAAGCACTCTGAAAAGACCTTTGCTATGCTTAGAGCATGTTTAAGGAGTCCCAGACAGGGAATTTACCCTGCAAGTCCTCCAAGGATGAGTGTTGGGACTTGATGCCAGTTGCTGCTTTTAGGAAAGATTTTCTTCCGGGGGGGCACAAAAATCCTGCTGCTTCTAGGGCATGGATAGTGTGGTTTTCTTAATGACTTTCTAACTGTTTTCTTAATGAATATCCATAACACCGTGGGAACTACTACTACGATCAGTCCAAAGATTATAGTTGGAATTCCTCATGAATTAACCTTCCTTTATCACCCGTATGTAAAGCAGAGCAAGTATGACCTGTGAATTGGAGTCCAGTTAGTCTGATCATTTGCAGTCATTATTAACTAACTGTCACTAATGAATTGGTGAAAGTTGGAATGTATTAATAGATGGAATATAAGATGTTTGACATTCACAAATCAGGTGGCACTGACATGCACATGAATTATGTGGAAGGCATCTGGTCTCTGACTGGAGTGCTTTAAGCTGAGTTTTGCTTCTATTCCCATTTGATAACTTACATTTCCATTGACCATTTTCCCTCCTGCAGCATTGAATATATTGAAAAAAGAAGCAAAATATGCTCTTCTGTATTTCTTGATCATATATTATCTCCAGTCTCTATTCCAAGCGCTTCCAGGTGGTTGTGAGTGTTATGCGAGTGCTTGGTTCATGAATACTGCCTTGAAGTTGGCTGCAAGGAGCTGCTGCTGCCAACAGCAGTGGTGTCTAAAAGCCTTTGTCTGTATCCCCTTGTGGGGTAGCTCAGATTCTGTCCTTCCTTGCTGTTTCTATAGATATATGCAGCTTAAGAATACATTGTTATTTATTTCTGTACCCTTTATGTTTATTCTGGTACTCTTTTTCTCCCTTCCCTCCCCCAGCGTTTAGTGTTCAGGATTCAGCTAGATCTCTGGTCTTTTGCTTAGCTTGAGAAGGTGGGTTTTTTGACCGCAGGTTTTTTCTTTTGATTCCGCAGGTTAAAAAAGTAGGGAGAAATCCTATGTGAAGTAAACGTAATTGTATTGCAGTTGCGTCCTGGAAGCTCAGTTAGGAAACAGTGCCAAGTACTCTGCATGACAAAAATGTCCTGCCATTGGATAGGTTATAAACTAAATGTTCAGTGGCCATGCTGCTTCCAAGTATTGTCCTACAACCTTGTCATTTACTTGCTTGTCTCCTTAACATGAAAAACACGTGTTGAAAACAGGCTAGCCAGCCAATCCCAGGCAGTGACAAAGCTTGCCCTACTAATTCTGTGCCAGGCTTGTTGGCTATTTAACTAACCAGTCTCTTAGATATCTATAATAAGGAAAAATAATGAAGAATCATTGCTGAAATTGTGATTTGTGTTCTCTCTGGTACACATACGGAAAGGAAGAACTGAAGGCTTTCTCTGTTAATAAATACCAACTCTATTGAAAATGGCAAAAACGGAACATGACAGCTTTTTTCCTAATCATTATGATTTTTGTGCAGGATAAACAAGATGGCGGCTACTTCCCAGTTTGCCAGTCGATACAAAAAGGACTTAAGTACGGAAACCCTCAGAACAAAAGTTGCACGCAGGAAATCAGTGCTGCAAAAGGAGAACAGACACAAGTTGTTTGAAAAGAGCAGACAGTTTGGATTGGCAGATGTCAATATTCAGCTATCAAAAGACAGGGGAATTTCTCAACTAAATGAGACAAATGAAATGTGCTCTCAAGAGAACAGCAATGTAAAGCAGAGTGAGTAAAGGGTTGTTTTCAAGCTTTTTTTTTTTTAGTATATAATTGTTACAAATTTCATTAAACAGATTTGGTAATATAATCACAGGAACCTAACTGTGGTTAACATATTAATTTGAAGAGGTGTTTTAAGATTTAAAAAGCAATAACTACCAATTCTGCTAACTGTGAAGTGAACCAAGAAAATAAAGTCTAATACAGTACAGCTTTATCCTCCTTCACTGCTCCAGTTGTGTGGATGGGGCTTTGCTATGATTTGCCTGGAGCAGTCAAAGGAGGAATGCATTTTGCTGTTAGCATTCAACGGAAAGTGTCTTAAATGATGGCTTTGTTCAGGAAGTGAATAATCCTGATCTATAATTTCTTCTAATATATTACTGATACCTGTCATGTGCTCAAGGTATGCTTAGAAATGATTAGTGCATATTGTATTTTAAAGGTTAGCAGTTCTTGATACCTTCTGTTTCCTTCCAGAAAACAGAACCGGCACAAACTGAATTTTGCCTCTCCAGCTCGTCTGGGTACTTATGGCCTAAGGAATTAAGTTAATCTTTAAACAGACTATTAGCAAATTTCTTCAGAAATATTTTCACCTTTAGTATTTTGAAAGAAGAAAATCACTGGAGGAAAGAATGAAATCACTATGTAATCATGTCAAATACAAAATTAATAGAAATTGCAACTTGGTTTTCTTCAATAAATTTTAACTTAGAGTAGGTTTTCCTGATGGATGTGTAATTCAAGTTGGCATCATTTCAAGGATTTATTCTTTCTCATAACTTCTGCCTCATTTGTTCTCCTCAGCTTGAGGCAGATTTTACTCCTTAGGGTCTAAAAGCTGACCTAAACTTCAGCTTTCAATGGTATTAAAAATGTTTTAATAGAGAAACTTGTACAAATAACTAAGTATGCTTAAAACATTAACTTTAATACTATAACCTTGCAGGTACAGTCTTTACACTGTAAAATAGATCTGAACTTACAGTATCCCTGAGATCCAGAGGTAGGGAGGTGTATTTGCAAGTTGAATTTTGTCTTTGAATACCCTTCTTCCAGTGAGAAGGGTTAAAACAATGCGGAGCTTTTAAGTTTTTGGCAAGCTGATAGAGCACGTGCATTTGTATTAAAGACTTTAATTGAAATTTTTAAGCACAGACTCTAAACAGTGAGTCTTACACTTTTTTACTTAGTATGTTACTTCTGTATCTTGGAAAAGCTCTTTGCAATTTTCTGACTTGTTCATCATTGTTTGCTGAAAAATATCTTCAAGATTGTTTAAAATGTCTATCTTCACCCCTGCTGCAGAACAGCTCACAAATGCAGCCATGAAGAGGAGTATTGAACGCAAGGAAATGCTTCAACGCTATAAAGAGGAAAAGGAACTTAGAAAACTTAAAGAACAAAGAGAAAAAGCAAAAAAGGGCGTATTTAAAGTTGGATTATATAGACCTACTGCACCTGGTTTTCTTTCACTTGTACCCCAAGATCCTGTGACAGTCAAACCAAAAGAGAAGGTAATAAGTTTAATGAATACCTAAAATGAGTATATGAAATATGTTATGTTAACATATTTATTTATATATAAAATTGTGTTATGTGAAATTAATTAAAGCATTTCTACAATAAATGCTTTATAAATAATTTTATATTAGTTTAGTAAGGAAGATACTATATTAATCTGATTTAAGGTGAAGACATTAGACTTGGTTAATGATGGGACAGCTTAATGTCACTAAGGGAGTAATTTGGTTTATTTAAAAAAAGAGAGCAAAAGAGGAAATGGCATTGTGATATGTTAATTTTTGTCTATGTCTTATACATGTTTTCAGTTCAAAAACTATAGTGGTTTATCCACAAATGAAACAGTTGAGTTATTTTTAGAACTGGTAACTTGTTCCAATTTAGCTTACCCAACTTTGAAAGTCTTTCAAATTACTCTTTACTTTACTTTATCCGTTTTAACTTTCAAGTGCAGTGCAGGGCCATGTTGCTTTTCATACCTGAGTCATCTTGTCCACTCTAACAGTGGGTGGGGCACAAGGAATATGTTAACTCTTGTTTCTTTGGGAATGTTTCCAGGCAGCTCCTGCTTCCTCTGGGAGGATTACTCGATCAAAGGCCAAGAATCAAGCAGAAAAAACAATGACATCATCAACTGCATCTAAGCATTCTACGGTTTGTCTCCTATATACTTCAGTGAATAAACTGGGAGAAAAGGATGTAATTATCCTTCAGACCACAACTGGGGGTGGTATGCTTGCATGTTGAGTGCTCTCTCTGAGCAGGCTCTTCTGGTGAGAAAGGGCAGTAAAGCTTTCAGCGAGCTGATAGATCTTATTGTGCTGATTTGAGCGTTGTGCTGAACTGAGCTACAAAGACTTTWATAAGGTCAGTACAAGTAGAGAAGAGTTTACTGATCTTCCAGACCGCTTTTTCCATACAAAGTACTGTAGTCAGCAAGGATTGCAACTAAGAGTAGAGGTAGGGGTGAGACTGAAGTTATGTATTTTGCTTGAGATGCCATTATTTCTGGCTTGAAGCTCTAGAGCAGAGTTGCTGGCACCAAATCTGACCAGGCCTGTTGAATAATCAGAAAGAAATTAGGCTAATTTATTTTTGGAAATCCGACACTTCCTAAAATGCAAACTTTTCTTGTAGGTTTGTGCCAATGGGCATAGTGCTTGCTCTACACAAGCAGGACGTAAACAGATGGGTACAGACAAAGCAGCTGAAAAAGAGAAAGGTATGAATGTAGAATGATCCCTACACCTGAGTCTGAAAGGATGCTCTAATGTTTTGTTCTTCTGAGTCCAATAGCTGTCAGATCAGGGGAGGGATGCAGGGAACAAGCAAGAATTTTTAGCATGACCCCATTTCTACTGAGGGCAGCAGCTGACAGACTATAAAATGTGCGGCTCTAGCTATCGCATATACTTGTTGCCTCTTTAGGCTTTGGGAAATGGAACTCGCAGGATGCTTTATGCAGTGCTGGTTACTGGTTATGCACGCCAGGAGAGGGAAAAGAAAAAAGGTCAGTAGCCAGGATTGCGTGATTGCTAACTGCCCCAGCAGCTGGAGCTGTGCAGAGCCTCCTGTCTGTTCTCTCTGAGGAGAATATCGCGTGTAGTAGCTGCTGCTATTATACAAGAGCATCTTTACCTGGAAAGCTTCAGGAGTACTGATACAAATAAAACATGAATTTTCCTTGGCATTGTGAGTAGCCTGACAAATAGGCAATTGATTGAATGAAGTGTAAATGCATTCAGTGAAGTCTTTCTTCTGTCTCTCTGGCAAAGCTGCTGTTGTCAAGCATTAGCCATTGTCTAATTCACAAGAAGCACTCAGCCTACAAATCTCTCACCATTATTGCTTTGACATCTTTCTCTTTCCTTGGTCACTTGTTGAGATATTTCCCATTGAGACTACTTTAAACCTGATAGTCTCAAAATAGCGTGTGAAAATTGGTATTGTTAGAGCTCTTCTCTTTGTTGTGGCTTCCTAAGATTATGTGGTGTTTTCATTGTCTTGGAGCAGAATTTAACTTTTATGCAGGGTAGTCATAATCAGAAGGACTTTATCTGCCGTGTTCATTCCTGTGTGTTAATCATCTATCTTCAGAGTATTCTAGAAGTGAAAAAGTGATAGGTTCTGCCGAAGAACTGTTTAAATCAAGATTGTGCACGTTGAGTAACCAGAAAGAAAACTGCTGGATAATGACAATTAAGTACAGAAAAGCTTTAAAGGTTCAGTCTGAATTAATTTTTGGTCTCTAAATGAAACTCCTTGTGTAACTTAACACTGAAAAGAGTTTGTAAAAGAACAGGTTAAACAGCCAACTCCTAGAGCGCAACAGCGTATAATGTAGGAGACAGGAGTCCGGATTTCTGATACACACTAACTCAACTGGGTAAATGCGACTGCGTTTGGGATTGGCTGCTTTGATAAATGATGAATACAGTCATCTGTTTTCACGTTAAAAACAGCCCCTTCTGTATCTGTGTAACCCCTGGGCTTTGTGTGATGATTCCACACACTTCTTAAACCAACAACCCATGCCACATTTGTTAAAGGAGGAGAATACCTTTGATCAGAACTCCTTTCTGATAGCACAGTGATGTACATGTCTAAGCTGTGTGGCATACTCATGCCAACATAAGATATTTAGTAGTTTAGAGTGAAATGACTTTCACATTGCTAACTTAATTAAATCAGCAAGCAGCAAACCTTTATTTAAATAAATTTCAGTCGTGCCTTCAGTGAATACTGAAAAGATCCATTATCAGTGTTTGCTATAACACTTAAAACATGTCATTTACAAAAAAAATTATCATCTGCCAGACTTGATAATGTTTTTGCTGAATCAAGAATATGCGTTTATATGCATTTAAATCATAGGTGAAAACGTTAGAAGTGAATGTGTGAATAAATCAAATGTTAGTTATTTATGTAGTAATTTTTTTCCAACTTGTCAAGATGCATTTCTATGGAGGCTAGAATTACAATAAAAACACAAATAGCATTTAACAATAACCAAGTGGGGCTACTAGTTTTCATGTACGTATAGAAAGGGAGGGTATGAAATCAGGAGCTTCTGTTAAACTTTTCTTTGCAATAAATGCCATCATTCTTGAAGAAAATTAGAAACAGCAGTAGAATACAAAGGTGAAAATTATTAAGGTAGGTAATACAGCATATGAACTTGAGTCATATTTTGTGAAATGTGTCAGGGATAATTCATCTTGAATTTAAAAATATGTTATTAAATTACATTAAAATCAGACCTTAGAATGTGTTCATATTATGACCACAGGATCGCTTTGTTACCCAGATGTTCTGTTTAAATTTCCAGCTGGGCAAATAACTCTGACAATTTACTACTCTAGAAAGCTTCATCTGTAAAATAGGAGTAATACTGACTTTGCCTAAGACTGCAGAGAATAGCGAGGAGAGTTCCTTATGCTGTGTACGTGGCACCTAGTACAGTGGCATCGTGATCTCGTCAGGGTCCTGGCGGTACTGTTGTACAACCAAAACAGTCTTCAGTCAAGATCCGTCTGAGCGCTGCCTTGATGCCAAGGCTGGGCTGGGCTGTCCGTGTTTAGCACTGTTTGCACTGCGCTGACAAAAGCCACCCCCACTATTGATTCCCGCAAACTAATGCAACTGATAAATGCTAATGCACTCTTCTGATTTCTACCAAACCTAAACTTTCAGTGCTATTATTTGAATGCTGCAAGCTTTGAAATCTCTGAAATTAATATTGCTTACAGTGTTACAGTCTGCAGTCCAGACAGCGGCAAATGTAAGAATCACCAGAGCAGCCGCCTCTGCAGCTAGACAGATGCTGAAAACGACTGCTGCCGCTGCTACGGGTAAGTGAGGCAGTAAATGTACTTCTGCCTGTGTAGCTCTGTCTTGATAAGTAACTACTCAGCGTAGCGTGCTGTAAAGACCATACCCTGGCTAGTACTAGATAAGTAAGCACTGGAAACAACGTATGTGTGTTTGTGCTGCAGTTAGACTCCTTATCAGATGATATACTAAGGCAGCTCTATCTTTAGGATTTTACTTGCATCTCAGGCACTCTTTTGTGATGTAGAGATATATGTCAGCTTGTTCTGAAATGTCTTAGCACACTGCATCCTGCTGTGTGGTTATCTGCTTGGAACAGTTAAAGACTGCATGTAAATCATGCCAAATTGTCATGTAAGAAAAGGACTAGATGCTCTATCAGTAAGAATCTCATCTGGAATCTCTACTGCAATGTTTAAATCAAGATGTTGAAACCAACATTGGACAGTTCCCCACAAAATCCCTCCGTGTGGAGCATCAATATCCATATGGTAATTATAGCCTGAAAGAACAGAAACAGAACAGAGTAAAGATTTGCCAATTTGGTGTATCACTGTTTGAGGACACATGATTAATAGGGCTGTGATCAGAAACAGATGTCTCTGGAAGACATGAGAGCCTGTGCTCTTTGTGTCATGAATTTCTTTTCGTGCATGTTTTTCTATTTACCAGAACAGGGGAACTTAATGGTTACTGAAAGGGAAATCTTTAGTATATGTTCTTGTCCTCAAGATATTCTCCAGAATTTTTTGCAACATCCTTTATATTATATATGACAAAAGTAAAACCCTAGGCTTGAAAGCACAGCTGTGATAGTGATTTCAATCCACCAGTTTCCCACCATACAGAAATTTAAAAATCTGGGTTCAAACTGGTTTGACAGTATCTCTTCAGCCTTTAGGGAAGTAAGACGCTTTCTATTCTTAAAATTTCTGTGATGTACACCTTAAAATAGAGCTATATGATTCTCTATATTTAAGTGTTTAGCTTCTCATACAGGCATAATGTGGTTATATGACAACTTCTAATGACTTAGTGAATCTGATTTCCTTTCTTGGTTATATATCATTTAATGTGCTGTTTAAATCCCAGGACAAGTTTTCTTTTGTATGAACTTCTTCAATTAGGTGTCTGCCCTGTAGCCACCTCCCACTCAAAAAAAACCCTCACAGTTGCTCCCTGTCTTTGCCTTAATTAGATGCCTTTTTGACCTTCTGGAATTTCTTTCATTCTAGGAAACCAGCCACAACGAAAGACAGCAAATGTAGGAAAGCAGAAGAAGGCAGTCAAACCTGACATCATGGAGGTAGGGAGTTTTGTGTTTGAAATGGAAAAGCGGTAAAACGGACTTAAGAATGAGTAACAAACTGTAGTATGTTGATGCTGCGTCTAAAGTAGATTATGCTGTTTAGAGTAATTTAGCTGTTGGACTGCGCTTTTTTTTTCGTTTTCGCGTTAATATTATTATCTCTTAGAGATTAAGAACTCTGGTTCCAGTCAAACTCTAAAAGCCAAATGCAGGCAATACTTAAAATCAGTCATTGCTGCTTGATCAGAAGATGCTTCATTAATACGAGCAAGTTCTTGAGTTTTTGTTCAGGTAAAAAGGAAGGTTGTACAGTGTTTCTTATATGAAGAAAATATACAAAATTCCAAAGCTTCTGCTTGCAAATTGGTGTTAGCTGTTCACAAGAATCTACAGGTTACAACAGCTGAAGGTCACAGATTTGAAGAACGTGTTCAAATGTGCATGTGCTTTCTGCGCACGAGTAATCTTTGCTGCAGCAAGGGGCGCAGGTTGTTATACACGTCCACGGACCTATCAGGTTTCTTGTATACACAATTCATGAACAGAAAATGACAGACCTGTTTGATTAAGCTAGACTCAGTGAGCTTCACTGACATCAGTTAGTCGAATGTTGTACTGTTAAAGGGCTTTTAAAATGCTGTGTTCAGGGGAACTTGTTTTAAGTAAAATTTTAAGCACAACTAAATTGCTATTGAGTAAAAGTTCAACTACAGTTGTGCTCAAGCATACAAGCAATAGGAAATTCACTAGTAAGTTAGGTTTTTAGGAGGAAGCTGTATGTATTTATATTCCCATGTATTTTCAGATTTGGTATGCTTATAGGGATGACTTGGTTACTGATCCTCAAGTTTTGACTGATTTAAATGAGAGAAAATCTTACTTGAAATATCTCATTTAAGTCTGATGTTTAAACTAGTAAGCAAAGGGCATGTACAGTTTGCTGTTTTTAACTAGTGTTTGTAAATTTTGTGCAATTCATTCCTCTTTGAGGACAGACTCTGTATCCTTTTTATGCTCAGGTAATTGTATGGGACCTTAGAAGCAGAAAAATAAATGCATTTTTAGGTTTTGAACCACCAAAAAAATCTAGCCAGAAATATTTTATCCTGCAAGGTAGCTATGATTTACAGTAATTGAAGGCACTCATTCCGGTTTCCAGTGTTACTGCTCGAACAACCCTTTTCTACATTAACTTAGAGACTGCAGTATGAGAATTCATGGCAGTCCTCCAACACAAATATCCAGAAAACTTGTGTATATATTTGTGTTGACAGCCCTGTGTAATAAGCATCAATGTCTCTTGTTCCTTACATTCCACTGTTTCTTCTCACCTAGTGTCTCCCCCGCACCTCCCATTTCCACTCCTGTTTCAAAAACTGCAACTATTCTCTAGTATTGTCCTAAACCGTAGTGTAGGTGCACACCAACACTGACAGGAGGTTAACTGCTGAAGTGCAGGCACTTGTGTCTTGGCTCAGGTAAATACCTCTTCAAAGGCAGCAATTACTTTGTATTGCCAGTTGATGAACACGTGTTGTAACCTCAGTCATAACCTAGTAATAAGTGTATTAAAATTTGAATTCAAGGCTCACATGCCAAGCAAGAATATTCTAAAGTATTACAAGATTTCCAGTGCACTGAAGATGCGTATTTTCTTGAAGGACGGTTTAAGCTGTTTTGGCTGATTCAAACTAATAATATCTCAATATCGATATCTTAAAAATGCATTCTGTATGACTGTCTAATCACTCATCTCACAGGAATGTGAACTCGACTTGTTAACTTTCTCTCCTCTTTGAACTAAGTTCTGTTGTCCTAACTGCACTTGTGCTCTCCTCGTCTGGAGCTGCATTCCTCAACTATCAGCTTGCTTTAGCTTGTTCTTCGGTCTTTGGTTTGCARTATGTGTGTAAACTGTGATTATTCAATAGGCCTGGTTGGATTTGGTGCCAGCTACTCTGCTCTTGAGCTTATCACCCAAAGCACTTTGTTCCCAACACTGACAAAAAGTATTTATTTCATTTTAATCACTGCTTTGGTAGGCCAGGTGTTCTGCTACTTCACAGCAGATTGTTACATTCCTCGCAGTCAAGTGCTACCCCTGCTGCTAGAATGATTTGCAGGTGTCAAATCCAGTTGGGCCTATTGATAAATCAAGACTTCTGTACATGTATTTTGCTGTAGAAGGCTGCTTTCTAGAAATTGTTCCCTTTGTGCTAGCTTTCCGACGGTCATATTAGAATTCAGCCCGTGCCTGTAGCAGACATCAGAGTCATTTGACAACGTAGTGTTTGCTTTGTCTTTTTTGTGCTGTTTAGGTATTTCCTTTTAARCATGAAGTAGATCAAAATGCTCAGCTGGATCCAGTGATGGAAGATTCTGTAGCCAATTCTAAACGTTCAGCATCAGTAGAACTTCAACAGGAACAGACCTCAGTGGAAAAGAAAAATGTTTTACTGACAAATAATTCTTCTCCAGGGAGACCAAGAACACGCTCTTTTGCACCTCAGAACTTTGTGTTTCAGCCATTAAATGGATTAGCAACCTACAAGGTCACACCCATGACTCCTTCTAGGGCAAACGCATTTTTGACACCTGGTGCCTTCTGGGATTTTTCAGAAACTTCAGTGTAAGATTCTTTCTTCTAATGGCCTAAAATGCAAGGAAACCTTTCTGTGATGCTACAGAAAACATCTGTAGGAGGCTCCATGTGTAACAAATCGTTCTGATGTTGAAACATGATGCTTGCTATCTTTGCTCAATCAAATGTGGACATAATAGCGAAGAAAGCTGTAATCCATAATCCTGTCTATGCCATAGAAGTAGAGCAGCTCAAGATAGCATATATCAAGGACTGTGCCGTATATAAATACACTCATGCGCACACTGATGTACTSCTCTTAAAAGGAATAGCTTGAACTGTCTAGCGTTGAATGTAAGATAAGAGAATTCAAAACTCGTAAATGTGCAATTTTGTGTAGTGTTGGCCATATTTGGTACCAGTTTCTCAGTGTGTCTTAACATATATTCTTGTTTCCAGTAACACAGCTGAAAAATCCAGAGAAACTAAAGCACAAGAACCTAATTTTAAAAGTCAAGTTGTACTTGCTGGTGAAAGCGTTCAAGAAGAGCAAATCACTACAAGTTTCAAAGCAGAAAAAGGTATAAAGTTCATATTTAGTTTATCCTTCTGTGTCTTTAGTTTTTGCCAGATTCTGAACAAATATCTTTCTATTATATTTTTCAGCATGTGAATTAGATGAGAACACTTCCATTCAGAGATCAAAGGAAACAATCCCTGTTTCTACAGATACATCAGCACTTGGAACAAAGTCAGATGATTTAAGAGAGCAGGAGCATGATGTGCCCTATTTCAGGTTTGTGTTGATTTATTTCACTTTCTTGCTCTCTTTTTTAAAGTCCTTCATGTGACCAACAAGACATCATGTAAAGATTAGCTTGTAATAGTTGATATCTGTCAGGAGTGATCTGGATAGGCACTCGTTCCTGTCTTCCCTTTGGAATTGTTAGTGCAAGTAAAGAATATAAATTTCTGGAGACTAGCACCTTATCCTAAGGAAAACAAGCTCTACAACTGTAACATGGAAATTGCACCTCAGCCAGCCTGTGAACTTAAGCAATTTAATGGCATCTACTCAAAGACAGCGTACCTTCTCTGAAAGGAAAAGGACAGTAATCAATACTGACAGTTACAAGCTGTGACAGCAGTTAGAATATTCTCCAAAAATTTTTTCACTGTCCCTTTATTTTTAGACACATTCTTCAGTCTGAGACTGAGAGGCTGATGTCTCACTGCCTCCAGTGGGATGGAAAATTGGAGTTGGACATTCCAGAGGATGGTAAGAGCAACCTTGCAGTAGGCACTAGAAGGGGTTTCCTGGCAGCTGAAGGTGACAGAGGAAAGTACAACTGTCTGATTATGTTTGCCAAATGGCATTGTCTAGAGCACTTGGTAAAAGCTGTGTTAGATAAGGTGTAGAGTTGTATCTGCCCAAATACAAAAAAGGTTTGCTTCATCTCCTGATACTAAAACTTACATATAGTATTTGACATGATGGTAGCTGACAGTGAAATGAATGGAGTGCCTATCAAACTAGTTATTCTGTTGTCAGTTCTAAGTGTATTTAAGTGCACAAGTTTTAACCAAGCTAAAAGATTTTTAAATAAACATAGAATAAGTATTCATGTCTGGGAAAATGAGGAGGACTTATTATTGTTTTATCTTAAAGGCTTACAGAGATAGTAAATTGTTTTGGAAGAGGCAGGTTTAGAAGGGTTCAATTAATAGGTATGCTCCATATGTGTTGTATTGCAGGTTTGAAGTTGGTTCAAGCAATAAGCAAATTGCAGACTCTTCAAATACTTGCATCAGTTGTGAATTGATGGATTATTCCAAGATTTACTTTCTTTATTGTTCTATTCTTACTGTCAGCTAAAGATCTCATTCGCACGACAGTTGGTCAGACAAGACTGCTCATAGCAGAAAGGTTTAAACAGTTTGAAGGACTGGTGGATAACTGCGAATTTAAACGGGGTGAAAAAGAAACAACGTGCACGGACTTGGATGGATTTTGGGATATGGTTAATTTTCAGGTACGTAATTGCATGTTAACCTACAAAATAAAGAATGTCCGAAGTAGGTTTATTTATATGCAATGGATTGAAACTGTTTTTCACTTGAATATTCCGATCCTGATATTTTCTATATAAAAAATTTAGGTCTTTGTTTAACACATTCCAATAGACGAGGGTACTAGCTGGTATACTGCGAATACTCTTTAGTGGACCAGGTCATCTCTTGGGCCTTCTCGTGGTTTGTGTGTCTTGGTTTTCTTTGGAATGGAGGTGCAAGTGAATGGTGTGCAGCTAGAACTCATTCTGTTTTGGAGTGAGGATATGGTCAGTGTCCACTTGGACCAAAAGACAGGAAATATTCCTGACTCTCACCTGAAAAGCAGGAGTTCCCTGCCTTCCATATGAGAATAAAGCAGAAACTGCAATAACATCATTTAAAGAGGAGCCAGGTGATGGGAAACCTTTGTCTCCTCTTCTCAGTAGATGCTTCCATTGGCTTCAGAATGAATTATAATACTCTAAATGATCAAAAAGGCTCTCCTTAATAGTATTTGTGCATAAGCATTCAACAGAGTAACTTGTAACTGGTTAAAACAAAGGCAGAGATGCATTGAATGTTAATTAAGGTCCTATTCATAGGTCTTGAATTCCTACAAGAAAGCAGATGGGTTTGATCTGTTTCTGAAACATCAGGTGTTTGTGGGGAACTTTGCTAGAACCAGTAACTTGAAAAGCGTGGCTTACCTATGCTTACGATATTGCTGCGGGCAATTAAAGTTTCTCCTGAGCATCCCCATCTTTCCCTTAGATAAACTCGGAGTAACAGAATTGCTAACTCTTGTCCTGCTTTTGCACTCATTGTTTATTTGCATCTTCTGAGTTTTGGGGAAGATGTAAAGGGCTTGTTACTTCAGCGACTGGTCTGTTGTGAGCAAGCCTTGTATGCTCTTATTAGTAAATGAGACAACTGTCTTCATTATAAAGCTGAAGGAGAAAAAGGCTGTCACACTGAGTAGCAGCCAGGGAACAGGTAATGCTGCAGAGCTAGCTTGCATCCCTGTCCACAGGATGTCACGAACAAGCCAAGAGTTCATCAAAAAGCTATTCAGGCCAGAAGTTTAAAAGAGCAAACAAGTTGTTTGTGATGTGTTTCCTATATAATGGAAAACTTGTGCTTGTTTGGTATAAAAACTATTATGTAATGTGTTCTTTTTGCATTCCTTAAATATGACCATTATCAATTTTTTGACTCTAAGTTCAGCACAAGAGGCGGTTGTAAACCAGCTCCTTAATGATAGAAGTTAGATTTTGTTGAGTGATTCTATGCTTTCCCTATTAACCTCTAAACTAGAGAAATGAGACCGGTCTGATCTTGTCATCTAACCTGAAGCTTATGTATGTTTGCGCGTAGCTTCATGACAACTGTATGAGAACATTTAATAGTTCCTGTTGGCTGGTGGTTTGGTCTGCTTCTGTACTTAAGTACCTAAATGCTTAACTATGCTTAAACTTTATCATGATGTAATATGCTTAAACTTTATGCTTAAACTTAAGTCATCTGATTTTATAAAATGCTATTATATTGTGAATCTGGTGCAAGTCTCACATGTTAAACCTGGACTTTTCTGGGTTTTCCAATAGATTGAAGATGTGAATAAAAAATTTGATAATCTGAAGAAGCTTCAAGATAATGAGTGGCAACCACTTGATATCCYGAGCAAAGGAATTATCAAGGTATAAATAACTCCTAAAGAGTGTCTCATATGGCATCAAAATGCAACAATCTGTTGAGATTTCTAAAATAAATAGTGAGCTATTGCAGTAATGATACCCTTAAAGAGAAATTTCTTCTAAAGACCTACTCATCTGGCATTCTTTAGACGTTAATGAAAATGTTTAAAAAATCGGTGAAATCCCTTTCAGGGTGCACCCTTCTCCCTTGCACTTACATCAGTTGATGGTTGTGATGTTAGCTGCCTCTTTCTGCTGGGAAAAYTAGGAATAAGAATTTACAGTGACTCCTTTTGGGAGTATCTGAGTAAGGCAAGTCTGTTATATTTAGAATAGAAATTTACTCTTAAGATATTTTAAAAAAAAAAAAAAAAACCTTCCTATGATCCCCTAGTGTTGGTACTGACTTAACTGAAAAAGCAGCTCTGCACAAGAATTTGACAGTGACTGACAGTTTTAAGCAATGAGTGCTAAACTAATATCGATGCCCCATTAGGGCATTAGTACCACAGGTAGCATTAAACATCGAATTCTCTAAGCACGCATGGGTCTAACACTACCCAAAATAAGCTATTGCTCATTGCAAAATAAGCTATAATGTAAGCTATTCTTATCTGCTCTTTGACTTGGAATATATAATTATTTCTAATGACTGAACACAGTCATATTCGCATGACCTAAACCCTGTCCAGTTCCTGGAGACTGCTCAGCTAATCATAAAAATGATATGAAGGTTTATAAGGAACTCTAGGTAGAGGAAACTGGGTGGAATGTAGTCCGTGTCAACTGACCATAAATATCAGAACCTGCACGTGGTACAAAACACGACACTTTTGGAAAAATTGGTTTCCAGGAGAAACTTCACAGAGTGACTGCTGTCCATCCTGCAGTTATTTTCTCTCTCTGCCACTAGGAGTCCCTAGATCCCACTGTTCTCAGGGCTGTCAAATAAGAATATTAACTGGAGTTGTTAGAAAAACAGCTTCACTGAGTATTTCTGAACTGCAGACTTCCCACGAGGATTCCTTAGCGTTGTCATCACAGACTGGCCTTTATAGCTGAATGGCTGTACAAAACATTCTGGAGATGAACAGAGATCTTGTCTCCAGCRTGTCTGTTGCCTGTTGCTGTCCTTGTGCATGGCCAGCAGCTGCATGGATGTTTGGGTGTAATTGCCCCTGACTGAAGCTTCCAGATGTGACCTAGACTTTCTTACAGTTTCAGAAAAAGACTGTTCCAAATGGGGTATCCAAACCAAAGTTGGGAGCGGCTGGAAGAACTGCTGCCCGAAACCGGCTTGCTGCTATAAAAGCAGCTATGAGGGATAAAATGAAGCATGAGGGAGCTGCTGATTGTACATACCAGGAGAAGCCACCAGAAGTAGAAAAAGTGGTTTTTGAAGGAGGGTTTTTTAGAGTTGAAAGCCCTGTGAAATCCTTTCCAGGTGGGTGAGGCTTACTTGTGATTTCTGTGACCTGAAACTACTGAAGAGATTTGAATAGGCTCATTGGGGAAGGAATTATGCTGTTTATACTGGATGCTACTGTTTCCCTCCAGTATTGGATAGAATTAGTGTTTCGAGTCAGGGTTATCTATGTCAGAGAACCAAGTAAACTGTTCTACCTGGATGTTCTAATTAGAGTATGGCAACATGATGTATCAGCTTAGACAGAAATGTGAAAACAGCTGATACGTGGTTGTTCAGCATGTGGTTAGCTATGAAGTTTTAATCTGAGTATTCCCAGACTTTGCTGACAACCTGTTCATCAAGATCAATGTAGGTAATGTCCTTTATTTAATCTCTTGCAGTACTGTCTTCAAAGCTGCAAATAAAATATGCTGGTCTTTGTGTTCATCAAGATAGTAACATTTCAGTCTGCTAGAAAAGCTGTTTCACAGTTTTCTTGAGCACACACTCAAAATATAATTTTATTTTTAGCATCTTATTGCAATCTATGTGAAGACAGTATTTTCAGTAATCCTTTGAGAGTCATTCCTCTTCCCTCCCATTTCTGGTTCTTAATCTGACTTTGAATTTCTCAGTTTGATTTTTTTATATAGATTTTTTTTTTCTGTATCACAAGACTAGCAACTTTTTAAATACACTTGCCATTCATACAAAAGAGCTGCTGAAAAGGTTCGAGCAACATTGGCTTTAAGCGCTGTTAGACAACTTTTTATAAGAAGCAATTATGTATCCATATCTTTTTATTCTATTAACATTTTTTTAGTGTGAAAGACTGAAATTAATAGACAACTTTCACTGTATGGACTTCTTAATAAGAACAGCAAATCTCACTATTTCAGTTTTTTTCTGAAGGAATAGTCATTGCTAAATTGCTTATTTTGAGTTAACGTAGTTTTGTAAAATACTGATCTACTCTTGTCATTTTTATTCAGTTTTGCTGGCAGTGTAGGTAAGACTTCAGGTTATTGTTTGTATACAACATGTATAGTAGAAGAAACTAGGCAATGTTTCTAGCTAGAACCCTAACAAATGACTGATTTCATCTTCTATAAACTGCTGTAATAATGAAACATTAAACGTTCTTTTCAGGCTTGCTTTCAAAGACACCTCGTAGATCTTCCCAGCGGACTTCTGAAAAACTAGCAACTCCGAGGTCATCCAACAGAACTTTGCTTCTGAACAATCCTTCTGCTCTGTGTAACCCTGAGGATGCAACTGCAAAACAAATGACACCAGTACTCAAAGACTTCCACACAGCACAAAATTTGAAAATGCACCAGTTTCCCACTAGAAAAGCTCTCCCGGGTGGTTTTCTTGAACAAAGGTAGACATGTTAAGGCAGCTTTTAATTAAATTCTTTCTACAAATAATTTTATAGTTTTAATTGAAAGAATTATTAATGCCTGTTATCTTCCAATCTGGTAGGGATAAAGATGCTAAGTCTTCATTTCTTTTCCTTCCTTCAAGGAAATGTTAGAACCTCACTTCTCAAATGTAATTTCAATGCTGGAGTAGAAGTTTATTTTTCACCCAAAAAATCTGATAGGGCTGCCTAGTGCCAAGCAAGGAAGCATAACTGCAGAACAAATTATGAAATCAGTTGGCCTAAGTCAAAACCTACAGTTAATTAAGAGTGATGAAAACACTTCTGTTTCTCTTTCAGCATTTCCCTAGTTGCAGAAGAACATTGTCCAGTAGCTGGCGCAGCAGCGGGAACTAGCGTAAGTCACGTGTAGTTCATGTGTGTGCTTTAAATATCTCTTTCTACTATTAACAAAAAATAAATATTCACCTCTTAAGTGGTATGTGTCTTAGATTTTGATTATCTTTGCAAACTTGAGTGTGAGCTGCTGCATGTCACAAGCGGCACTGCAAAAACACTTCCTATTGTCTTTACATAATACTTCACATCTTACTGCAGCAGTTCTAAACACCTGAGAAGACTTGCTGAGACAAACCCCCCTTGGAGCTTATTGGCTGTACTGTTCAAAGTTTCTAAAATAAATTTAATTTCCTACTTGACATGCAAACATGGAAATACCAGCAGCCTGGAGTTCCTCTCTTGCACTGAGCTGAACTCTTCTCAGCAAATAGGCTTCAAACTCTCTTGCTCATCCCTTCAGGTTAAGGGTGCCCAATCCAGGTTTCTGGTTTAACGGTTCTTTTTATTAGACCCAGACACTTGCACTTCTGATCAGGTCCTCAAGATATCTGCTGTATTCCTCAGGCTGGTGCTTTTGCCTCTGCAGAATGGATGTAGATAAGGACTGGCTCCTGCGCTGCAGTTTTTGGCCCTTCTCTAGCCCTTTGGAAGCTATCTTTTGGAGCTCCTGTTGGCCTGACGCTTGTTGCTTGGGCAAGCAATGCTCCTTTAAGTCGACTACCTGTTTTCTTGATGCGGGTTTTTTTAAAAGCTTTGGCATTGGGGACCATGGCTGAAAGCAGCAGCAGCAGCACCTAGGTCTCTGAGTCCTCATATTGTCATAGGTGGACTTTGGGCTGTTACACTGTTTAACATTATAGCAAGAGTATCGAATACAAGTACCAGAGTTCAGAAATCCCTGTGCTGAAATGTCAGGACTTCATGACGTGCCTACTTTTGAGGGCTTGTAGCCATTAGAAACCAACATCTGGCCTCCATAGTTCAGAGGATACTGTGTTAGTCAGTGAAGGCCAGTGTTTTGGAGTTCAGTAATCATCCTTTAGTACCTTCTGTTAGAAATGTAGCATCTTAATTTTTATTTGCTATTGCTCGGACCTGTGCGGCACTGCAGCAGCCTTTGTGGGGCCTGCTAGCGTCCCAGCAGCTGCCGTATTCCTACTATTGACTGCCAAATCTATTGTATTGGTTTTCCTTTTCATCTACACTATTTAGAAACAGGCAGATATCTTATTAGTTTGTATCAGCCTTATATGCATAAATGTCTCTGAATAGCATTCTCTTCTTTGTCATCTAACTCAGCTATACTGATAGCTCATCTTTATTCAGAATCTAATATACAAACCATCTTACTCAACAGATTTGCTCTTTCCCTTTACTTCATTTTTTCCGTYACATGAGAAGTTTCTTGTTGGATGACCCTCTCTGGGGAAAACTGTGAAAATCTTTAGCATTCAGTATTACCCATAGATTTTTCTTGAGGTAGAGTCTCATTAGGAGAACACTTACCATCCTCAGTATTTTTTAAGCATTTCAGTTAAGCTCAAAATATTCTTTGAGGKGGAAGAACTTCCTTCATGCTCTCTTTAAGAGATTATCAAGCTTAAGAAGGCATTTGGGAAAAGTTTATATGGAATAGATCAAAGCTTTGTCCTGCCTGTCCTTTGTACAGTGTCCTGTGTTGAATTGCCATCTCTCCTGAGTTGTCCATGAAAACTGTAAATGAGATGTATGGACTTGGTTTGACCTAACTGGTGACGTGCTGGTTTCTACAAGCTCACATCCCTTGAATGTTCTGGCTACCTTTTCAACTCTGTGCTTCTGCATCGATAGCTGACAAACTTTCTTTCATTGCAGACAAAACAGAAAATAAGAAAGCTTCCTGGTGTCTTACGTACTGCCTTATGTCCTTCTTATTTCACTGATGCTTTTCTTTTCCTTCTCTGGGAAACAAATATAGCTGCTGCTGACATCTTTAGCCTCACAAAGAGTTAGGAACAGTTAAAATTCTTGTTTTTCAGATGCTGGGAAATCCTGACAGTGAATTAAAAGTAATGGATGGCACGGAAGAGATGGAAACGTCTGCTGCAGAACAAGGACAAGATATTATCATGCGCAGTCCAGAGAAGGACATCTGCCCAGAGACTAACTTGGCTCAGTCTGGAGAACCACAAATACCAGACCCTAAACCAGGTGCATATCTTAAAGCTGTTTAGTGTAGTTTACATGGTATTGCTGGGGCCTCATGTTTATGTTCAAGTGTTATGGTACTCTAGGTATTAATGTTTGAAAGCACTGTCATTCGTGTAGCTTTGTTAATCTAGGTGTGTTTGTAGGTAGCACAAGCTACCTAGCAATAGCTAGCGTGACTTATTATGTGCATATTAGCAAACAGTGCCCCTCAGAGGCACATATAGTCTCCCTTCTATATGTGAAGTAGAAAGCTAGTATAAAAGACTTGAATTAGAAGTRAATGCAGACAGTTTAGTTTTTCTTCAGTAACTGCAGAAAACTATAYAACTTTTTCCAGCATTAGCAGCAACAGACTAACTCTTTAAAATATTGAAATATTCTTATTTTTCAGATGCTTTGTGTAGTGATTTGATGTGCACTGGTAGAAATCCTTTTGATATGGTAAGCTACCCATTATGTTTATTTGACTACAACAATCCATTTGTTTGTAATACTGTTAACCTTTCCTACTGAATTAGTCATTACATGGAGAAAATTAAACTCTGAGAAGATGTTATCAAACCAGTTCATACAGCTTATTCTAATAAACACAGGCCATAATTCCTGTCTCCCTGCACTGGGTTCAGACTGTTTTTCCTTATTGCACATGTTGCGTAGGATGAATTGAGACATTTATAACACAGAATATGTCTGATTCTTATCAGATTGACCCTTTAAATCATATTCCTTGTGGATTTTCTTGTAAATATTTACTAACATAATCTAGTTGTTTGAACTGGCTGATCTTTTACATCCACTTTCTTTATTGGAGTTTTCCAGGTGTGTTGCATCTCTTGATTTTATAGCTTTATCTTTGAGAGCTAGAAGTAGATTCAACAGGGAAAAGCAGGTGTACAAAGACTTTCAAAACTGTTTAAAGAATTTGGGTATCCAATTTCCTCAGTCTTGTCCTGGTACTGATGGTGGTGTATGGCTTTGAACTGTGCCTTTTGCTTTGGAAAAGGGTTACAGTGGTAGCTATTGTCACACACAAGCAAGCTCATCTACTAAACTGCTGAAGGTTTAAGGAACATTTTCAGATCTGCCTGACAAAGTGGCGCTTTGCCTTAATCTTGCTTGTTCTAAAACTGTGATGTGTCCAAATTATTGAATAAGATGCAGTAGAATTGCTTGCTTCTCCTGTTCCTTTGTTAAAAGCATTTTCTGCTATTTTTATCCTGTGATTTCTACATGGCCTGTCAAATATAAAGGCATCTAACATGCATAAGCAGTGGCCTGGCAGTAATTACTATTGCTGTGGTGTTTATACAGATAGCATTAGAGAAAGGGGAATTTGCTGTTAGCTTATCTTGTGTTCTTGCAGTGCTATGTTTTGGAGAGCAGATAACTGTTACTTGAACACTTACTTCACACTTTAATTCCCCCCACAGCCAGTGATGGATGGTGAGCTTCCCTTCACTCCAGTCAAGAACAAAGCCCAGAAGTTCGCAGCAGCTGAAACATTCAGTGACCTGATTGTATTTTCTCCCCTTTCTCCCTCTGGGGAAAAATGAAGAGTGACTTGAAATTCAAAACGTGTAAATTCTATTAATGAAAAAACATAAAGAATGTCTGGGATACAGTCTGCTACCCCTGAACCATGCTCTGAGTGAATATCTATACTATTTTATAGTGGAACTTATTAAAATATTTTGTAATGTTTTATAGTGCAGACATTACGCACTGATTACTGCTGTATAGAAATAGCAGTGTGTTTGCTGGTTATACTGCTGTATCCAGTGACTGCATACTCTGATGCCAACCTGAAATATTTTCATTTTTTATAGTTTCGTGTAATTCCTATCTACTTCAAGTTGTAAAATTATTCATCTTCAGGCTTTTCTCTCTCCTGACCTTTCCTACCTCATGAATTATTTTCCTAAGAGATGGCTACTGGGTTAACTGTACCTGTGCCCTCTTTCTGATGGGAGGGCACCTTCTGGGGGTAAGAGCTGCCCTGGTACCTACCCCAAAGTGCCCTTCCGTACCCTACCACTGTTACCAGGGTAGCGTTACGCCCTTGGGCTCTAGTGTTCAGTGCATGAACTGTGCTTAATCCCCAGATCTGACAAGGTTTGATGCATGTAATACTTTCCTGTTACACAGTGGTTACAACCGCTTGTTCTGTGACAGTGGAAACAATTTCAGGAAAAGGATTTGAAAGTCAGATAATCTTTTCCCTGCAGTATATTAAATAGAGTGTGTGTGGTTTTGTTTTGGTTTTATTTTTGGTTTTCAGCAGGTACCTGTGTCCTTGAGTACCTTCAAACCAAGCCCCATTTGCTCTCCTCTTTTTTTTCAGGTGAAGATCTCTTAACCTCTTTCTCTGAACACTTGACATGTTATTGTCAGCCTCTTCTTGCATCCTATTCCTTACACATTCTSTTATCTGGACTAATATATTCATGTATAGGGAACATGCAAGTTACTAACTAAATATAAAGAATAAGCTATTGGAGTACCTTCAGCTGTCATATTTTTAAGAAATACCTGACTGGGCTTCTTCTTGCAATGATGATCTTAGCGTAATGCACATTCTTGCCACTAGCCTGTATTGTAAACCAAGCGAAGGGAATGCAAATCCCTCAGGCTGTAACCTTTCACAGTGGAAAGCATTGCCACTACAGCTAGGGCAGCTTGTCTGAGTTAAGATTTAACCTGAAAGTTGTGTACGTATTACACTGAAATAAAAGAGAGGAAGCTGACCTGACTTGGTGTTACTGTGCTGGAATCAACTTTCTTCAATAGTAGATCCAGTTTTATGGATAGTTGCAAAAAACTAGCTCTCACTGACTTGCTTTTTCTCTTCAGCCTTCAACACTGTGCAATGAATAGTGGTAAGGAGGGATTTCTGACATCTGACGTGTACGCGCATGCCAGTGTTAGCAGTGTGCTGGTCTAGGCTTTCGCATCTACTGGGAACGTGAACACTGTGCTGCTTGTAATGCGACAGCCCCAAGGATAAATGGAGTGACTGTTATATAAAAGGGCGAGACGAGTCAAAGATCCTTGGAAACTTCGGCAGCAGCTTATTGCACTGCTCTTGTTTTGCAGACGAGACTAGATCAACAGCGAAAGGAACATACTTTAATTGCCAGTCTGACTCATGAGGTGAACATGCCAGTAAACCTCCTCCCCACCCTCAAACCAGTCCTGACTGACATGGAAGCGATGAGGCAAGGGAAGCACGAGGCTTGTGGCCTGTTTAAGGGCGCACATAACACTTTGTACAAAGCAGATATTCTGAGAGGAAAGTGCGTTCAGGGCATGCCGGTCTGGGCCACCCCACGCTGCTCTGACAGCAGAAGGTGCCTTTGAAACCAGGGAGACCGGTAACTTCCTAGCAATGATCCAGAGAGGGGATTTTTGCTCTTCAATTTTTGAACCCAATCCTGAAGTACCTGGTCAGGATCAGAGGCTGCTATAGTTTTACCTGTTTTCAGCATTTCCTAGGGGACAACTTCAGGGAGGTGACACTTCTCTGAACTATGCACAGCCCCTTCACAGCCTGGGCACGCAACTCCTGCCCTCGTGCTCCCCTAGGGACTGAACTCATGTCCTTTCCTTCTCTACTCCCGTTCCTTCAGTGGAAAGGGAATAACAGTGCTCTACCTAGCAGAGGAATTGAGGCTAAAAATATCAACTACTGTCTGATACCAGGTGTGGTTCAGGATTCCTGCTCTGCCCCTCATAGGACCACTAGCCGTATAGCACAGGCTGCTTTCCCAAGTGCTTCTCTCCTTACAAGTCAGAAACGGCTCTTATTCATTACCCTTGGCAACGAGCGTCTCATTCTCTACTGCAAAAATTCAGAGACTTCCCTATTTGAACTTTGAACGTGCTGGAGGAGATTGTCTTTTGACATCTTACAGAAAACAAATTTTACTTTCAGAGTATATTTTAATTAAATGTAGTAAAAGTATTCATGCAAGAAGGCACTTCTGTTACCGCCTTAGTGTTACAGCACTAAGCAATGAAAGCAATGAGACCACCTTAGCTATATCATGGTAGGCATAACGCTGGTGAGGGAGATGTCCCCAGCAATGCAGAGTTTGGTGACTTCGTTCAGTCTCTTCTCACGGTGGTTGTACTGCAGCAAGTGAGCATCATTGACCGCTACCTTGAAATGATCCGCCTCACAAAGGACCTGGACCTGAAATAAAAGCACCAAATTAGTCCTAGATTTGTTGTAGTAGGAAATCAGACCGGAAGCAAGCAGGTTTGGCACCTGGTGAAGGGCTGCTGCCAGCCGAGTCCAGCCTGGTGGCGCGTAGGAGTATGAGCTGGTACAGCAACTGTCCTTTGCAAAAACATTGGCGGCCTTTGCCTTCCCAGAAGCCCTCATCTACTCTTTCTCCATGACAATTTAGCTAAGCCTCTCCTCGTGACTGCCGCAGTGTTTTCGGGTTGCAGTACCCTACGTTTCACACAGCGAGAGCTGCGTTCTCACCATGCATGAACCCATTCTGCAGGAGAAGCAGTTTGGGAAGGGTTGTTGGCTGCTCTCCCTGCAGGCTCTTTGGAGACCTAACTGACCTGAAGATGGCTTACCCTAGCAGGAGGAAAAATGCATTATGGAAACCTCTTTAACAACTGCTGGAGCATGGCAGCATAAATGGGGAAAATTTAATAATAAATAGTGAGACCATAAATTACAGAAATTACATCTCAGGCATCTTCCTTCTAAGTGGAAACTGATTCATGTGGGAAAGCATCAAGGTCCTTAGGGTTAGTCCTCGTCCTGTTACACAGCCCTGATGAAACAACCCTGCCAGCACGTGGTGCGGGTGCTGCTGGCACGTTAACACCACGTTGGTGTCACCAGGACAACTTGCAGGTGGATTTTGGAGTTACTGCTCTCAGAAGACACGCATCTAAGAGGCCCAGCTCTGCCGGACCCATGAGATGTCCAAGTCCCAGGCTGGTGGCCCAGCGTTGGGGCTGACACAGCTTTCTGCCCAGCACCTGCAGGGCGAGCAGACACAAAGCCTAATGCTGGGCAGCAACAGCGTTGGGTCAAACGAGGAACTGGAGCGGCTGAAGGCTTCAGGAATAAGCTGGGTTTACAAGCAGGTGGAGGAACTGCATTTTTCAGACAAGCTAAAGGGTGCGCGTGTATCTGCCTCTCCGTGTTGTGTACCAAACAAGTTGGCCCTTCCGGCATGGTTAAGGAGTTTGGGGGGGTTTTTTGGTTACCTTGAAGGGTTTTCCAGCTTCAAAGGGAAATCGAGGCGCTGTTCTCTCCTCCTTTCCCCAGTTGTTCTGCAACATTGAATTACAGACGATGACTTTTCCATAACTGTCATCGAAGCGGGGATTAAAGTGGAAGGCGATGTCGTGCCCTCTCTTGAAATCCAGGGAAAATCTGCAAAGGCAATAAACGGTTTAGCCGCTCTCACTACGAAAGCCCTGACCCTGATTGCAGGGCTCGCCAAAAGCAGCGCTGTGCCCGCTGGGTGCTCGGCGCCCCGGTACCTCTTCGGTTTCGCGTTCATCGTCCCCGTGATGGTTATGAGCATCCGCGGCATGAGGCCTGCCTGCAGCGGCAGATCGAAGGGGACTTTCTGGGAAAGAGCAGGGAGTCATCGTTAGCAGGGAAGCACGTTAACGCGCGGCAAAAGCCAAGGGCTCGGGGCACAGCAGGAGCTCTCGGCCCGCCGCTCGCGCGTCCCCGCGGAGCCGCCCCGCCGGGGACGGGGTGCCGCGCCGGCCGCCCTCAGCACCCCGAGAGCCCGCGGAGGCGTTCGGCCCGACCCCGGATCCCTCCCGCGGCCAAGCACGGACGAAACGCGACGGAGCCGTTACCATCGGCATGGCCGGTGCCCCTTGCGGAGGAGAGGGCCCAAATCCGGGGCCGCTCGGCGGCTGCGCCGGGGCAGGATAGGGCCCTAGTCCTGCTGGCGCTCCAGGGAAGGCTCCAGGTACTCCGGCATACGGTCCCGGTCCCGGATAAGCGCCCGGTGCTGCTGGCGGCCCCGGGTAGGTCCCCGGCGGGCCGGGGTATCCCGGGAAGGCGCCGGGGCCGGGCGGCTGGTTGCCCCAGGCGGCGGCGGCGGGGGGCCAGCCTTGGCCCGGGGGAGCGCTGGGGTTCGGGCCGGTGCCGCTGGGCAAGGCGTCGGAGAGCTGCACGGACAGAGGGCAACGGAGCATCAGCATTAGGAAGGAGAYGGTACGGAGCAAGAGCGCGGCCAGGAAAGGGGAGCCGGCTTTACCAGCATGGACGGAGGAGCCCGGGGGAGCGAAAGCTGGATGGGATACGGGTGCTCTTGCAGCTACAAACGGGGGGTAGAGCTGTTTCAAGTGGCTCCGGATTCATTTCGGAGCGGGATGCCAGAGCGGGGGCGGGATGCTCTGACCCAAAAGTCCCCACTGGTCCCCCAACATCCACGGGCTTTGGGGCAGGGTCTTCCCATCCTTGGCGGCCTGCATCGCACGCCCAGTGCGGCCAMGGAAAGGTGCACGAGCGGTTAACGATTCCGAGTGCCTGATCTGAGGTTTCCAGGAAGCGGCTGGCAGGTTAATGCGGATCGAACTAGACGGGTGAGTTCTGCAGGTTCGCAAAGACCGGTTCTCGTTTTTGCAATAATTCCCCCACTTTAATGCAACACAACACTAACGGGCCCCGCGTTTTGTTTCTTTTTTAAATCAGTACTTACAGAGAAACCGTCTGCCATTTTCCTAAAAATAAAAAGACAAAGGGCAGTCAGTCGTTTTTAACGTACGCCACCCGAAAAACACAGCTCCGAAAAACGCAGTTCCTAGCCATGGTCCGGCAACAGCTGAATAGTAACGGGGGCGCGAGCTGCCGGCTCGGCCGTCACACTGCAAACGCCCGCGCGAGCACCGATTCYTCTCGCCCGCGGCGTTTCCCGGCGCTTCGGCCGCAGCGGGACCGAATGGCAGGAGCGAGTCAGCTCGCAGGCGCTGCAAAGGCTTGGTTGAGATGTGCAATAGCAAGACCCCCCCTCCAAAAGTGAAGTCAGCCGATTGCTTCCCAGCGGTTTTCCAAGCTCGCACCAACCCCGTGGATGATCGGCTGTAGGCAACRTCCCAGGAAAGGGGTCGTGACCAGCCAGAGGGCTAAAAAGCACCGCGAGGATTTCCGATGTTCACAGAAAGCAGAATTTGCCTGCAAAAGCAGCCCCCTGCCCTCGGCCCTGTTTCTGCYGGCTGCTGCCGGACTCCCAAACGCGGACGCCTGTCGCCGCTCGGCCGCCGGGACATGAGCCCGCTTCGCCAGCCGCCCCGCGCCTGCGGAACAAGCATCGTTCCCAAACTGTTCCGGGCTGCGGTCCAAGGCGGACGGGGCTCTGGAGCTGCTCGCGCTGGCGCCCTTAGGAACGAAGCCGGGGCCGCACGAGCGACGCGACCGCGGAGCCCCGTCCGGAGACGCCGAAGCGGCCCGCGGCGGCGAAGGGCAGCTGCCGCCCGCGAGCGGCCCGGGGCTTCGCTGCGGTGCCGCCACTTACCTGCGCTGCGGCTG
>NW_020447530.1:4813896-4834942 GCF_003343035.1 Apteryx rowi | reverse complement strand
CCTTAACTCGGGTGGTCACCTCTCCTTAACTCGGGTGGTCACCTCTCCTTGACTCGGGTGGTCACCTCTCCCTTAACTCGGGTGGTCACCTCTCCCTTAACTCAGGTGGTCACCTCTCCTTAACTCGGGTGGTCACCTCTCCTTAACTCGGGTGGTCACCTCTCCTTAACTCGGGTGGTCACCTCTCCCTTAACTCAGGTGGTCACCCCTTCCTTAACTCAGGTGGTCACCCTTCCTTAACCCAACTCGGATGTCAACCCTTCCCTTAACTCTGATATTCACTCATCCCTTAACTCTGTTATCAACTCACCCTTTAACTCTGATATTCACCCATCTCCTAACTCAGAGAGTAACCCTTCCCTTAACTGGGCTATTAACCCATCCCTTAACCCAACCCTGATATTCTCCCTTCCCTTAACTAACTCTGATAGTAACCCTTCCCCTAACCCAAGCTGGATAGCAACCCTTCCCTTAACTCTGACGTTAACCCATCGCTTAACTCTGCTATTAAACCTTCACCTACCTCTGGTATTGACCCATCTCTTAACTCTGCTATTAAACCTTCACCTACTTCTGGTATTGACCCATCTCTTAACTCAGCTGTCAGCTCTTAGGGCCGGCAATGCTGCGGTGCCACTCGGTGCTGACATTAACCCTTTGCCTCTCTCCGCTCTTAGCGCTTCGCTCTGACACCAACTTTTCACTCGGCTCCGACATTAACACCGTGCCCAGCCCCTTCGCTCGACCGGCGTCAGCCCCTCTGCGTTTCGTCCGCAGCCCAGGGTGAGCTCGGCTCCGACGTTAGCTCTTCGTTTCACCCCGATGTCACCCCTTCGCTCCGCGCTGGCGTTAACCCATCTCCCTTTTGCCCTCGCTTCCGACGGCAGCGGGGCAGCGGGCGGCTCGGAGCCCCCGGCAGCCCCGCGGGGCGGTGATGGGCACGGGGAAGAGCAAGCACGTCGCCTCATCTTTCCTCCCCCCAGTAATTAAAAATACGGTGACAACACCTCCGGAGGCAAAACCACCAGGGCAGAAAGTAGGAGTTTGCAGGCTTCACGGCTCACTGCCGGGTCTCGGTATTTCCGCCCGCTGAACGCATCCTGCCATCAGAAGCTCGGCTGTTCGTGCCGGGGAGTGCGGCCCGCTCCGAGGCACCGCCAGGCGCAGGCAGGGCTTGCAACGCGCCCCGGCCACCCTGAGCCCACGTCGCCCACTTTTGGCCCCCGGCAAGCCGACAGTCCCCAAAACGGGGGTATCCCTGAACAGCACTGCTGAGTACAGACAGCGGATTCACCGGCTGGGACCTGCTGCTGCCGCCAGCACCCTCGAGCRAGACCCAGCTCCCTGTGCAGCCACGAGCTGCTGCTCCTGCCCTTGCCGGAGCTGCTCCGAACACGACCGCGGAGCTGCCGCGCCGGACGCCCCGAAGCGAGTGCAGTTATAGCGGCGCCGTGCTGCAAATCCGCTTGCTGCTGCTCTCGGAGGCGGCCGAGCAAACGCGCCCGGCCCCGGGCATTCGCGCCGCGGAGCAGAGGAGCTCCGCCAAAGCGGGAACAGGGGGCCGTCACCAAAAGCTGCGGTTCCTACAAGCACATTTTACTGCAGGCCGAGGCTGAATCACCTCCTGCTTGCTCAACGGGCTGTACCGCGACGGAGCAGGCTGTTCAGAGCAATAAAAAAGAAAAGGACGAGTTTTAATGCTGAAGTCAGCAGTCTGCCGTTGATGGCAGTAAAGTCCGAGAAGCAACAGTTTAAAAGGCGGCAGCTAAACTAAATAGCTTCACTGATAACTGGGGGGAGAAAAAAGCAAAAAGCGCTCGAGTTTGGGTTCGATGACTTTGAGCAGGTCGCCGTGCAGCTCGCCGGCGAGCCCTTCGCACGCCGCACGGCAAAACGCTCCCCTCCGCCTGAGTCCCCGCGTCGCTGTTCCCGCGGCAGGTGGGGCTGCCGGCCCGGCCCCGCGGCACTGCGCCTCGCCGGGACAACGGCAACGACACACGCGTTGAGCAACCGGCTTTATTGCCCTGGGAATGGGGCAACGGCAGGGCGGGAAGGCGGCAGGGCCGCACGAGAGAGGAGCCGGCGCCTGCGGGTTCCTCCCTGGCGGCGCCCCGGCGGCACGCGATGTGCTGCGGAGCGACAGCGCGAGGACAAGTGGGTAACGACTAATTCACTGAGGCTAGAAGTTAAAGCCTGGGAGCAAGGTCCTGGAGCCGCCGGGTCCTTCGGACTCGACAGGAAGGAGACTTGCTGGCTGGGTGCAGAGCAGCAGCCGGCGCATTTTGGGACACACATGTTTCTGATAGCAGGGTCTCATCCAGCAAGCCTTAAGGGAAGAAATCAGGCAGGGTCCGTCCTTGTAGCGGTTGAGGAGAGCCTGGCTTTGGCCCAGAGTCACAGCGCTCTTTTGCAGACACCGGTCAGATCAAAGCAAAAAAGAGATTAAAAATAAATAGGCCTCGGCGACTGGGAGCGGGGATGGCTGGCAGCAATTTTGCAATTGCAAGGGAGAGTTACCAGCGCTTCACTAGTGATCCTGGCGCCCTCTTCTCCACGCTGCGTGATGGCAGGAGTCAATGCCTTCCCCATCTACGAGCTGTCAGCTACGAGTTATCTCTTACGCACAGGCCTGTCTGGCTTTTAGCTAACTGTAGTTGCTGCACTCGCTGCTCTTTTCAGGTCTCCGGAGGGAGAGTTGCAGCTACCAGCGCCTGCAGGAGACCCAGGAGTCAGGACACAGGTTCCCAGGTTCATAACCGAGTATCGCTAGTGAAATATGCCCCCCCCCCCCGGCTCCCAGCACTCAAAACCTTGGCTTTTATACTACCGAGTGCATTTACTGAAACCTCTAGCTTGTCGCTGCATAAAATGTTCGGCTTCTGCTTAAGAAATGAAAATTGTCCTTCTAGCAGCAGAGAAGCTCGCGGAGGTAAATTGAGTGAATCCCGAGGGTAGGAAACCAGCCGGCACCAGAGGTCCCTGCCCCTCCCGGAGCAGAACGAATGTGCGGCCACGCAACCACGCGGCAGAGCCACGGGGATTTCTCAGGCCTGTTTTTTCCGGCCTGACTCACGCGCGGGGTTGGCAGTGACGACCGGGTGCAATCTGCAAGCCGCGGCTCTGCGAGCGAGGCAGCGCTCAAACCACCGCCGGCTTCGGCTGCCGCCTCTTCTCCCTCCTGCGAAGGCCCCCGGCGCCGGCGAAGGGGAACCGGGGCAACGTCGCCTCCCKCCTCGGGAGCCGGACGGAGGCATCGCGGGCGCCTTGCTGCACCTCCCCAGAGAAGCCAGGCCGGTTTCRGTCTCCGGAGCAGCCCTGCGTGCCGGAGGCTGAGTCAGAGCCGCCACCGCCGCTGCCACGGCCCCACCTCTCTGCAGCAATAGAGAAGGGCATCGCGGCGAAGGCAGGCGTGGCGGGCTCAGAGGGAGAATAAGGATGTCCTCGCCGCCAGGGAGTAGCAGAGAAATGCCTGCGGATGAATAACCTGAACCGCTAGCTTGCAATGAAAACTGGGGCTTAATTACTTTGGGCTTAATTTGCACCGAAGCAGTAACTTTTATACGGTTGCCCGTAGCTATACTGCAGCGTTTTAAATAAAACCAGACCGACACAAAGAGCTCGACTTTCRCCTCCCAGCTGAACAGGCTCTCAACATCATACACATCTCCAGTTAACCCCTGGGCACTTAAACAGAGGCCGCAACAGAAGCAGAAGAGACCTGAGCGATTAATTATTTTGTGATTAACTGGCCAGTTGGCRGACGACACCCCATTAGGCTTTCCCAGCTGGAACGCTATTGCCTCCCCGGAGGCTGTGGGGCCCGGCCCTTCGCGGGACGAGCACCGTCTTCGCGTGTCCTAGCAAGTCTCGGCTTGCTCGTTTTGCCCCGCGGCAGCTTCCTTTCCTTCCCGGCACAGCGCAAACCCCGGCTCCCGCATCGGTAGCTCCCTCCTCCTGGAAACAGCACGGCCRCAGAGGCGCAGACCGGACGCCTCCCTCCCGCTCTCACGGCGCTGGGCCGACGGCGATCCCACCCCGGAAAGCTCCGTGCAGCTGCTAACTCGGCCGCTGTGCGCRAGCCAAAGCACGCTACGATGTGAGGCTTTTCCATGATTAAAGAAGAACAAACGAGAACCATTTGCGCTTGACATGCCAACCGCAGGGACTTGTGGTGTCAATCTGAGCACAAAGTTGCTTTCCAAGCTTTGGCTGGAATGAGGCCTGTAGCAATTYGTGTCTTGTGTACAGGACAAATGGGGATTTACAGAAGCCCTAGAAACCCCCCTTGCTTTGAACCTAATGTTTCCCAGCTCCTCTTGAGCTGCACCAGGAAAGCTCTGTGCAGCACACTGCACCGGGGCCCCTTAGTAAAGGTTCTTTGTCCCAACATTACTAAATAACGGGATGACAAATCCCTACGGTGATCCCCAAACGCCTGTGCAGATGCCTGCTGGGGGGAGACACCACGTAYGTGCAAACTGCAGGTGCCGTTACGGCCGAGCTTGCTGCCATCAGAAAGAGGAGCTGCTGGTGCTTTCCTTGGCCGCGCTCTGTGCTCACCCAAACATGCAGTGCACCAACTCAGCCTTGCAGGAAACTAATCCGGCCAAAAAAACAGGAAGGAATAGTGCTCTGTTGCAGGAATCATTTCTCCCTACCACAAAAGCAGCACCAAAAAGAGGGTACGACTCTTTGGGTGCAGTTAGACAAGAAGAAGGTGGCAGGTGAAGGACTTGCTCTGGATCACACAGCTAGCCTGGCCCAGAGGGCTTCTTGCCTCCAGTCAGCCACTGCTTTCTGCGCGAGGCTYGGGTACAAAGCAGGGAACGACAGCCACCGTCGCCCTGGGAAAGCTGCTTGCTAACGAGAGCGAAGGCCCCGTTCGACACGGCACAGGGTCAGGAGGAAGATGGGAARGCCAAGAAAGCCAGGGTAGCTCAGACTGATGCACCTGCACGGCCAACTAGTCTGAAGAGCTGAGCTTACAAGAACTTTATTACAGCGCTTCGTGGCTTTTACCTTAGCTCAGGAAATCAGAAGAGGTAGGAAGAGTTTTGCAAGAGCTGCTGGCAGGTCAGCAGACTTTGCTCCTTTCCTGCACTGCTGCGGATACTAGATTTTCTGTGGAGCTGAGAAGTAACTCTCACATGAAACCTTAAATCTGAGCTGGGTTTAGTGTGTGGCGTATGTGTCTTCACCCTGCAGAAGTCAAACTAGATGCAGTCTAAGTCTGGGCAGCAAAGATGCAGAATTACAGAGCTGTCTCACACCCCGGACCAAAGAARRGTACTACGCGACGGCACGGCCACATCCAGGATCTGCCACAACACGCGGCTCGCGCTGCCCGCTCCAGGAGAGCAGCCAGGCTCGCTCCCCGACCACCACCAAAMARMAMWRWRAGTCGGTAAAATGCATTTTTRTTTCCTAATTTATCAARTGCGCAACTTTAACATCAAAATAATAAAAACTGGATACAGACTTCTCTATCGGGAAAGATTTGTCAAGAAAAGATGATCGAGGAGCTACCAGAGCAGCAGCAGTGCCCTCTGCTGTCCACATCAGGCCTGTGGACGTGCAGCTACCGGCTCACAGGGCACGAAAACCAGCGCTCTGCCTATGATCAGTCCTAACACCAAGAGCGAAACTAGAGAAGACGAGGCTTCACTTTTACACAGGAGCCACTAGCTTATTTATCCAGTATTTGGCTTTAATTTGAATCGTTTAGAGCAAACTTGTGGGGAGAAAGCAGTTTTTGCTCTTTTTAGCAAACGTATACCCCGATCACCTGTACAGACACTAAGAGGACATCGTGAAGAGCATCATGTAGGCAGCCACGGTGATGAACCTGCCAATCCAATAGTGGCCATGCTCCAAGTTATGCTAGATATCTCATGCGATGGTGCTCCACTTTCCAAGCGGTAAAACGCGGAGAGCATCAGGTTTGAAATCCAAACACAAAAGTATAAAGCAGAAGCTGCTAAGACTCAGGAACGTCTATATTTAAAAAGCTTTCGAAGATGATCCACTCTGCCAGCCTGTCCTTGAGGACAGTCAATGAACTCAAGCCTTATGCAGTATTGCACCCCGTGAGAATAAGCACTGGGATGTTAAAGCATTAATTCTTCCCACTTCTAAGCAAACTTAAAATAGGATATTCTGCCACCTTCTCTGTACCGGAGGGTATCGCCCTACAGCTGAAGAAAATTCAGAGAAATTACCTATTAGAAAGCACACGGCTCAAAGCCACAACTAGACAYGCTGAACAATTTCTATTGTTCAAAGCATTACATAAAGCTTTGCACATAATGCAGATTAGGCCCATTCTTGGGAAAAGRCACAATAATACAGCTTTGCTTTTCATGATCCGTTAACAGCTTAGTAGAGTGGAGTCTCCTGATAGCACATGCTGTGCTCCTAACAACTCCAACAGAAGCCATAAACCTACCACAGAATAACACTGCATTAATTAGCCAGAGTAAGCCCAAGAAGTCGCAAATGGAATTTGCGGTCGTTTGCCACCTTCTGGCTTAGTTTTAAGAAAGGATGAACTCCATGTTTGTCTTTTAATAAAATGTAGGACACCATATTTCTTAGAAACACAGGATAACTGAGGTGGGAAGGGAGCTCAGGAGAGCTCTAGCCCAACCTCCTGCTCAAGGCAGGCTCAGCTCTGAGATCAGACCAGGTCATTCAGGGCCCAGGCTGGCCTGGAAAACCTCCAAGGATGAAGACTGCACAAATGCACCAGGCAACCCGCTCCAGTGCTTGATTGCCCTCACGGTGAAGGAGTTCCTCCTCAGATCCAGCCTGAATCTCTTTTTTTTCAGTTCATGCCCTTGTTCAGCTTTACAGCAACTACTTTCAGTTTTGCTGGTGCTTGGTTCAGAGCATGTTCCCTAAGACATCCCTGCAGCTTAATGCCAACAGGAAGAGAGGTCTCTCTTTAAACCTAAATATTCCCCACCATTTCACACTGGGAATTCCAGCTCTTGCCCAAGAGTCACTAGAAAACAGGTAGGGACAGGTGAAAGCACAGTAGGATACTGGACTTCCACCCAGCCTCCCCCCCAGAAAAGCATTTAATAGTTTTGAGTGGCTTATCCTCTCTGGGATCGATCCATAGCCAGTGGAGTAGTAGTTTCCTCTGGGGAACATTTTCTAGATGAGCTGCTTCCCCCTGACCAGGACTAACCCAAGAGTAGTCTCCTAACCCAGTTCATGGTCTGATTTGCATCTCTCCCAGCAGCAGCTGCTTGCTCTGCCTCCTTCAGTAGAGTCCTTTGTCCATCTACATGGAATTATATCAGAGCAATTATCTGGCTTAAAAATAACTGGGGAGGAGAGAGAGAGGGAGACGCACTGTTTGAGCCAGCATTACCAATACAAGAAACAAATTCAGTGGCCAACAGCACAGCTTGATGCAAGAATTTAAGGATTAGCTGCTATTTAAAAAAAACAAAACAAGAAACTCCCCTAATCTCTACCATGGAAAGATGCACTTGCAAGAGCAGGTAAGATTCTGCAAAGACAGCAGAATTACTACCTGAAATTAAATCCATGAGCCTATTAGAAAGGGGACAGAAACTCAGGTATTTCTATTTTACCTCCTAAATGACTCATTTAACTAGAACGCAGCCTTTTCAGAAGTGATACTACATAACTGACCTTGTTTGTATTATTACAGACTATCCCTTTTCACTTAATCTAGATAGAATTTATGAGCCGCTGCACAATGAGATACAAAGTCTCCATGCTTCTGCTTCCACTGTTATCAAGTGTGTCAAACTGAACTATCACACCCCTCCGAAACAAAGTACCTGCTTCTAGCACCCACTGCCCTCAGGCAGCACAGGGCTTTAAGTTTGTATTGCCCTCAGTGTCTGGGCTATTCAGAAAGGCTGCAGCGACCTAAAGAGAAAAATCTTAACCCGCTGTTAGCGACCTAACGTGGAGGGTGCCGATGGGTGAGGGGGGTGGTTTAAATATCTTTAGACTAAGTTAACTCAAGTTCAACTGAACTGCAAGGGCAGAGGAAGATTTATAGTTAATTCCTCTGCTATACCCACCTTGGAAAAGTAATTTGGAAAGCTGGATTCAAGATGGATGTTTAAATATTTCGTTTCCTATCTAGCCACCATTCTTCAGACCAAGAACTGTAGTAACGCACGAGCAGCACAGACCAAGGCATCAGCTGCTTGTGGGCTGGGTCCACAACGCAAGCCCATTGCTCCGCTCTCAGCCTCACCAGTACCTATACGCACCCACAGCAGGGCAGCTCTGGATCCGAGCCCACTCGTGCTCTTTCTCCAGATGTCTGGGGGCTAAGCATTAACCACRCTTGTTTATTACTGCCACAGTCAACCTTGCAGGATGTACATTACAATTAGAAGTGTACTTTCAAAGTTGAAATTAGCATATCTTGATTTGCCAGATCACACGTCACATACTAAACTATTATTTGCCTGGGTAAGAAATGGCAGTTTGACATCTACAGATAATATGAACTGTACTGTAATGAYTGGCATTTTGGGCTTCATTTCTGAAATGGGAAAGCTACTATTATGAAAAAGGAGCAGTTTTGCCCTTGTTTAGATGCCTGTGACCTCTTGCTATGCAGAGACTAAGGACAACCCCCCTATCAATACCCCGGTCTTTGGAGAGCCACGAGGCTCTTCTGTGCAGGCTGGTCAGCGAACCCAGCCTTGCAGAGAAGGACCTCAGCYTGCCTGCAGAGAGCGTAGCCTTCTGCCTTCACAAGAGTCAACCAGAACACGGCTACGTCATGGATCCAAGTAATACACAAGGATACATGTGGCTTTGTAAATCCTCTGGATTATTTTTTTCAAAACTGAATACTTCCTTAAGAATTATGTAGATAAATATAACCTGTCAGAGCAAAAAGAGCAAAAAGAGCGGTTAAAGCTTTTCAGGTCTGCAGGGTAGCAAGCCATTAACGTTCTTGGGGCAACACATCCAAGTCTTCACCTCTGCAAGAGGAAAAAGGCTGCCTGTCTGGTGAGGACAAGTGACCATTCATTTGAGGTGGTCGAGAGGTGCGGACAATCCCACAGCTAAACACTGTCCAGAAAAAGTACTGGCCATGCATTATACTGTTCTAGTAACAGACTTTAGAACTGTGTTTTGTGTACATGGTCTAAAAATGTTTGTTTTCTAAGTCTTAAAGTTGATGAAGATTTTTCTGTTTCCCGATTCTACTGGTCACTACTGCAATTTTACTTTCCCGAAAGGGTGAAGGCATGAACAGAGGTGAGCAGTGCTGGCCGGCTCGATGCATACCTTTCCGCAAGCCACAATAAACACAGAAAGTAAATATACAGATTAGTGGTGCTCATACTTCAGAGTTCAGACCACTGTCAAGCCTAGTTTCTCACAAACTATTTTCCACCCTTTCCCATCAGGCTTTTAATTGGAATAACTATATGAAACATTGATTTGCAGGCCACTTACCATATCCTCATGGATCAGCCTAGCATAGGAATTGTCCAGAGCCCAGGGAGAAGGGGGGAACAAAACAGAACACTCCCCCACCCCCTTCCCATTTAAAAATAAGCCCCTTTCCTCCTCTAATACAAGTAARAGCAGATCTTATTTTCCTTCGCAAACAAGGCAGTGTGTGAACAGGTAGTATCTGAGGCTAATGTGCTACGGTATAGCAATGGTCGCATCCATACTTAATACACCTTATGCAGAGGCTGCAAAAGTCACAAAAGGAACAGGAAAAACACTCACAGCAGTCGAATAATTCTGGTTTTATATTCAGTCTTTGCAAATCAAGGAYGTCCTACTTTTACTATTCATTCAAGGCAAAAATCTACACAAGCATGTCAAAAGCAGTAATTGAAAAACAGTAAACACAAGTCTTGAAAATACGTTTAATGTCTAATCTTATACAAAAGTGACAGCATTTTCAAAAAAATATCAAATCCTGTATTTATAGCTTCTCACTATCATACAGCAATATTTGTTTCATCTAAAGAAAATACAGCAGCAGGTGATAATCTATACTTTAAAGATGTGATTGCTTATATTTCATATTGTAAACAAATGCGGTATGTCAATCTCAAAGCACAAGTCAAAACAAACTTCTCAGCAGTTTAACTCAAATGATGCATAGAAATGTACAAATTCCATTGCAAAAGCTTCAGGCCAGAAGTTGCTCACACTTGACATAACATGTGATAAAGTTACTACACGGTATATAGTGACAACTTGAGTTTTTACACAATAGATTAACAGGTATACCCTTTTCACTGCTATGCAAAGAACTTTGCTCACAAAAACAAAGGGGTTATGAAACAGTTTCCATGACCTCAAGAAATACGAATATACATTGAAAAAACATCCCATATATACTGAATTTTAGCCTAACCATTCCAGTAATAAATCCTGCCTATTTCAGGAAGAACCTAGAAGTCTAGTTACTTTTACAAATCCCCTTTCCAAAATTCCTTATTTGCTATGTTCACTCTATCCTTTTCTACCTCTTCCCATTCCCTGCAAAGACAACGACCAGTGCAATTTCAAACTGGAGTGCTGCTACTACACGATCCATTCATTTGAAATAAATGTTTTTCCCTTACACTGATTTATCAACTAAGGCTGCAGGTATCAAAAAGCACTTGAGCAGACRTGGTCAGTGGTCTATCACGTTTACTTTCACCAGTCTTGCCAAGATCTAAGCCAAGCCTGTTGTTTGGGAGGAGGGGAGCTTGTTTAAGGTTAATGAAGACTTCTACACATTTTCCAGGTTCTGATTGCTATGGGCACAGACGCTACAATTTAAGCTGAGATGTTAAGTATTCTTTGTTCAGCTCTGCTATTGTCTTCCTAATACAAAAAAAAAAAGTACCTTTGCTATTAGCTTTCATGACAATAGATTAAAACAGCCACAGCTAAGCTGAACTGCTTTCTGCTGCAAAAATATTGCAGGACTTTGCCATAAAGGTCGAGACAAGCATCACCACCAGGTCACCCCACTTGTTTTAAGAAGTCCGTTATATGCATGCAGGAAGCCATGATAAGATATGGGAAGAGAATTAACTTGCTTTCACAGTTCCATGATACAAAGATTCCCTAATGAGCTACCATGTTAAAGTGAAATTTCTTTCTAATTCTACCTACAGAGGCTAAGTTAGGATATCCTCAGCTGAGGATAAAATAAACTTTCCATGGTCAAAGTCTAGGCTATGAAGTACCACAAAGAATTCCAGAACTCCTCACTGACACATGGGTGTATGTCTTGGTAATGCTAAACTAGCATTGCAATAAACCCCTGACATGCTCTTTGCACASATATGGCAAGAATATGAAAACTTACTGCAGCGCTCCTTCAGAAGAGGGACAGCTGCATAGCAGTGCACAGGCTTCTACACATTCAATTACTCCCAAATTAAACTTACTCAGTGAGGTATGCAGACACTTAGCTGAGAACAGAGGACTTCTCCACGTTACTGTATTCAACAGAGTCTCAGTGAGACCGGCTCGTTCTCAACTGTGGCAATAACGACGATACAAAGGATCTTTGTAGCCGATAGAACTAAATGCAAATGCCAAAGGCTGCGGGGAAGGGAACTGACAGATTAATTTTTATTTTTTTTTAAATATCTTTTAAGATCGAGTTCAGTTTCCAGGGACTCTGAAAGTTTGCTGAGTTTACACAACCCAGCAGCAAAGTCAAATTTTCAACGACTAGAATCCAGGTTAGAAATAGGAAAGTACCTTACTTAAGTGGGAATCAGTTTCTCTTTACATAGACCAAGCCAAACTTCCAACCACCACAGAATGAGAACTCGCAAAATTATGTCCTCATTTGCATGCATAAAACTCACATTTGTTGATTCAAAGTTAACTGCACATCCAGGTATTTTATTTGCACATAAATGCCTGTTTGTGAATGCGAACAGTGTGCAGACAAGTCAGACCAAGTATTTCAATGCGCATCTTCTCTGCTGTAGTCCCAGATTGAGCAATTGTTTTGAGTATGTACAAAATGCTGAGAAAACCTTCAAGTTCACATGCTCTCTTTAGTTTGAATTACTGTAGCATGTTCAAAAAATTACATTTCTTGACAAGAATCTTGAAATACACTTTTTATTGACATTTTAGAATAACCTGAAAATAGACAAAATATGACTATCCATCCATTCAGTGACCAGCACAAGTCTGGCAACAAAACTTAAAGCATTCATGGAAATTTAAGAATTAACAATTTGTATGTCCTTGGGCCTGATTTTTTTTTTTTTTTTAATAATCCTTACTTGGCAATTCCCATTTTTCCAAGCAGAATACTTGCCAGAGTAAGAACCACAGGTTTTAGTTGTATTTCTGCTCTTCATAATTCACTTTATTAAACCAAACAATTATGCCAGCATATGAGCAAGTTAAATTTATGCAGATTGCTCCTTCATACCTCAAATGCACATACAAGAGGCAAGTGTTGTTCTTCGTAGCCCCAAACATTACTGAAACAAAAATTGTAAAAATCTCTAAGTAGTGGATGAAGGTGGAACGCTACAGTACTTTGTTGCCCAGAATATATTCAACGGTAAGGCTGCAAGAGACAATAATTCACAGTCAATATTGGGTTTACACAAAGCAGTTAATTAACAGTTATAAACATTCTTAATTAAAGCTAATTCATCCTTACAATGTGTTATTCCCTCCCTATGCCCTAGAAGGGAACTCTCTATACTGCAGAGACAAGAATACTTTCTATTTTCTATTTCAGAAATTACTAGAAGCCCTTTCCACCCCCCTTTTTTTCTTGCCTTTCAGAGATGCCTTTCAAACTAGTGGGAGGCTGCTATAGTGTGATGTTTGGACACACTCAGACTTGATATAACTCGATCATTCTGGTATATTTAAGCACTTAAGTAGAAAATTTCCTATCCTACCACTGACTACACAAATAAGACAGATGTGCTGGAAGTCCTTACCTGCTTTAATAGGTCTTACGCTACTGAATTTCCACACTTAAATGCATGACATTTTAGAAAAAATTGAGACAAATTAAATACTCACATGGGGACCACCAGGCATTGATGGAGCACCAGCAGGACCAGATGGCACTTGAAAAGGATTAGGGGGCGTAGGATATAGTCCTGGAGCTGGATATGATCCTGTGGGTGGAGGAAATGGACCTGGTGGTGAAGGTCCCCATGTTCCAGGTGGGACTGTACCCCATGGTACTGTTGGCGCAGCCCCTGGAGTCTGGGTAGGAGTGGAATATGGCCCTGGGGGTGGATATGGCATGCTAGGTGCAGGATACTGCCCTCCCATTGTTGGTCCCCATGCTCCAGAGGGCATGGATCCCCATGGCCCAACGGGAGCAGGAGGTGCAGCTGGCTCTGTTGGACCACCATAAGGTCTTGGAAGCTCTGGAAAGGGCATATTTGGTGGAGGATATTGCCCTGGTGGGACAGGACCTGGCACAGTTGGGGGTGGATATGGACCACCAGGAGGAGGGCAAGAGGGTCCAGTAGGAGGAGGAGGAAATGGAGCAGGCGGTCCAGGGGGCATTGAAGGATACATTCCTGTTGGCGGAGGTCCGAATGGCACACTGGAAGCAGAGGTGTTTGGTGGCAATCCGGATGGCCCAGTAGGAGGAGCGCTCGGGTTGTTCCAAGGATTTGAAGCTGGCCAACCCTGTGGTGGCTGACCAGGCTGTTGACCAGGTTTTGTACTGCTCACTTTAGAGGTTTTAGCAGGTGACTGATCTGGTAAAGCATCTGCCAACTAGAAGACAAAGTATCAGTGAGAATGTAAGCTGCCTGCTGGACTCGCTAGCTGCACACATTTATCCATTGCATATATGTTAGCGTTACCAAAATGGGAGAAAAAAAACAAACTAATTGTTACTACACAGAAAGATGATTACATTCATTTTTGTGCCGCTTCTATCATTAGGATAGAAGAGATTCTGACGTGCTGCAGTCATCAAGCCAAAGATAAAAGGTGACCTGCCACACGTAGCTGTAAGAAATTTCAGCGCAAATCCAAAGAGAAAAGATTTTTATAAGTTTCCATTATAGCTATTCTGACACTATTGAAATACAACTCCTATGCTCTGTTAATATCAGAGCAGAAACTAACCCTCAGGGCTCCTAGCAGCTTCATATACGCAGCCCACAGATTGTTACATCTACCCAAAAGCAAAACACCGCAGCTGCAACAGCAAGAGAATAACCTCTCAGCTTTAAGCTCCGCTTCTTGAAAAAGTGTGTCAACTTTTAGAACGAAGTAACCCAACTAGCTGATCTTCAGGAAAGCAAAATCATTACTTACCGAGAAATCATCAGTTCCAGACATTTTGCTGAAAAATAAGGTAAAATAAAGTGAAATTCACTGAAAACAACTGAATTATTTCAAGCAAGCGCTCCTAAGACAAATTCTACATTTGTTTCATTCAGACCATAACAAATGTCTAACGGGTGGCACCTCTCAGCAATGATTGTTTTAATGACTCAGGCCCATACAGATATGGACTACCCAAACACTTCCCCTTTGATACGGGTCTTACAAAAAGGCAAAACTTCGGCCTCTACCTGCCTCACCTTAGACAGGACCAACACATAATGTAAGTGGGTCACAAAGTGAAGACAAAAAAAAAGTTTCAAATACTCATACCAAGGAGGCAGCCTACTCTGGCAGTGATGCCTCTGAAGTATTCAAGGTCTTCCCTAAACTGGGACTCAGGACTGCTGGCAGGTGAAGCTAATCCACCTAAGATAAAACATGGTTAAACCCCCATATGCAGATGCTCTTTCAGAAGTAAAAGAGTCACAGTTTGCCGAAGCTTCATTCTCCAAGGGATTTAACGCACATGAAAGATGGTAGATACTCTTATACATTATTGACTTGCACTGACTTCAGCTAGCTGACCTTAACTCTGAGTGTAGATGTGGCTAAGATCTTATTAATGAGTACCTAATTTCTAATCACTCAACATTTAAATGCTCAAAACAGGGACCAAAGAGCCAGGTGCTATCTCTTCATGAAGACGAGTACCACGTCCATGGTACTTGGAGCTTTCCAAAGCTTCAGCAGGATGAAAACTGACTGGCCTTGGCAGTCATTATTAGCCACATAAAAGGGCAGTGTCACCAACCCAAAGTTACAGTCAGTGTCACTAAGGAGCAGACTGACAGTGAATACTGACTAGAGATGAAGAACTCTTGAAAGGATGACCAAGAGCAAGTGAAATAGGTGCAGATGCCCCTATGCAGCCAGAAGATTTTAGAGGAGACAGCAGGAAATTAATATGAACATAAGAGGAGGAAAAAAATGTAAAATGTAAGTCAAGAATACAAATACTGCCCAGCTGAACTCCAGAAAAACCACCCTTCTCAATAGTTTAAAGATGYGGAAGATAACTTATATCAACAGCGACCAATTGAGAAGAACAAGAACATGGCACCTGATATTCACTTGCCTTAATATTCAAGCTACTCTAAGCTCAGAGACTTCCTAAGCTGCAGGCACTTTGTGTATTTAATAACTCTCAATCGATTTCTTTCCCACGAACATGTCTTGTTTTCCTCTTGTACCCACATCCTTCGGCGAGGAACTCCATAGGGCTGTTATTTGCTACACCAAAGAAACACCTCCTTTTTTGCTCTAAACCGAGATCTTACTAGTTTCATTTGATGCTTCTTCATTCTTGAATTTGAGGAAAACAGTYAACCTATTCTTATCCACCTGCCCATGCCGCTCATTATTCAGCAGATTTTTAACATTTTATCTTTTAGTTGCGTCTTCTCCAGGCTGAGATCTAGCTTACTTCATTGGCCCTTGTGCAGACACTGTTCCACACCTTYGATCATTCTCAATGCCTCTCTTTGAGGCTTTTCCAGTTCTACTAAATCTTTCAAGATGAATGGACAAGAAAGAGCTACACAGAAAATTCAAGACGCAGAAGAACCACTGATTTATACAGTTTCATAATTATGTTCTGGTTTGTCCCCTATTTCCTTTCTAATACTTCTTAATGTTTGATCTGCTTTTTGATCACTACTGAACTGACTTTTGTGGAAATATTTCATTCCTTCCTATCATTTTATATATGAACTTATATGCATCACTTTACATTTATCTACTCTGAATTACATCGCATTTATCTACGTTGAATTATATCTGCTATTTTATTACCTAATCTGTACTTTCCTGAGTGGCTTCATATCAGCAAGACATCGCACATCTATCTCATCTACCCAGTTATTTATGACCACACTGAATAGCCCTGATCCCTGCAGAAATCCACTGAATTTCCAAAACTGTACTTATAACTTAGATAAGCCTTTTAAGAAACACGTATCTACTCCCAAAGGTCAAACAAAATTACTGCCACGGCAGAGCTCAATGCACGAAACCAAAGGCTTGTTAAAGCTCCCTCAGCAGCTTGTAACAGCAGTAGTTCCTTCAAATAAGCACAGATATCTGAGCCTTTGTACTTCCTCAGTTCAGATCAATGGCCATTTGTTTGAAGTTGAGAAAGCAACCAAACTAGAGCAAGAAAGCCTGTTTTCTGCTCCTATCACTAACAGCTCCGCTGTTTGAGAGATGCATCTACCAGGAAGAAAAAGCCCAATTTCTCTTCAACAGATAACCACTCATGTTAAAACAGTTCATCGGTTTCTGAAATGAACCATGCTCCATATTGATCAGAAGCTGAGTCTGTGCTTTTTAATGGCATTGTAGTTCAATTCACTTATACAAACACAGAAGCTATTTGATAAACCACAAAATATAGGAATCATTAATATAGAGAGACAATTATAAAAAAACCCACCTTTTTACATAAACGTGCATGTAGGTTTATTCACATGCAAAAAAATGGTTAGCAAAAAGCAACACCAAAACAGGCAAAGCAAATCATCCTTTCTTTATGCAGATGGAGATGAAGAGAAGGCATGGGTAAAGCTAACTGAAAAAAACAGATCTACAGGAGACTGAAAAAAAGCCCATAGAAGAAGTTAAAACATATGCTGCAAGGGAGAGAAAGATGAAAAAGACAAACCTAAAGGAGAGCTCGGAAGAAAATCTCATGATCCATCACAGAAGTGACAGGGTAGTAAATTCAGGTCAAAGTGGTGGATAATACGGTTTAAACAGGCCTGCTTACAAAACATTGACAAATATCCCTGATATTTGTCAACAGATAAGTTCAAAACATTTCTTCGTCATGAAAATTATGGCAACAATTCTGTTGCATGACAATATTGGGAAAAAAAGTGTAGCTAAGCATAGCCTGTAATGAGGTTTAGTTCCTGTTTAATTTGGCAAGCAGATTAGAGCAACATTTGGCATAACTGAGTCAATGCCAAGCATGTCAAGGATCCTCTTGCAGACAGGATGGCCTACTTCGAGGACATTTTTTAACATACATTTAACATTTAATCTATGTACTGCCATCTTCGTTCCATAAGAAAATTTAATGTACTGTTAGATGCATTAAGGCACCAGAAGAACTAATTTGTACTTAAATCTAAAATCCATATGCCATTCAAGTTGCTAAGCACTGATATAAAGAATTTCAACCAAAATCCTACAAAAATATCACACACGAGTATTGTCCAGGCATTTACATGCTCACAGAGACTCACTAGGGATACTGCCAGATAAAAGACCCCCAAATAACTCTACTTTGAAGCCCCCCAGTCATGCAGGGGATCAAAAAAAAAATTAAAAAAAAAAAATCACAGGACAATGCAGCCAATGGTGTGTGGACTTTATTTATTTAGAGAAGGCAGAGTTAATATAAATGGATTTTCATTTTCTCTTTAAGCTTTCCGTACACTCTTCTTGAAGAGCATCATGAAAGCACTAATATGTGCAGAGAAAAGCCAATTCATGTAACTGAATTTTTTGCCACCTTATATCGCTACATCCAAATTCTATTTCAAATTATTCTTTCCTGGAGATTAGGGGTGGCAGTGATGAAGAGGGGCAAGTGGAAGAAGGGTACAGGCGCTTAAACAGCTCAGCAGAGAACTGAAAGATTACAGAACTGGCAGCATTAAAACTGAAGTCCTGCTTCCATCCACTTTGCTGCAAGATAAGATTTCCTTTGTTTTCTGAAGGCCTCCGCCCCTGGAAACATCCTCTGCTTTCCAGAAGCACAGAGCCTGCCAGCTCCAGATCAGCTGTTCAGGGCCACCATTTCTCAGCCACCTCTGAGAACACATATGGCCAGAAGAGTCAAGCTGAAGCAAGAGAGAGAAAGAGAAAGATGCCCAATGTTTTTGAAAAAAAGCATCTAGGAGCAAAATCTTTCTCATCCATTATCCTGAAGAGCGATGAGAGGGGCTAACGCACAGACTTCTACTGCACCTACCCAGAACCAATATATAGTACAACTTTTGGACAAGAGTTCATTGACTCCTGGATACCTGGGAACTACTCCTGAGAATTAATTAATAACAGGTAGCTAAGACAAGTAAGCCTGTTGGGATCCACACTGCAGAAAGGTTGAGAAGCCCTGCTAYGCAGAACTGAATCACCGATTCTACCAACAGCATTCAAGACCAACTGAAATACATGGTGATTTCTAGAGAGGTCTGTGAAAACCCTGTTTCTGGAAGYGTGGTGCTACATGCAGCAGGCTAAATCTTTCAGTTTCCAAAATAAAGCAGTTCAATGCTTTTTAAGCTATAACCTCTTCTCTGATCATGTCCAACCCTGGCTTTTATCCATTATCAAGCTCTAACGAACAAGGTTAGAATGAACTCAAACTTTTTTTTTTGCTAAAGATACCCAAAACTAYGTATCAACTGCTTTCATAATTTTTGAATTGCATGACATTTTTTGAACATTTGATGTGCCAGATTTAGTTCCTGTCTATAAGATCATCTTTCAAACAGAAAAATGCTTTCCAAATGCAACAGCTCCGCTGATATAAGCTGCATTTCCACTGGGTGGCATGCCTCTATCAGAGAAAAGGTTCTTTTGTCACTGTAACATGACTAATTCCCTACCAGCATAACCTCATCTACAACAAGATTTCTGCCCACATAAATATAACTACCAACATAGCTATACTGATAAAATGGAAGAGAGACCAAATCTTTGACAGCTTCTAAGTGTTTTCCAAAATATGCAAATTTCTGCAGCTTCCATCTTCAGTCATTAAGCACCAATATGTTTTTAGCTGTCCTTCCCTATCCTTAATGCCTCCTTGGAAGCCAGGTTTATGCGCTTGTGCACTACATGATCATCTAGCCTGACCTGCATAGTTATTCCTCTGGAGGATAAACGCAACTGATACACAGACAGGAAATAAAAAGCAGTCATTAGATCATTAGTAGCTATTTTAGATGTGATGATCTTTTTGCCCCTTCGTGTGCCTGCTTTGATTGAAAGAAGGGCAGGAGTAGGATTTAGTTTTCAGATTATTTTCAAGACGGACTTAATTAAGAATGACAACAAAGAGTGATGTATGTCAGTGCTTTTGCTAGATTATCAACTACAAGAAAAATAACTCTTCAAAACAGAGATCTTAAATGGTTAAGAGCTGCAAAATTTAAAGCCAGAAGGAATTATAATCTGTTTCAGTTTTCAATGTATGATGGGCCACTCAGTTTCACAGCTACTTCCCCACTGATACTGGACCTAATCACTTGAGATGGGCCATCTGTTTGGTGTGGTGACCCAAAACTGTGAAATATGTATCACTTCTGAGGTTGCTTGCTTGTCCACCAGCTGTGGTACAAAACCAACGGAGAGCAGCGAGTTTCCACTAGCAAAGACTTCTCCTGTCCACACCACTCCCACGCTGTGAGTCTTGCAAAAGACACGTAGCTCACAATAGCAGCCCACAATAATTAAGACGTCTTCCATATAATTGCATCTAAACTTCCTTTCAAAAGCCACAGAATCCATTTTCATGTTATCCTCATTTTTAAAAGTGTGCCTTATTTCTAATTTTTAGCTTTAGCTTCCAATTATCAAATCTTCAGAAGCCTTCCTGAACTAGCTGCAAGAGCTATTTAAAGAATACCTATGTTGTCCTCCAACAGAAGCTACATACTAAACAATTAAAAGTTTAATTTTTTTTTTTGGACAAACTAGGTAGACTGACCCTGAGGGCAACTATTTCACACCCTCTCCAGTCGTGCCTTTTAAAAACATAACAGCACCAAAATTGCACGCCAGATTCCAGTGCTGGCCTCAACAGYGCCAAACAAGAATAGGCACCTTTCCACTCCTTTACAGAGCTTCATTTGCCAGGATAACTGGTTTTCAGGATACCAGCCACATCTATGGAGTGAGGCTGTACCTTTTCCATCTTGATTTGGCACTGTTAAGATGCACTTTGTTTGAATGAACTTAATGCTTTCCAGGATTGGCCTGATATTTACCACGCATCTTGGCATCATCCGCAGTTCTCGGGATTGCAGCTTTTTAGATTTTTTTTTAAGTTGCAACAACCTTTGTTCTTATATCCACTGACAATAAGGTTGAATAGCATCAGATCAACACTGTTTTCCACAGAGATCCACTAGAAACAATGAGTTCCCTCTCACAGATGAAACCTGTCAGTTAAACAGTTCTCCCGCCCTGCAACATGTTCTTTGGTACTGCACAGCACTACCTTTTTCAGCAAGTCAGCTACCTTAAAAGCTTACACATACTTCATTTCATAAAATAAATGTGTGTCATGAACGGTAGAAACAGACTTGCCCAAGATTTTCTCCAGCAGAAAGAATCTTTGAGTTAAACAGTCACTGACATCATGCACGTACGTTCAGATAGCCGTTTATAGATATATCAGAAACAAAAATTAGCACCATATTTTACCCAGTGACGACACAGTCAACACCACCATTACACAGAGTAAATCGGAAACTGCTTTAGGCGCATTTGTTCTCCCAGCCCCGCACAGCCGCAAAGCCCCGGCGGCCACCAGGAGCCAGCTGCCCCCCGCCGCGCCACGAAACCCCGCGGGCGAGGAGAGCCCGGCGAGCGCCGCTGCCGCGCAGCCCCTTCCCCCCGGCCGCCCCCTCCCCGCGCCTCCGGGCAGGGCCCGAGG
>NW_020447530.1:4787175-4813776 GCF_003343035.1 Apteryx rowi | reverse complement strand
GGGCCGGGCCCGGGCCCGGGCCCGGGCGGGAGGCGCCGCCGCTACCTGTGAGGGACGGACGGAGGGAGGAGCGCGGCGGGGACGCAGGCCCGCAGCAGCCGGCCCGGCAGCAGCACCGCCACCCCGACGCCCAGGCGGAAGCGGAACTGCGTCACGCGCCCCACTGCCCAACCCGCACCCTCCCTTCCCCTTGCCGGAAGGTCACGTATGCCTTTAGCCCCACCCCCTCAGGGGCGCCACCGCCCCCTCCCCGCCCGCACCGCCGGAGGTCACGTGACGACGCGCCCTTTTCCCCCCCCTTCCCCCGCCCCAGCGAGGCGCCGCGGTCACGTGGCGCCTTCCCGCCTCCCCGCGGCGACCCCTAGCGAGAGGGGACCGTTAGCGCTGAGGGAAGCCGCCCCGCCCCGCCCAACGGCCGCCGCTCCGCCCCAACGGCCGCCGCCGCGGCCCCCCGCTGTGCCGGGCGGGCCTCTCCCCCCCTCGGCTCTGCCTCAGAATGCCGAGAATCGGGAAAACCTCACAAAACTGATTTCTGCCTGCCGCCAGGGTGCTTCCACTTAGAGGAGAGTGACTCTTACCTCTCCGCGCTCTGATTTTCCCCTCAGCGAGCCCAGAATCCCACCCACTGCCATTTGGAGTTACGTGGCGCAGCTACCCAAAATGTCCAATTTTAGCGTTGACCTGAAGGATGCTTCGCGCACCCAAAAACTTGGCAGGTTTTCCAGGTTTTCTAATAAAAGATGCTACCCCTCCTGCCCTCCCTTTCCTCCCTTCTACCCTCAGACCRTCGCGGTAACGACGACTAGATATACACCGTCATTTTCCTGCCGTGCTCCTCCAAACTATGACRCGCTTTTCAATGCCATTATCCTGCCTGCTTCAGAAGGGACGGGGAGAAACCATGAGCAGGAGCAGGCCCCAAGCGTTACGGATGCCGCCACAGGCAGGAAAACACAAATATTGTTACTGATGCGAGGTATCTGCGTAAATCATACTGCCTAAACGCTTTGCTACAGACCCAGTCCCACGACGGTGTGAAAACCCGGTTAATCCTCTTGCTCAGAATATAATTAAATCCTGTGGAAAATTTGGACTGACTTCACAGCTCTTTCGCAATCGCTTTTTCAAGTACCCGGCCAGTACGGCAATCACTGACTGTTCTTGCAGCAACACCGCTGCTAGCTTGACCTCGCTTGGAAAAATAAGCAAATTACAGCGAAATCCATCTTCTGCCCATCGCGGGTGGCTGCCGCGGGGCCCTTGATGGCCGTCGCACCGCRGTGGCAGCAGGCGCCCCCCGCGCTGCTTCTTCCTGCGCAGTCCGGTTGTTAGAAGTCTTAATTAACAAGCGGACATGTGTCTAAGGCGGGTTACGATGCCTCACCTCACGTATCAAGCAGGGACGTCGATAGTGCTTTTAATCAATAACCTTGCCTGCCAACCTTGCCGTTAAAACCGTCTGATGTGTAATAAATGTATCCCCTTTTCTGCCGAAACAGGAAGGGTTGTGCACTTCCGTACAAATATTTGTTTGTGTACGTGGATTTCTRCTTGCTCGGGCAAATGTGCCTCTTTATCTGCGTGCACGTATATGCTGAAGGTTGTAAAAAGAGCTGCAAATGCAACTTCATGAGATTTGCGTGTGGTTGATCCAGTTGGTGCAAGGCACAGTGCTTGGGGGTCCTAGCACCCGGCCACRTGCTGTTGGAAAACACTTTTTGTTCATTCTCAATACGTAATGGAAAAAAAAGGGTTGAAATAGCAAATTTAGAGCTGGCATGCAGCTCTCAAGGAGGCCAATGGAAACTGCATGGAAGCAACTTGGCTCCCAGTTAGTAAGAGGCATTATTTTCCATGCCTCCATTATAGGACCTGCAATGGTATTATTTAAATTATTCAGAAAGGCAGTTACATGTAATAATAAACAAGGCAGTTGTTTATCACAAGTCCGCACTGCAGGACATTGCAAGTATATGCAACTTTTGTTTTTCTTTAGAGTCATATAAATATTTGGGTTGGAAAGGACCTCTGGTCCAATCTCCCGTCCAGAACAGGGCTAGCTTTGAACCTTGTCCAGTTGAATTTTGAGTATCTCCAAAGATGGAGATTGCACAACATCTCTGGACAAGCAGCCCAGTACTTCAGTACTATCACTGTGAAGCATTTATTCCTTGTATCTGGTCAGACGTCCCTGCTGCAACTTGTGACTGTGGCTGCCTGTCCTTTTGCTGTGTCCCTGAGAAGCATCTGTCTGCTTTGTAACACCCTCTAGGCAGCTGGAAACAGCAGTTAGATCCATCCTCCCCTTCCCTTCTCCTAGCTAAAAAACCAAACTCCTCAGCCTCTTTTTGTGTGTCATGTGCTCACGTCAGTGGCCCTCTGAGCTCCTTGTAGTCTGTTGACATCTCTCTTGTCTTTTAATGGCAAAACTGGGTATAATTGTCTGCGTGAGCCTTTCTGAATCTGGGAGGAAAAGACCAATAGCCAATACTTAAAGTAGGCTTTGAATTACATATTTTAAGGAATATCATGACCATACATGAGTACACACTGCTGAAGGATATACCTTAATGTTGCTGGGAACATAGGAGCATAGTTTGTATCTTTCCTATTGGATTTTCAGTTATATATCATTGTATTTCAGTTCCTGACTTCCTAACAAGTCAGATTTAGTGCTTTTCAGGGACAATAATAGAGATCTTGAGATGTGACAAACATCAGAGTCAGGAAACTTTATCACACCCAGAAGGCTGTGCATACCACAAACAAGATACCCAGAGGAACAATAACAGCGTGGGTTTTGTACCTCCTGCTTTTACATCAGCCGGTCAGAATGAGGAAATCCAAAACATAGCGGAGGCATCCCTTTTATAATTAACCGGGGGGGGGGGGAAGGATTAGTTTTAATTTTTTTAACAAGATTCAAGTTATGGAATGCAAAATCAGTTTTAGTTAAGGAAATGCCAGCCTTTGATGGTGGGCTAGAGCAGTAAGATATAAGATATTAAGTTACAGTTACAGTGTTGTTTCTTACTGGGTTATGTCACTCCACTTTTATATTCATGCTTCGCTGTGCACTGTGAACATCATGCACTCTGATGAATTAGCTGAGCCACCCTGAAGCTAGATTTTAAAGGATACCAGATGGTATGTTCAATGCATGTGGTAAGCTTTTATACGCTTTTCCCCTATGGCCAATCACCGACTGATAATTTATTTCAAAACCCTCATAAAATAAATCACTTTGAAAATGACGCTGTCTCTAGTTAATAAGTGCTCTTTGTCAAGGCAGAGGCTTGTTGCCATGAAGATAAAATCATAAAACTGGTTCAAAGTGCATTGGGATGGCAAATGTACCCTATTGAGAAGATGAGATAAACTAAATTTAGCTGGAAAGGAAGCATTGCTATCTGCTTGTTGTGCAATTATGAACAGGTGAACTGTCATTAAAGACACTTTGACAGTCACTTAGGTACTAACTCACAGGTTTTTCTGCGACAAGAAATGATTTTTTTTTGGTATGTTTTCCTTCCACAGTGGTGGATATGTAGAGCCTTGATTATGTGTCAAGCCACTGCATGAGTTTGTTTTCAGATTTTTGAGCTAGTGATTATATCTGGCAGCAGTAATGATAGCTTTTTTTCATTTTTTGTTGTTCTTTAGTGAATAAGAATTAGAAAATTCCTCTCTGTGTGACACCAATGAAACCCACCTATCTGAACCTGTTCTTGTTATCTTCCATTTCCTAAAAGTAACAAAAAAAAAGTATTAAAAATTAAAGTGTGACTAGAAAAGAACTTTAGCAAATGATTTTCACTGCTGCCTAAATGCCCCACTTCATCCCTTTGAGTTGCCTCTGACTCCTGTCACTTTGGCATCCTGCACACAACACCGTACAGCACTGGCAGCCGGGGGACTTTAGGCATGTTTGCTCCTAATTGCGTGTCCTCCCAGAGAAGTGCCCACTTTCCCCCAAAGTCCCAAAGAGAAACCCGCATTTCCCCTGCCTTCCTTAGGGATCTGACCCTTTACCAGTCCTCCTTCTAGTCTTCCCTTCCCCCTTCCTCTGCCTGCCCAGACAGTCGCAGACTTTAGTTCCTAGTCTAGTGTTGCAATCCTCAGAGTCTCTCAATGAGTTTTGTGACATTTGCTGTTTGGCTTACAGCCACAGCTCCTACAGTCAGATGACAGTATGAAATTATGGCCCTTAATTCTCTAAGGGACCTTGTTTTCAAGTGCTCACTGCTGCAGAGACAAGCTCAAAAATTTATTTTTTTAAATGCTCAAAAAACAAAAGGAAAATAAAAGTCCCCCCCCCCATTTTATTTCATTCCAGTTTTGCAATTATAAATCAAGCTCTTTTGGGGAAGGAGGAGGGAGAGGTAAGGAGTAATTGATTCTTAAAAGCTTTGGCCTAGCACTAAGGGTAGAGTCAACTTTTCCCATAGCCCTGATTCTCTAATGGATATAGATACACACGCACGTCCATACACATACACAAATACACACTCCTCGTGGAAAAGCCTAGAACAGTCATAGTGGGACAGGTCAGAAGTCCAGCTAGCCTAGTGTCCCACCTGACTGTGGGCAGCACCAGCTACTTAAGAAAAGAAGGGAGAACGGATATATAAACCATTCCTCCCCCTGCAAAGTCTCCTAGTCTCTAGCAATTGGCAATCTGGGGTTTTCCTGGACATGACATTACATCTGCATCATCGTCTTCAATAGCTAGAAACCCACAGAAGGCAAAGCCAGTCCTATCTGAAGGTATCATATGTGCTAGAGGATGCTTGCTGATTATTTCCATGGTCATATGAGCAGCTTGGAGCAGGAAGAATGTGGATTGTTAAATCTCCATCAGTCATTTCTTCATCATTTCCCTGTGACTCCATTTGTGGCCATAGTTTTGTGTCTCATTTTATCTTTTTGTGCAAGTTGGGATCTCTTTGTTCATCCACAACACCTGGGTACAGAGAGCTTCTGTACTCAGGCACCCTTTCTCTCTGTCAGACAAGCTGTATTTCCTCTACAAAACCTCTGAGGACGTTTGAGATCTCTACTTTGCACAACCGTTGATGTATGCATTTTTACATGTGAAATTAATTGTTCAATACCAAGTTGCTCATGTCTCTACCTCAGATGTATATTGATGGTGTAGCCGTACTGTTAAGGTCAATGATCCACTGATTGGTGCCAGAGAACACATTTGCAGTCACCTGGCTTGTAGTAATTCAGGAAATGATGCATATAAGGATCATTTGGGCTTGTGAAGGATCTGTAAGGTACTGCTACAACAAAGGTGCTACTGAAAGGTGCGTGATGAATTATTAACATGAGTATTCAGTATAAAGCACTGTGTGGAAAGGGTTACACCTACCTCTGATCCAGGTGTTGGACAATGCAGTCTGACAGGCGGTGTGGACCAAGCTTCATTTTTTGTTTCCATGAGGTTTAGTAGAGAAGCTGGCTCTGGTGGGCACTTGCTTGCTGACATATCCATGAGGTTCCTTTGTGTTTCATAGCCCCTGAACAGAAGCCAACCATCTGACCCAGTGTCCTCCGGACGTAGACCATGTTGATGTTCGTCTATTAATTTCAGTAGTTTTAGTAATCTCTCAGGGTTGGGGTATTTTCCCCAACGTTTCTACACTGAACCAGGATGGACATTTACCAGGTACGTGGTTCAGCTGAGGGAGTGTAGTCCGTTCTCGCTCTCCATTAGCACTGCTCATTGCAGTAGGGATATGCTAGGCCCACAACAGGGAAACGGCCCCTCCACCATCATATCATGACTACCACGAAAGTTATCCTGGTAAAAGTTGTTTTGCCCTGCTTTGTTTTTTTAGCTTTTTCCAACAGTAACCTGAATGTTACTTCAGAAACACGTCCCTGATGGCAACGGACTAGAGAGAAAGGAATAAGAGATTTACCAGGAAAAATGCACAGGATGGAGCTAGGAGGAAAAAAGCAGTGTAGAAAAAGGACTAAGGTTTTGAATCCTACCTTTTCCTTCCCTGTTTAAGGCAGGAACTTGATGGCTGCATTGTCAGTTTTGAACTACCTAAAACCCCATCAAAAGAGCACAAATCTCATCCTCTGCAACTGCAGTAAGGTAAAATCTAGTCACATCAGCTGCTATTCACTTAGTGTTTTGAGAAAATCTGTGGGAATAACACCCATGTCATTCCTCCTCCTCTTCAGCTTTCAGGCCCTGATTCAGCAAATAGTTTAAATGCTTTGTTGAATTGGTGTCTTTTAGTTGCTAATGCCATGAGAATAAAGCAGTTTTCATGACCGCTATTAAGAATCCGCTTCCTTCTTTGGGTCTTATTTTTCCATCAGCCTGCTGGAAGAGTACAGCCGGAAAACAGATTAGTCTGGGAAAGAATTCTTAACTAACAAACATACCACAAATACACTTCTTCAGTGATATTTTAGGTCAAATGCATTTGCCAAGTCAATAGTCACCAAAGTATGAATGATTCCTATAAATAAATAAGGCAGACTTAAATATTTTGAATGTTGGTCTGAGCTCCTTTAAAGTGGTACAATTAACTGAAATTAGGATCATTTCAAGTAAGAGTCATTAAAAAAAAAGAAAAAACAAACATCTGAACGTTTTAACCTCGGTTTTTTTTCTAGTCACATCCTTAGCAATGATAATAAATTCAGAAAATTCCATGAAAATCTCTATTCTTTGGACTCTTAAGGCAATTAGTATAATGTTCACAGTTATTCTCTTTTATGAAAATAGGAAGAAATGATGCAGAGTAGCAGCTTTTTGAATACTAGAAAGTCTCCCTGGGGAAAATTACAGACATTTCAGTGATAAATTGGAAATGAGATAGCGGAAGGTTTGGAGTAAGCCTGATCCAAAGTTTCCTCATTGATTTCAGGGCTTTTYATATTATGTTTGAAATGAGAAGGTATCAGCCCGGTTGAGTCTGGATGACAGGTTTGTCTTATAAATTATGCTGTATAGTTCCTACTGAAGCAGGAGCTCAGGGCAAAGTGGGATCGCAAAAAATTGTTAATCCAGCCCTGKATTTTCTTCTTGAAAGTCAAACATCTGAACCACTAAATATACTCCTCACCTTAATGGGTGAGCAGTCCATACCACTTAATTCATATGCCTCATTGTTCGCTACATTAATCTTCACCATTGTATTGATCTGCTTCTCCAAAGATCTTAAAATTCTGCTCGAGGTGCTCAGTCTTGGTTTAGCGAAGCCAGGCGTTCATAGTTTGCCTAGTAGTCCAGCTGGCTGGTTTAAAAGTCCAGAGAAAGCAAGCGACCTCCCTGTAGTCAGAAAAGCTCAGAGCAGGTTTGAATCCAGAGTCCTCGTAGCAGCCAGACTGCTGCTCTCGCCGCTAGACGGGAACCTGACAGCTACGGGCTGTATGTGTGAGCATTATACGCTATCGCAGTTCTCTCTGCCTGGGGTAAGAGTTACTCCTCCCTGTAAATGTTTGCAATATTGCCTGAAAAGATAGATTTAGAATTCCCAGGGTAGGCTTTTTTTTTCCTGCCAAGGGGTGAATACATCCTAATTAATTAGCAGAAATATTCCTAATATACAGCCCTTTTAGAAAGGAAAGGAACTGGCTATTGTGATAAAGTACACTGCCAAACATTCTGGGCTTGACTGTAACAATATCACAGGAATCCGAGGACATAATTGCCTTGTTATTTCGTGCTCCCCAGGGCTGTGCCCGAGGCAGTTTAGTAGAACGGGCACATAAAAACTGCCTCCAGCCAACTCCACTCCCCGCTGCAGCTGCCTGCTTTCCCAGGTCCCGTGTTGCCTTTGCTCAGCTTGGCAGGGGCTCTTTCTCCTCCTCCGGGAAATTCCCATCCTTTGACTCCACATCCCATGACTGCTGCCCCAGACTTGGTTGATACAAGTACTGCAGAATCCCCTTCCCCCCCTGCTTCGTTACATTAACATATTGTTTCCCGTTTTATGCTTAGACTTGAAATTCTTCGGAGCAAGGAGCATCACCTTGTTTTAGTTTTGAGTGTCTCAAACAATGAGATAGCAGCGTCGAGCTGCTGTTGCAATACAAATAACAAAAACGAATAACACTTCCTCAGTAATATTTCAGCCCGGAGCCGCAGAGTCCAGGCTGGTTGCCGACCTGAGAAAACCAGTCTCATTCGGGAACATGTCACACTCCCTTCCTCAGCACTACTTTAGCTAAACACATTCTGAAAAAAAAACAACAAAATGTGCTGCCAAAATAGCAGAAAGAACCAACTCCCTAAACAGGAGGCCTTCCCCGAACTCCCCTATTTGAAGCTCAGGTTTAATGAAAGCAGGTAAAAAAAACAAGCACAATGCTATTTAAACATATGAATAGCTCCTACTCACATAAATCATTTCAAAGAACAAATAGGTGGTGAGGATTCCAGGATCAGGCTCCAAAACCATTATGCCAAAGTGCAGTAAAAATGAATGGACTCTTTCCCTCTCAGCCAGCAATTTAGTTGTGTCTGATACTGCTGGAAATTACTCTTTTTTTAGACAAAATATGTTTTACATGCCTGCTAAAATGTATTTTCTTCAACAATTAATAATAAATGGCAAGGGACAAATTAATTAAGTATATATTTGTAGTGATCTAATCTTTCTTATTCAGTCACTGACTTGCAAGGTCAATCGCTTGCAGTGGATCTCCCTGCTCTTAGGAACTGAGAAATGCTATCATATTTAGACTGTAAAAACATCAGCATACAACCATTAGCGTGTCATTCAAAAAAGCTTTCTAAAGTTCTCATTATTAATAGTGTTTATTTTGATTTAGAAAACCAGTGAAGTAAGCATCGCTGAACTGGGCTGGCCACTGTCTGAGCTTACTGTTCCTCAAGCATTTACTTGTGGCCGCTGTTGGAGACAGGGTACTTGGCTAGATGGACTTTTGGCCCAGTCTGGTATGGCCATTCTCATGTTCTGCTTTTTTGGATCATAAAGGGTTACATGAATTTATCTGGAATAATTTATGYCCTAGCATGGCCAAACACCGATGAACGGGGTTCCAAAATGTGCTTTCTAGAGTGCTATTTGGTTACAGTGTGTAGGAGTCAAAGAAATTCAGAATACAGCTTGTGGGAGGAAGGACAGTATACTAAAGAGCAGGGGCACAACTATTGGCTTGGAAACAGGTGACTCAGGTTCCCTGGTCTCTCTGCCTTCCCCTTGCTTTGCTTTAGGTCTTCTCCATCCTTTTCTTTCCCTTCTCCGTGAAAGCTCCTGTCTGCTTGCAATGCAAATAAAGGAGCACATCAGATCTAGCAAGGGATTATCTACTTCCTGCTTTTGCTCTTAAGTGAAGAACAATATCCAAGTATTAAGCGCACCCCCGCGGCTCATGTAAAAGAAAGGATCCTTTTATTCCTTGGCTAGTCTTTTGTCTAGCCAAGAATCTGCCACCCACTCAGGTAATGTGTACCGAGCTCTTACCTGTGCTGGTAGAAGATCCTGTCAGGAGGGAATATCCAGCAGAAGCGAAGCATTGCTCATGCGTCAGAGGGTTTGAAGGGAAGGGGATGAGAGCTGATATTTTTTTGGGGGGGGGCGGGGGGGGGTCTTGCTTGGAGGAGAGGAGGACCAGGGAAGAGGCATTTGCTTAAAAAGCGAATGGCTTTTTGGCTTATGTTAATCAACACATGTGTTCTTAGTAAATTGACAGAAAAAGACTTAAAAGAGACTAAAGGCTAGAGCTGAGTTTTCCTGGATCAGTAAGGAAGCCAGCTACCTTAGAAAGTGCTCGGGGCAAGTCCCTCCTCTAACTGGCCTATTGAAATTCACCCACTCCCACTCAGTGCCACCATTGAAAGTACCTTGCCCACTAAAATATTCTCATATTTCCCCTTCACATTTGCCCTCTCTTTGGACCCAGGACCAAGATTATCCATGTGCAAGGACACTGAAGCAGCAGCATCACACCAACATGTAATTTGGCTCTCGGAGTATAAAAATGAAGGAGCATAAAAATGACAGAACGTCCCACTCACCAACCCTGTGTTATCTTGGTGGCGGCTAGATCTCAGCCAGCCTCTAGTCTAATGCCAGCATTTTTGTTGTAAAGATCTGGAAAAGAAAAGCCCGGCCCTTGGCCTTCAGCTTGCCAGGTTGAAAGCTTGCTGAAAGGTGAGGAATTTCTGGGTAGGCTGGAGAGTTGCACAGCGATATTCCTTGCCAAGAACATGAGGGTGGAGATTTCTCATTCTTACTGAAGAGCAGTCAGACTGGCCACACAGAGAAAAGTCCCTGTTGTGCCCTGGAACCGGATCCCTGCCTCCGGTCTGCTGTCATCCCAAATTCCCCTCTGTTGCTGCAATTTGCCGTTGAGGTTATGCTTTGTGTTCCCGCACAGGCACCCTTCCCTTTGGGCTGAAGGCACCCGTCGTGTCTTTGAAGTACCAGCTGCCTCTGGAATCAACGCTATATTCCTGATAACGTAAAGAAGTTAAGCTTTTTAGGCTGTTCTGAGCTAAAATAATCAGAAAAATATCCACAAACCTGAAAGTATCTAGTTCTGCAACAGTATTGGTGGAGACAAATACTATATCGAATTTAGCAGAGCTATTCCTTCCTCTCCCTGCCCCCTGCAGAGATGTATTTTCTAGGGACTTCTCCTTCTCCCCTAAGTTAGAGACATGAAGCTTTGGATGGCTCTGAACAAGTTGTTTAGTAACACAGCCAGTGCTCAGATTGATTTTTCCCAGCTAAACTTGCTTGATCAATTTTTTCAGGCTTTGGATATCAATTAAAGGAACACTACTCTTTTGTCTCGTGTGTTGCTCCCCTACAAAATAATGAACTGTTTAATACACTAGAGGCAATTTCAAATTATCCAGTTTAATGAGGAAGGTTGTGACAGAAGATTTATTGCCCTTTCTGATCTGCTAATGTATTTTCCCAACCATCCCAGCAGAACCAATCACCGTATTTTCATTATACACTCTATTTTCAGGGGTTCATTAGTTGTAGACTAAAAATAATGCTGAAGGTCTCAGCCTAAGAGCTAATCCAATTTTTTTAATTGGAACCAAAATTTGATAAGACAACTTTCTATTCATAACAGCATCAAGCATCAAGACCCTTACTGGGTGTTTTGTCCAAATTGTAACCTCATGTGACTACACATAAAGACCTGACCTAGAAATACAATCACGTAACTGCTACAAAGGACAAAATCCAGCCTCTTCCTTAAAAAATATCCCAGGTTAGCGCAAGCAAGGGATTGTAGTGTATTCCATCTGACATGCATGAAAAAAAGGCTTGGCAATGAACCTGTTCAACTGAAACCAACTCAGAGATTTTCTTCGCTAGTGGCTGAAAATAAGACTTAAGAAGTGACTAAGAATTCCAACCCCCCAAAGGAATTAAAAAGAGAGAAAGGAAGGAAAACAAGACGGAACAGGTCCCACATAGCCCATAAGGCCTCCTACCTCTCGGCTGGATCAAATCTTTCTCCGGTTGGTACTTCCCAGCAATGGCTTCATGCTGGTGCATTACAGTAGGTAACACGAGCCCGGAGTTTTTGCTGCAGCATCATTTTGGTATAAAAGAGTCACACAAGCATAATGGAGACAAGGAGCCAAACATTTGCTGATTTTAGACGGCATCCTCTTTGCAAGAGGGCAGCATCGCCACGGTGGGAAAGCTGAGATGCTGCTGCCTGCACGGCAGCTGCTCTAGAAGACCGTCACCTTTGCGTCTCGGCGCTGGTGGCGTGGGGGCAGAGACAGGGGTGTTCGCTAGCGCCAGCTTTAGCAGAGGGAATCTAGCTTTGCTAGACTGCCCCTATAGCCCACAGAGAGAGGGATTCTTGCTCAAAAGGGCAATTCACAGTACTTACATTTCAGCCAATGCCGCTGAATCACCCTCCAGAGGTCCCAGGCTCTCGTGATACAGAGAAATCCTCAACATCAGGCTATGTTTAGGGCAGGGGGTGGGGAGGGAGAAGCTGCTTTGCAAAAAAAATGGAGAGAAATTAGATTTGAAATACTTGATTGTGCTTCTTTTAAAGGCAAAGCCATTGCACATTGCTAAGCATGCCTTTGACCCTCTATGGCGGCCACGCTTCCTCAGTGGGCTAATAAACCTGCTATATTTTTTAATTTTCCTGACACATGTAATGGCAACAACAGGAGCTATGCTTTTTGACCCAGATGTCCCTCTGACTAGTCCCAAACACAGGCCACTCAAGAGATCCTTCCCAGCAATAAAATAAGGTGAATATCCACACAAGGACATTCGTGAGATCCCTGCACGAAGGTATTCGTAATGACCAGCCTGTGGGGAGGCTGGGTTGAGGACATGTTTTGGTCAGATAATGTCTCACATCCACGTACCCAGGGGATTATTCAAATGGGTATAGGGAGCGGGGAAGTTTTTGCAACTTGCTTCATCCACATACTATAGATTTTATATGTATAAATTATATATTTATGTTCAAAACTCTATTATTCATAAAGTTGAGTAAACAAGTATTGATTTTTACACTGTAACATGGATGAATATTTCTAATGATCTAGAGGCTCCTCTTACAGCCTTGCTAACTCTGACCTCATCTGTGCTTCCGGAGTGGAGTATTTAACATGGGCAATCAAGTTGAAAAACCAGTTAGCTGTCACTGTTTCAAATGGAAATCAATGCACATTTATTTCTGAATGGACAACTTTCCACCCACGCCACATCACGCGCATCTCGTCCTGCAACTGCGCATCCAGATTTTAGACGCTGAACCAAACGGACGGATGCAGACGGAAGGTAAGCAAGGAAAGGGTGTGCGAAATGACGCTCACTTGTACAGAACAACATCACCTCTCCCACCTTATGGGAAGAGGTAAAACCATACCAGAAGTGTGTGTATAGCAAGCTTCAATATATAAAAAAAGGTGATACCACGGCAGAGCTCATAATAAACCATTTCAGAAAGTCCCTGCCATTAATACGCGAGCTTATGTCAAAATTACTCTCTTCTAAACGTGATATTGCTGTGCACACATTTAGGGGTGGGGGAAACATCTTTTACCGGCATTTTCTAGTACTACGTATTTCAGAGGTTAACAAAAATCACTTACTTCATAGCTAACTTTGCTATATTGAATCAATGTACAAGTTCCTTATTGGATTTTTATTACAGATAAAATTGACAGAGAAAATCACTAGGATATACTTAAAAATGGGAAGGAAATGTACGTTTACAATAAAAAGGTCTCTGAAGGTCTCTTGTTTCATAGGAAGGAAGCTGTCTTTATATTACATGAACTATAAAAAATGATTAAAACTGAAGAGAGACAGGAAGCTGATAATTTGATTTATCATCTTAATGGCTATGATTCATGAATAAATAATATAATGGTTTATGTCTTTCTTGTAAAAGAAGTAGAGAAGAGCAATTTGTCTAATAAATGACTTCAAAAATTACAGCTGAGTCTTGTTTGCCACATTTGTTCTATTTAAAAAGAATGAGTGAGTATCTTATTTCTTATTACTTACTAGGACATTTCTTGTATTATTTATAAGAGTCAAAAACCTTAACTAAAAGCCACTCATCTCTGACCACAGTCTCCCATTAGCTTTAAATTCAGGAAAGAGAATGGGATTGATCACTAGATCAATAAATCTAACCTTAGAGCTGACTAAAAGCTTCCTCTAACCTCCTTCCTACAGCATCCTTTTTCAAAATTAAAGTATCCCCCTTTTTAATTATTTAAGAGCATGTCAATTTTACAGTAAGGTCATGTATGACTGCATCATACAAGGATTTCGGTTTTATATTGGAAACACAGCAGCATCTTTAAAAGGAAAGCATTTAAGTCACGATCTCTACTTTATTTTTTTCAAGTTAGATGTGCTACTAAAGATACACGTATCCTGTTACAAATGTGCCCTGGATTTCATTAAGATGACTGCTGAGCATAGGAAGATCAAGAAGAAATATATACTCTGAATTATTATTGGACACACAAATTACCCCAAATCCATCAATGTTTCTGACAGAGCTGGAGCTGCTCTACATTGATGGCATCAGGCCTATAACTCGCATTATTATAGAGCTGTGTAAAGTCACTTCAGGTAAAAGCAAACTCCAGAGAACATAATTAACGTAAAGACTGTTTAAATCGCTTCAAAACTATCCTGTAGAAACAGCTTGCATCTGAAGTTTGTCCTATGTGCCCCAACAGCCTTTTTCTTTCCCTATCAAAATATTGCACCAAAACCCAAGTCTTTTTCTTACCCGACAAGTGGTTTATGAACAGAAGCTGTTCACACTGATGGCAATACGCTAACCATGTTTCCACTATCCCCCTAAAGAACCTCCTCCAAAGCAACACACACCACTTCCTCGCGTGGACGACTCCCGATGCGGTGCTGCCTGGGTGGCTCAACACGCAAGGCTGTCGCCACGGCCGTGTCGGGGTGCGCTTACGTCCTCGGCTCAGCCGCTGACCTGCCGTACAGTCTGGAGCGCTTGTTTTTCCTTCGCAGCTCTGCACCTTCCCTCATATCACGCTTAATATTTATCTTGAAAGCTTTACAACGTGGGGAAGTCCATACGTGTTGTGCGCTGCCCACTAAGACCCAGCTTCGACTAAGAGCTGGCCACATCAGTACATTGACCAAGACCATTTGCTGTCTTGGGAAGCATTTCTGGAAAAAAATATTTGCTTCACAACACATGTATGGACAGTAACTAGATTGCTGGTACATTTTAAACTTTATTCAGTGGACAATCTTGGATAAAAAGCCATAACTATGATGGTGTCCATGCAAGAGAAGTACCTGGAGGAGTATGGTAATGGAGATACTGAGACTAATTTATGAGGGAGGTTAAGCAGGCTCTGTGTAATTTTTCTAGCTCACCTCCTGCAGCTGCTTGCCGAGGAGCTCACTCCATTCCCACGAGGGCAGAGGAGTCACTGAATTCATGTCGTCGCCGCCGCAGGCAGCGGCACGTGGAGATTCCTGCCACTGGACATTCCTGTCGCACGAGCCAGGGGAAGAAGATCAGCTGATCTCTCCCCCAGTCAAGACTTGCAGTCTCGGGAAAATAAGGTCAACGTTGTAATTTACCATGACCATGAGAAAATCGAGCCAGAAGCAGGTAAAGCGGCACGACCAGAAAGTACGTCTAACTACCTCTTGCGAGAACTTGGATTGGAAGATGAAAGTTCTCACCCCGTTTCTAAGACTGATTTTCTAGAAGGCTTCAGCACTTAACTTCAAGACTCAGTTATCCTTCAGACGTGCTTCAGATAGCTAATGTAAGTTGTTATACAGCATTATTTAAGTGAACAGCACTGGCAAGACTGTTAATAACAACATCGAGAAGAAAACTTCAGACTAACAATTCCTGGCGTACTGTAAAACCAGTTAAAGCCTGCAAGGTTTATTCCAAAAAAAGTTATGGATTTAATTTATGGATTAAAAAATATGCATTTAGGCAAACAGAGCTTTTGAGTTCTCATGTTTCATGAAAAAAAAGTATACACAAAATGCGCATATACACACAATTCAGAGTGTCAGAAGACACAAAAGAATTTTAAAGAAATCACAAGTATGATCTGGACAAATAAACCAGGCAAAAATAGGGTGAACTTTCACAAAATCCTGTTCATCAACTTTTTCTATATATGATTTCTCTGAACAAGTGCCATTAATTGGCCCACAGTCAAAAGGCACTATTTTTAGACGTGTAGCACCTTCTTCCCCCAACTGCTATATTATGTAGGTCTCCTAAAATTGGAGTGCTCAAGACATTTTTTGGGTAAGTGCTGCACCCACAGATGTCAAAACAATGTAGGCTGCATACAGAATGACACCGAAATCACAGCACGTTGTGGAGCTGCACCCAAAAGAAGGTTTTTCAATGGCCTTTCATTTTGAACGGAGAAGGTGTTTGCCAGTTTTGAAAGCATGCTGGCTTTCACTGTAAGTTCCTAAACAGACAAGACTTTTCTTTGGCTGAAATCTAGTTTTTTGAAGTCTTGGGACAAAAATAACAATGGTCAGCCCTACGTAAAGTTACGAGCTTCTTGCCCTCATTAAGAGTTTCTGAAAGAGAGTTTTAATCAAGCAGACTGCAAATGTCTCAAAAATTCCTCTATACAGTCAGATTTTAACCAGCTACTATTATTTTGTATTGTGACAGCAAAAGCCACAGGCTACCATTCCACCATGACAGGGCCAGGGTAAAATACCCAGCAAAGATCATACCGGCTACTGGTTCACTTTGTGCTTGGAAAACAGCAGTGGCAGCTAGAGGAGAAATGGATTTACTAATAAGAAGTCGTTCTTGACAAAATACAATTTGTGCAAAAAGTAAAGTCAGTGGAATGGAAGCACCACAAGGAAAACATAAAAAAAAATGAATACTGTCTCTAACATGAGTCATACAATTATCATYTGCATGTGGAGGAGGGAGAATCTCAGCTGGTACAAACTGTTATAAGCGTATCAATAAAGCTAGGCTGATTTATAGCAGCTGAGAGTTTGTCCTATAGTGTATTCATCCACATGCAATGTGACAGATTGATGTGTTAGCATTTTCTCCCTAGAGACTTTGGTTCAAACCTATTTAAAACACAGTGAAAAYAAACTGGCTGGTCTCTAAGCAGATGTCCCTGAAAATGTGTTTACATCACAGTGACACCAGTTCAGCGGAAGGGCTATTCTCTGCTCAGGAGCCAGAGGGCTGAAGAGGGGAAAAAAGGGTGGGCAAGGGCGGGACAGCACATCCCCAGTGGAGCTGCACGGCAAAACTTGCTCAGCAGCTCCCCAAAACCCAACTTGCAGGATGGATTTGCTGTCCACAAACCCACCGGATTCTCTAGAAGCTGAGATTAAAATATTCAAAAAGAACTATTGCTTATGCTATCGTAACACTCAGTCTTCACTCTGGGAGCAAGACTGCACTGCGCTGGGCTCCCCGGCTCTTCGCCTGTGCGCACATATGTAACCTCACGCACACAGGTAACTGCTAGTTTTGATAAGATCTTCTGCATGCATAAAGCTAAACACATCTGTAACTCAGCAAGGTTGGAGGTCTCAATTTCAAAGGCATTTCAAAAGGCTACCAAGTCTCCCTGTGATCAAAGAAGAAGGAACAGTACGGTTATTGCAGTTACAAGGCTATCACCAGGTATACTTCCGACGGACTAGTTCTGGGCCCCGCTCTGAAAGAGGAGATAAGCACATTCGAGTGAAGACAACAGAACTGCAGGTCACTGCCTCGTCTCGAGGAGCTCTTCTCCCAAGGCTCGTCTGCAAAGCACTACAGTTTCTTGCCTGATCCTAGGTCCATTCTCACTGGGATTTTACCAATAATTCAGCAGTAGATCTGACCATCCATGTAATATAAGTAATGCTTTTAGGAGCATGGTTTTCCTGCACATGGAATTTGAGAGCAGGCCACTTGAACAAATGCTATACATTGCAAGACAAATCTGCAGACTTTTCTTTTTTAAACTAAACTTGTTAAAAAAAAAAATCTACTAACAAAGTAAGAAAGTTATCCATCATCACTTCAGAATCAGCAATGCAAGATCAAAGGGTTTAATACATACGAACAGTACTGTATTTTTAAGGAAATACCTTCCTTCTCATCTCCCCACCCCATCCTTTACCATTTCAGAAGCACCCTTGTAATGAAAACTGAGTATTTCATGTAATGAAATAGTAACAGACATAGAAAGGACATCCTGAGGTATCAAGTCCAAGTCCCATCTATCATAAGCAACTATGCCCTATTATTCCTTCCAAACACTGATCAAATCCCAGTTTACAAGTAGTTTGCTTTTTATTGCTGATATACAAAATGAAAAGCTGTTCCAGAACTTCACTGATCTCATGATTATGAGCCTTCCCTCTTTCCAGCCAAAAACATGACCAGTTTATATAATGCTTGTTCTTGTGCTAAATGTGGTCCTTAACTTGAACTGCTTTTTCCCTCCCTGGCGTTTAGTCCCCTGATGTATTTATAGAAAAATCATATCCTCTTTCAAACTTCATTTTGCTAGGAAAAGTAAAATTAGAAATAGACTGATAAATTTACTATATTAGATATAGACATACATACATACACACACGCAGAGGCTGGAGCACTCGTTTTAAAAAAAATGAAGAAAATACAGATGAGTCAATCTTTAGTTAACAGTGCATTATTTCAAACATGTCAGCAACATATGCAAATTACAATATAAAAGACAGATCAAGTTCAAAACTGATTTTTAAGGTTTTCAGATCTAAAGACTATCCATCTRTAGAAATACCAGAAAGCCTACCTGAAATTCCATAAAACCCTAGTTTGGGAACAGTACCAAAAGCCCACAACGAATATAATTTCTTAAAAAGAGAGTTGGAAAGACTCAGAGTACATTTGGATAAAAAAAGCCTCAGGAAGAGGCTAGTTTGGGTTGTAAATAATCTGCAGGAGAAGAAAATCAAACAGCCATTAAAAAAAAMCCTAAAAGGGAGGAAAGACTGAACATACTATTCCTCTGCTTAGGGACAATTTCATTCTTTCATAAAAATATTTTCTAGCTTTGCTGCTCTGGTACATCAATTCTGAGTACTCTAACTTTTGATTTATAATGATATTCCTTCAGATACAGCTTCACGGATGGAGGAATAGGAAGTGCATCAATACCATCGTAAGTTGTACAGTTGCAAATAACTGTTCTACATATATGCTGAAGAGAAAAAGGAAAAGTCCTGTTTAAGGGAGTGGATAAAAGCGGTTCAAAGAACATACAGGAGCTTGGATCTTTATAGTGCTCTAAGAGTCCCGTGATGTCGGGCGAATGGAAGACACAAGGATCGTGGGCATCAAAGCTGAAGTTATGGTTCCACTGCTCTATCCGTGCATGGAGAGAACGACTGTAGCGCCTGAAGCTCACAGAAAACAAATAGTCTTCTTGGGCAGAATCTCGCAATAAAAACGTTCCCTCTGGCTTGCCTTCTAGCAGTGCCTCAGCTGCATATTTATCCATGACTCCCCAGTAGCAGGGGTTGTTATTGATCTGAAGGAGGTCCGGGACTAGGCAGTGGACATAATCGATYTGCGTATGGTATTTAGGAGGCGTTTCCATCCGTAGCAGCTCATCATCAGTTTCCCATTTGGGTTTGTTTCTTTTTCTAGAACTTGTGCACAGTGTTATAACTTCATCGTCAGAGTCCATATCRCTCTCGTCTTTACTGCTCCGTCCTACTTTACTTGTAGCCAACTCAGCCCTGGAATCACCCCTGGAGGAACTGCTGTCAGTCAGGTCGCAGGACGGGGAGGGAGAGTCCGTTCCCCCACTGGCAATCTCATCGTCCCTCAGCTGATCCTCCCTCTCCTCATTCTGGGATAAATCAGCAATTATCCAGTCTTCTGCTTTTTGACTTATAGGAGCTGTATGTCTTTTAATTAAGTGCCACCGAAAAGCTARCTCCGAGCGTGGAGGGAAAGGACACTTATCCAACATTAATTCACTGATATGAATTTTCCTTTTTGACGGAAGCCCCGAGGCATGCCGACTGCTACAGTTCTTTATAGGAAAGCACTGGCCCACAGCATCTTGCAACTTCTGTTTGAGAGAGCGGCCTAAAAACCTGTGACCACATGAACGATCGAGATCCAGTTCGACAGATGAGCAGCTGTACTTCCTCTCTTGACTCCTTAAACCAGTCCCGGATCTTCCTACAGCGCTTGCTGCCTCAGCATCAGAACAGTGCTCACTCTTTTTTGACCAGGAGAGCTTCTTTCCACTCCAGACATAACCATCTTTTCTGTCTGCGCTTCTGCTCCGGCTGCTTTTGGGTCTCACATCTGCATTTTTAATGTTACTGTCCTTGTTTTCTGCCATTTTGATAGTTTGGCTTCACAAATTTCCAAAAAGTGCTCCGTGTTTTTCTTGTAGGGTTTTCTACAGATGGAAGCTTCTTTGAGGCTCTTTACAGAAGTACCTAAGTAAAAAGAAAACACAACTAAGTTAAAGCTTTGCACACCCATGCAGGTGCATGCAGGATAACGATACGCATAATGATAATGATTAATTGCTAACCACGTAAAAATAAAACGATCCAGCCGATTTCATTAGGAGCATACTTCACAAATACTGGCCTGATCCCAGACCAAGGCTCTCTTAACCCTTCCTTGTGATCAGTATTCTCTGGAAGAGATCATCTTATATGTTTTTAAAGCATACATTCTGGCTACACCGCAGAGCAGAAAGATGTAGGTGCTGGCAATTATATTAAGCGAGGGTCCATTTTAAAAATGAGGCACTCCATGTGGCAGGTGATGTTGCTTCGGTTGTTTATTGAGCAAATTTTGCATCTTTTCCAAATAACCCTTCAAGAAGGAACAAGCCAGAACAGAAACAAGTAGGTCAGAGTACAAAGAGCTACTGTACCTAGATGATATGCCTGTTTGTTACTAATCCACAAAGTGCAATGCCAGAGATCTTATTCTTAACTGACACTTTTGGGTTGCTTTCTGGATTAAAAAAAATAATAATAAAAAAAATTATCAGTCACAGACTCTGACAATTTTTGAAAGCTGTTTTCCTTTGCCTTTTAAAATGAAGCTAGAAAATACTGAGCCCCTAAGGGATTGAAATATCTGGGGCTTTACATACTGAAAAGGATTAAAACAAATCCAGATCTCTTACTAAAAGCAATTTAAAAAGGCCGTGAAAGATGGAACTGCTTATTACTCATTACAGAAGAAAGTTTACATTATTAAAATCAGTGTTGCTCCGAGACCTACAGTCACTTATTTTATTCGCTTTTGTTTCCAAAAGCACATTGAATTCTCCAACAGATAAAACGTTTCCTTTCGAACRCTGACTTTCTAAAAAGAAAGGAAAAAAAAAAATCCTCTTTGAGCACTCAGTTGAAAGCACAGCAGAGATTTTTCAAGGYACATAGCAATATGCTCCGTATGCTATACTGTCCTGAGGCACAGCAGAGGGTAGGAAGACTTTCCATCACGCACCGAGAGGTTTTTGCAGCAAAAGGAGATACGGTTCCTCTCTCCGCTGTTGTTGTTTTTTTTTTTAAATAATTGAGATGGTAAATAGTAAGCAGGAAAAGAAAAGGGCATCCACTTCCTCTCTCCATTCAATCCATTCTCATCAGGAGGATTAGGCAGCATGACACAAGCGCTCGGCAGTCCCCGGGGCGCTGAGCAGGCGGAGGGCTAGCCGCTGCTCTCGGGAAAGGAATGAGGCTGCCGTGCCAAGAGGCTTACATGCGATCTGTGCGCCAAACACATCCCAGATGTAACTTGCACTGAGGCATTTTTGACATGAAATTCATTATTTACAATCCACAAACCTGAGGGCTGCGGATGGGGAGAAGAGGAGGGAAAGCGGAGGAGATACAGAAATATGGAATGAGGGAAAAGATAGGCAAAATAGCACAAATACGTGGGGAAAAATGGCATTAGAACRACGTAGATGAACAATACCTTGCTGGTACCAAGGGGAATCAGAGAATGGGGCCCATATTTCAACAGTTATAAATCATCTTAGATAAATAACATTTTTCCCCCCCTCTCTCAAGGTTTTGCATATCACTTCTGAGTGAAAACATGTAGGATGCAACATCGACTGGAGAAAGACAATATATGAGAGAGCTGAGAAAACTTTATTTAGACCAAGATTCATTGACTAATCTTGTAACATTCATATTTTTCATTCAGAAACAACTATAGTGGAGCACTGAATTGCTCCACAACGAATAAAATGAGAGAAAAAGCAATCCCATTTACCCTGGGTATCTTTATCTGGAGTAACTGCTGAAGACAAAAAGCTATTCTAGATTCATCCTGTAAATGACATTAACTATATATATGGGATTTTTAATTGGAAAGAGAGATATCATTTAGGTTGCAAAGTCAAGTACTTAAAAATTAGGATATGACAGTTTGTAATTGCTTTTGAAACCTTCAATTATCTCATTCTGCACATGCAGCCCATATAAGGAATAGGAATACTCAGAACATGGGCTGGTAATTAAAAACTGTAAAATGCACAAAACCCCAAAGTGCCAAAAAACAGTTTTATTCGTAAGTCTGCTATCTCCTAACTTTTGACAGCTCAGCCTTGCAACTACAATCAYTGCAATATTTTGTGTCCTTTCTAGGTTTTGTCGTTGGATTTAACAGTAAAGCCACGTTCTGCTGTGCACCTTTCTCCTATCACGTCTCATTAGCRGTGTCTGAACCCGGAAACTTAAACTGGAGTATAGCACATGACGGTGTAAGACATGCACCATTAGGCAGCGACGCAGAAGGCTGTTTCCCCAGGGTTTGCAGGCTGCTGGAGCYGAGGCACCAACGCTGCTAGGTCAGAGAAGTAATTGTTAATCAGATTGAACACTACATCCGTGAAAAGAGTGCAGAATAAATGAAGAAAGAGGGGTGCCATCCTGTCAGAGGCAGGTTTGAAGGCGACCTTGAAAAGGAGGAGGGAGGACGTTTCAGCAGTCGCCTTGGGAGGCAAAGGCTCCGTCTCCAGTCCTGCTACAAACCTCGCCTGCAATCAAAGACAAGTCGCATTCGGAAATGCGCCTGCGGTGCATTTAGGTGCTCAAATCCCGCTGTTGGGTATTACAATAAGGGACCATACCGACAGTCCTTTCTATGATTCACAGCCCCATCTATAAAACAGGGACCAAAAATACTTTGGATTTTGGAAAGAAAAGGCATTAGGGACAGTGAAGCATTCAGAAAATACAGTGCCATATGACCACTTCATCTAAACCATCCATTCCTTAAACGGAAAACTTTTAAGGAAAATCCTGCACATTGTGCATCCATTAATGACTGAAGGGCAACTGAAAGAGCAGGAGAGGACTGGAAAAAAAGAAAAAAAAACTAGCAGGGAACACAGCCCCTACAGGGCAATGTTAAACGGAGAAGCCATTCCCTGTCCAACTTACATGTCAGCTCCGGGAACTTTCCTTTTGCAAAAAGTGAAGGGACAGGCCACTGGTAGAAAACGATACAGATGAGCTTGGAGCCTTCTGCCTACAAAAGCTTTCTTGTAAGCGGGGAGATTTTAGGCATTTCTGAAGCAGATTTGACAAAAGCCTTACGCCTGAAACTCTTCTGCCTAAACAAATAACAAAGGGAAAACAACGTGCTGGAATAAACAGGGTTCACTCCAGGCCACGGGATCTGGCTGGTAGTTCAAGGTTATCTAACACTGACACAGCGTACAGTCCCTGAGGACAAGCAGAGAGCTAGGTGGTTAGCTGTTGTTGTTTTTATAACGTTCAGYGTTCCCCGAACAAGAACGGCCTCTTCGGCTCCCTCCTCCAAAGGCAGGTCTCCTGCAAGACTTCCGAGGGGGAGGGAGTAAAGTCGGCACGAGATGTTTTCTCTTTCCAAACCTGCTGCCTTGACACAAAAGCTTCAAGACTCCACTAAAAGCAGTATCTAGTAGCTGCTCTGAGGTGACAGAAATATTACCTCCTAACCAGAGGTAGGCTGCAATAAACAACTGGAAAAGTCACTTACAGCCTCATTCTTTGTCCATCTAAATCAGTGGCCAAAGAATCAGTAACTCCAATAGCAGCAAATCTGAACCTCTGGATGCTTGTCTCTAGCCTGGTACCTCCAAGTCCTTTTCATTAAGCTCCTTCAGCTTCTGTATAATGAAGAAATGGAAAACCGTGAAACCACTGAAGTGTTGGCTGGAAAGGACCGCGGGAGGTCTGCTTGGAGCAGGACCAGCCCGGGTGAGCCACRGCTTTGCCTAGCCAAGTCTTGAAAACCTCCAAGGATGGAGACCCCACCACCTCCTCAGTCCTCTGGTTCCCATGCTGCATGACCCTCCTAAGGGAGGAAATGCTTTGAAAGTCTTCTGTTCAAACAAACAAATGCCCAAGGGTCACTACAATACACCTCTTGCTAAACAAGAGAGGCATGCAAAGACAATTTAATTAATTTTGGAATTGTACAGAAGTTAATATTCTTTCTAGAACTGATAGCATTGTGAGAGAGAACAATAAGTTGTAATAAACTGGAGTGCTTCCTCTCCAAATAGTCTACATTTTTCCACTAACTTTTCAGTGGGGCATTTAGTTATTTTTCTTTCATCTTACATAAAACAGTCATTTTAAAAAAAATTCTCACTGATCACATGCTGTTTTCATTAATTTCGCCCAATTACATTTTGGCCACAAGACTGCATTTTAAAACCTGACCTTCCATTGGAGTTGAGCTATTATTGACTTACTTTGGAAAAAAGCCCAACCTATTAAGGGTAACATTAAACCTCGATTCCTTTGTCTTAACTTATTTTTCTCAGTTTCGACTACGTTTATTTTGATTTATGATACTGAGTCAAAAAATGCCTAAGCGTGGCTCCAGAGGTCTTTCCAGCAAATTAAGGAAATCATCACACACAAAACAAGAAAAACACCGTCTAAAGACACAAATAATAACCCGCAATGCTTCCTACCTCTATCTCGCTAGAGCTGCGAGAGGAGAGGGTACGCAGCCGGGCCCAGCAGCGGGGGCTGTTTTATCCACATCCGGGATGTGGGAACAATTTGGAAGCAGGTTCAAAGGTGAGGGCCACTCGTATCTCCGGCTTGAATGTAACTCCGCTTACACGCTACGGGAGATCCAAACATTGCACTTGGCAGACCGCAGCAGCCTCGCCGGGACCAAATCAGTACGGGCTTTATAGTCCATGACCACGACTTCACGCTCCACCCCGAAACCTAATAGGTGACTAGCACAAATCGGGGTTCCCGCCCTGCTGTTCCCCTCCCAATAAGCTACACCTATTAATAAAGCAAACCGCTGTATCCTGCAGAAGCTTCGGTTTACAGCTGGACTGAAAGAGCAACCTTGCGTTTGATGCCTTGCCAGTTTGGAGGCAACAAAGATAGACATTGCCTCAACCAAGTGACAACGGACCCCCCCCCCCGACCTCCCGCCAGCTTTCCTTGGGATCACTGCCAGGCAAAGAGTTATTCCGGCAGGTGGATCTGCAATAATGCCTCCAGCCTGCGAATTCGCTTGTATCACAGCACTGAACTTCTGACAGCTTTCACATCGCAAAATCATTCCGGAACGGTTTGCACGAGAGAATCYGCACGTTAAAAATCAATAATTTCCAAGAAATACAGTTTGCCTCAGTCCCAGTCTGGAGCTTACAATAAGGCTGCCGCAGGAATAGCTCCGTCTTCCCACTCATCCGATCAGTGCCTCAGCCAGAAGCACTTTGCTGGAGCGCGTTACCCTCACCGACATTCACAATTTACTGAAACATGTCAGGAGACACCCATGGAAAACATGTCTCTGCGCAGCTTCCACGAGATTCAATAATGAAATCTGGGCATATCGAAAAAAAGAAAGAAAGGAAAAAAATAAAAAAAGGAAAAAAAAGCGTGCCTGCTTTGTAATCCCGGCACTTACTCATTCATGGAAGCACCGACAACACGGCTATTATAAAGCGCCCGACCACGTTTCCAACACAGATAAATCACCCGGCTCACCCCAGCCGCCGATAACTCCCCCGCAGACAAAAACCGAAGATAAAAGGGTTTTGCCTGGAAGCAATTTTTCTTAGAAGCAGGCATAAATTGGGCCAGATCATTAAAGCTACATAAAGAAAAATCACAGAGCTCCCGTTTTTTCCCCTTATTTTAGACGTGCCGAGCTCTAACACTTTGTGCCCTTTAAGAAACCCAACGCGACGCTTTCTTCCTATTTCTCAGTGTAGGAGAACCTTAACCATTTATGCAGCGCAACCACCGCTTGCTTAACTACAACCGCTCGCCGACTCCATCTCGCACGAGCATCGGGACAACTACAATTGCCGGCTAATTTCGGAATCGCAGCGGCGATCTCCAGACGGGTTTGACCCTACAGCCTTCGCTCAAACAAGCACACGCACCAACGGGAAACATCTCAGCAATGTTTTACGTCGGGAGGGATTTGGACTCGACAAGGAACCGAGGACCCTGTCCTTTACTCGGAGCTTCCCTGTAATTCCGATACCTCTTAGGGACTAAGACTAAAAAAAAATGTATATATATATATATATAAAAATATATGAAAAATGTAAATATATTAAATAAATATATGAAAATATATTAAATAATTATATAAAATTAAATATATTAAATAAATATATATAAATATATAAACAATATAAATATATAAAATATATATTTACACACACATACATACATAACATATATGCATTAATATCTATAGAGTTTGTATATTTWATATTGCACTTCATATATGAAGGACACCCATGCAAGCAATGCACACGCACTTTTTCATTGAAAAAGTGAACATTCATTCATGCAAACGCACAAGCCTAAGCCCCGCTTCCCAGCGCGGCCTCGGAAACGGCACCGCATTTTGAAACACCGCAAAAGCGCCTCAAGTCGGACTAGTCGGGCCAAGTTATTTCACCCCAAAGCCACGCTCCGCCGGCCCCCCCTCCAGCCCGGGTGGGTTTGAGCAGAAACGGGCAAAGCGAGACTCGGCGCAGCCCGCAGCGCTCCGCGGGGCGCCCGGCGGCCGCCTCGCCGCGTCCCTCAGCGCCCGGCCCGGCAGCTCCGCTCC
>NW_020447530.1:4594070-4786910 GCF_003343035.1 Apteryx rowi | reverse complement strand
CGGGCGGGCGGGCGGGCGCAGGCCCGGCCCCCGGGGCGGGACGAGGCGGCGGCGGCGGGAAGGCTCGAAGCGGTCGGCGCGGCGCGAGCGGSCAGGGCGGTAAGATGGCGCCGCCGCGGGGCCTCCTCTCCTCTCCCTTGCCTCCCCTCGGCGCGGCCTCCCCCGGCGGAGCGCTGCGAGGGCGAGGGCCGCGCGGGCTCCCGGCGCGGGGTGGCTCTCCCCGCTCCCCCTTTCTGAGGCTTTCCCCCCCCCGTTTTTGCCCCGCTTAGGTGAGGAGCGGCGCGAGGATGGCGCCCGCGCTGAGGCCGATGCGCTACGGCCACAGCGAGGGCCACACCGACGTCTGCTTCGGTGACTGCGGCAGGTGAGAGCCCGCCTGGGCCGCGCGCCCGGAGGAAGGCCGCTCCCGCGCCCAGACACCGCCTGGAGAAGGGCAATAAAGAGGGTCAGAGGGGGAATGAAACGGAGTCTTCCTTGGGGGGGAAAAAAAATCAATAATAGGATGTGGTTTAAGAACAAGAGAGTTGTGTAGCAAAGTCAAGTTTAGACGTCTTGCCCATTAGCAACGGGGCCGAGAGGACGGTCGCTACGGGTATGTTYGGTACCGGCCCCGTGTTGGTGTTGATGTGCAGGCCGCAAAGGGCGAAGGCCGGTTATGGCCTCACCTCTGATGCTGTAAAGCTTCATAACATTTATAATTTTGGGGGGGGRACTGCAAACTAGTAAACTGTTCACGTTAGCTTAAACTAGTAAAGCACTAAAAAGTGAAGCGTGCAAAACTATGGCAAAAGCTTTCCAGGTAGCGTGTGGTTTTTACGGCATGGAACTTGTCACACGTCCTTGAAGTAATGGCTATATCAAAGCGGTTTGTATTTCTTTACAACCGTCCTAGACGTTCTTGTTATCTGGTTAGTTATAACAGAAGTTTCTTTCAGGTGAACTGTTATGCATCATGCCTCAAGGCTTTTTTTAACTAATTCCTGGAGACCAGGATAAAATATAATCTGGGGGATGTATCGTCTTATTTCTGTTGATTGGTTTCGCAGAAGTATCTGCCCCAGCCGCTGCTGGGTGAGATACTGGACTAGATGGATTTTTACCCTGGTGTGGCCTGGCAAATCCTTTACTTGCTGTTGTTGGCCACTGGTTGTGAGATGCGTGTATTTTGATGCCCTGCATTTTGAAGTGATTGGCATATAACTTAATACACACTTTATGTAAGAGTAATTTCGTAGAATCTAGCAGAAATTGATGTAGAGTGGGAGACAATATGCTCATATACACACAAAGAAGTTAAAAATGTAGCTGTAGAAACCCAATACTGGGCTTGCTGTCCTTGTTTTTATTACAGCAGTTCTTGAATGCATAAGTATAAACTAAACATTCTCCATTAGCTTATTGTGCACAAAAATAAAAGAAAAACCCAACAATAAGCCCCCTCAGAAGAGGGTTCATGTTCTGAGTTCTCGGACAGAAGAGTGACATTACAGCCTCACCTCTCACTTTGTAGCACTTTGTTGTTTAATAACAAATTTTTGGGGACTTCGGACAAATTTAGAAAAAAAGAATGCAGGGTTTGGTTATAGATTCAAAATGTCTTTAATTAAAATACCAGATGAACTTCTGTATATTTACTCTGTGACTTCAGGTTATTGTTTATTGCATTAAAATTGTGAAAGTTAGCTCCAGCAGACTAGACGGATGAATTCCGAATTGACTATTTTTGAGGGTTCTGTAGATCTGGAATATGTTAAGCTTTTTAAACTTCGGTCAAGTATGTGTTAAGACTCTTAAGTTTGCCCTCAACTTTGTAATTAGCTGGAAGGTAAATTTTCAAAGGCTTAAAAAGCAATTAAATGCCCAGTTCTTAGAGAAATCAGTGCTAATTAAGTCCTTTGAAAAATTCCCTCTAGATCCTGGAAAAAAAATGGATTAGCTGATAATATTTAAGGGTCGACTTAGATGAGTGCCAGGCCTAGCTAGTTATCAGAGACTCAGTTACTGTGTTATGCTACCAAATTTTTTTTCATGTAGTTTTTCAATTTTTTTCCCCCCCTGTGTTTAACAACTTTTCTTTTTTTTTTAATGTAGGCATGATAAATGTAGGTATTCAATGAATTACATAGTATGTATTGTGTTTCAGTTTAAAAAAAAAAAGAAACATTTTAGTAACATTTTCATTTGGGGATTGAAAATCACAGGGGCTGTGCTTTCCATATGTGTATGTTAACAAATTCTGTATCTTTGAACAGCTGCATTGTAACCTGTGGCAGTGATGGAGATGTGAGGATTTGGGAAAACCTGGATGATGATGATCCGAAGTCCATTAATGTGGGAGAAAAGGCCTATTCGTGTGCTCTAAAGGTATCATAGTTAGCAGAATTCCTGTAAATTGTGTTCTGCTGATGTTGACACATACCATGATTGTGTGAATACTTTTCAAATTTGTTTTCAAACTCAAGGGTGCTGGTCATGTGGGTAAACATATATTAGGGTTATTTACAGAATAATATTGTGCGTAGCACATTCCAGAGTCTGATGTATGTTAGATATGTAGCCCTTTGCCTTCGTATTAATATATGAAAAAAACTTGAATGCTGTTTAATGAGACCAAAGCAACAGGTCTTATTTAAATTTGAGCACATTGAACACATGAACACATTCCATCTTTGTGTCTAAGTGAAAATATTAAAACAGTATTGAAACCAAATCACTTTCTAAAATATAGAACCATTTAATTGAATGAATATGCCTATAGACTTTTTGAATATTTTTAATTTCAAATTTCAAATTAAGTATATTGTTGCTATATAAAGTAAGAGTACTTCTGACGATTCCTTTTACCCTCTCCAGGACTGCAGAGGAGTTATTCCTTATACTAAGCTTTTGTAATATTTTTTTTTTTCTCCTCTCCCTTCACATTCAGTTATCCTTGCTTCTGACTTTGATCTCCTTTTTGAGAAACAAATCCAGCAGATTAAGCTAATTATGCAGTGAACTTTGTAGGCTGCTTTAGTGTTTTCTCACAATGTGAGTTGCAAAAAGTTTCCCAGGGTAAAATGTGATCATCGAGTATTAAGAAAAAGTGTGTCTCAGTGGTAGCTCAGCTTTTCAGCGGTGAGGGAATGAATATTTTTATTTGCAGCCTGTGACTGTAGCTGATTCCTGCTCTTTTGCCTTCCCCATCCCAGAGGCTCTGAACTGTTGTTGACTCAGGGAGGAAGGTTATGAGAAAACAGATGAGCCAAGAGGTGGTTTTATATGGACCTGTTTTAAGGTTCAAGGAATGGTTATCTCTGTTTATCAAAAACTACTTTCACAAAGTCAGTGTCTGATGGTGCTTTTGTAATACTTTTTCTTTTGATAATTGGTTGATATTTAGCTCTCAAAATTATTGTTCAGCCCAAAGATGCCTCTGACTTCCTCCCACAACATTAGGAGACAACAGATTTCTTGTTTAATAGTAAGTGGTAATAATTTGTGAGAATGCTGATTATAGGCAGTTCTGTAGCCTGACTGGCTTGTTCTGGCGTTTGAAGTACAACCTGCCCTTTCTGTCTTAATGTTAAGGCCACTCCTTTTTATATCTTGAAGAAGTGATTATTGGAAATAACAAGGCAAATAAGTCTTGATCTGTATCAATTTGTATAATAGAATATACTTCTTTTCACTACGCACGTTCATGTATTTAGCTTGAGATTCTCATAGTAATTCCTTTATGTGCAACTATTCTTATATTACATTAGTAACATAAAGGCAACATTTTAGACCTTCTGGCAATTGTAGAAGGAGAGATGAATTCCAGAAATTCGTAATTGTTCTTTAGATATTGTGTAGTTAACTTTGGAGTGATAATGGATATTTTTTAATTTTTTTTTAACTATTGATGGTTTTGGAGGGGATGGTAAAGGGGGAAATAAATGAGAATGAATTTGTATGTCCGTTACATTAAAAAATAAAAATAAAAAAAATATGTTCAGAACTATTGCCTTTAGTAAAACCCCTTTTTATATACCTTGGAGTGTAACTTATGTATCTATTTCTAAATATCTGTACAATCTATTTTCATCAAAAGATTTTTAGGGTGCTTTGCTATTTTCTCCATCACATAATTTGCTTCTGAAAAGGTAAACACAGGTGTCTTGACAGAGTTCATGTAGCAAATAAGTGGCAGAGCCAGAAATTGGAAAAACTACTAGTAAGAGAATGGAAAATCCTTTTTAGTAATTTCTGAGCACTGCTAAGAGCAGTCCTGTACTCTTAGTCTTTTGTAAAAGGCTTCTAGTTTTGAGACTTTATAATATTTTTAAAGTAATAAATAATTTTATATGTGATTTATTAAAAATTAATTTCTTTTATTATATTTTATATAATTTATTTATATTTTTATTTAAAATAAGTGATATTTGTAGACAACGAGATGAAAAATACTTTCTAAGACTTAACTTCAGGAAATCTTGTTTCAAAAATTATCCTTCGCTCTTAAAAATTTCACAAGAAACTCATTTGAGATGTCTGGTGGAAGCCAAGTAATGAATCTGATCTCTTACTTTCTGAGATTATTTAGTGCTGGCTGTTGTGCTGGTTGTTTTCTTTTTCTTCAGGATTTTTACTATAACTTTAGGCAACTTTTTAAGAAACACAAATATGGCATTTCTCTACTTACATATTTCAAAAACACACAAGTGAAGAATAGTATTGCTTTAAGGAAGAGGTACTACTTTTCCAAGAATAGGATAATTATTTGTTTTGTTTTGCACTATCTTCTAATCTGGAATCATTTTTAGTAGAGAACTGTCTTCTGCCTCAGAAAATGACTAAACTATAGCTCAGTCCACTTTTCATCTTTCCCTGGTGGCATTGAACTGGGAAATTTGGTCCAAGGGTGCCCTCTCCTGATGATGCAGCATATTAATCTAACTAGTTTATGAAGTTCTTCCTCTTCTGAGACCTCTCCTGCCTCTGAAGGGATTGAATTTTTCCATTCAGCCAAAAAAGATCAGATCGTTCTYTTTGAAATTCATTAGTGACTTTTCTGAGTATTCGTTACTTTAGTGAAGATACAAGTCAGGGAAGGTCTTGATATGGTAAATAGCCGTATGGTTAACGTTATGAATTGTAAGTCTGTTGAAACTGGAGTTGCTTATAGTAGTAAGTCTATCAGTGTGTTTAGTTTTGCAGAACTGAAACTAAGAGAATCTTTTTACTAGTTTTTAATAGTTTGTTTTAAATGATAGAGTGTTAAAGCTACTACACTTGTCTGTTTTTTCTTTTTTGGGCAGGGTGGGAGGAAATATATGTTTAAAGAATATCTCCCCGCTACTCTTATTGTTAGATTTCTTTTGGAATTACTGAAGTGAATCTGCCCAAATAGTGGGAACATAAGAGTAATTTTTTGGCTCTTTGGACAAAAATGTGTTTTAACTAACCAATTTTATGATGGATTTTTTTAGAATGGAAGACTGATCACAGCAGTATCTAACAATACTGTTCAGATTCATACGTTTCCTGAAGGAGCTCCAGATGGCATCCTTACTCGTTTCACCATGAATGCCAACCATGTCGTCTTTAATAGCGATGGTACCAAAATTGCTGCTGGTTCTAGGTAATCTGTCCATGATGAGCAAAAGCTTTGCAACGTTCAAAATCTGGCAAATTCCTTGCCTGCTTTTTTTTTCCTTACACCAATGATGTCATTAATCCACATACCTCTGAGGGTTTTAAAGTATTGCAAAACGCCTTCCTGGAAAGGAGAAAAGGAATGAAAAGAACTGTTAGGAAACAATTCTCTGAGAGATATTTGAGCCACAAAATAATTTCAAATGGGTATCTGGTGTTGTGAAATAATTTATTTTCTTTAGGAGACTTGACTGTTTTCAGCTCTCATTCCTATAGTGCATAAGTGTTCACCCATATGGATCTCATTGCGGCATCAAGGATTTTGTCACTGTGTGCTAAAGATAATGTCCCGACTGTTCAGGATCATGGTGCTGCAGATGCATATACGCATGCAAAAGTTAGATGGTTTCCGATTTGTGTGAGAGCTTTGAGTCATTCTCTGGCATAAGCATCCTCACTATTCTGCCAAATGATAACAGATGACAGTTGCAAGACTCCCCCGAGGGGGATAAATGCATAGTTTAGCTGGTTTCTTAGGGCAGCATGTTTGCTTTTACATGAGATACGCTAGTCGTTTAACAGAGATGGTGAAATAGCAGGCAGGCAATATTCTTGCTTGTTTATTTAAGGCTCAGGTGAATCCTAACTGGATTTAGTAAACTCTTTGGGCACGGTAGCTGACTTAGACTGTCTGCCTGCCTCTCTGCTGGAATTTGTCCTCTGCCCCCACAGCAGAGATGGCAGAGTATTGCATCTGGTCTCTGGCTTGTCTAAGTGTGAACTGAACGAGAAAGCAGTTTGGATGAATATACTGGGCTGTGAACTCTGGCAGCTGTGAAGCAGACACACCAACTCTTCCAAAACTGGGAGGCTGGACAGCTGGGGGCAGTAACCACCCTAATCTCTAAATCTGACAGGGTTCATGAGTTTGGGCCTTTGCCAGTGCTTGTTTCTGAGGGAACAGCTCTGCTCCAAGATCTGGCTTTGATTAGAGAGATTAAGCAGACAGCAAACTCTCTGCTTCTAAAACTTTTACAAAAACCCAGTACTTCTGCAGCCTGACCAGGGCCCCCACGTTAGGAAAAATAACTCATGAGACTGTGAGGTCACCTCTCGATGAGGTCTTCTGTAACATACTGAGGGAGAAGGTGACAGCCATGAAATGAGGGAATGCAGCTAAGAAGAATTGCTTTCAGTTGTCAAAAATTACTTCATCTTTTCTCCAAGACTGTAAACTTCATATACAGGAGGTTTAATGTCCAGTCGGCCACTAAAATTCACAGGAACTGTTTGAAAAATAGTTGTGGCTTCTTAAACAGAAAAAAATCTTATTGCCTGTTTTTTCTTTAAAGTTGCCTTGCATTGTAGAAGGCGGCTAAAATAATTCTAGTTGTCTCACAATATAACTTGTGCTCTTGTGTTTATGACTGTTTTTGGTTAGCATTAGATATTTGGCAAAACTGAGTTTGTCATTCTGAATATAGTTAGTGAGTTAACTCTGTAGCTTTAGGGCCTAAAGTCAGATTTCTTTCTGAAGGTGTTGCAGTGAAGTATGAGAGAGAGTGTCACAAGAGCTCTTTGGCTTAAAAGTTAGCATTGTTATTTTCAGTTAAATTGAGGCAATGTCCGTAATTTTGGAGGGGGAATAAAGTTGTGAAAAATCAGTTATTGTGTCTGATACACTAAATGGTCTTAAAAAAGGCTGTTTAAAAACTTTACAAAATAAACTATTTGCCCTATCTTTTTTTTCACTAAATGATCAAATAATTATGGTAGTGACTATATACCACTTAACAGATATCAGACAGCTGACTTAATAGGAAATAAACACAGGTTTTCATTAGATCATATAGAATATTATATAAAAGTGATAGATACCATCTGTGTGTACATAATATCCTCTTAAAAGAGCAACCATGTTTTATGAACTTTGTTTTGAAGAAAAATTATCTTATAAAATAATCTGGCCTTGTTTCTATTGTAGGAAGCTTCAAGATTCTCGTTTTCACTAAGATCTTACAGGTCTGGGAGCCATAACTTCCCTAAAACTTATGTAGTGCCCAATTTCATTTTCATTGCTGTAAACAAATAGTCTATCTCTGTTAATACCAACATTAATACTTTTATGTCTGTGCTGTTGTGATCTACAGTGACTTCATGGTCAAAGTTGTGGAGGTGACTGATAGCAGCAAGCAGAAAACATTCCGAGGACATGATGCTCCTGTTTTAAGCCTTGCTTTTGACCCCAATGATGTTTTCCTGGTAAAAGCACTTTCTTGTTTACTTTCTCCTTTTTTTTTTCTTTTCTCTTAAAAAAAATTGTCCTTCTGGAAAAAATAGTGACCAGGCACATAAGACAATTTCACTTCAGCTCACCATACCGATGAGGGAATGTATGACAATTTGTTGCCTCCCAGGAGAACTCGGTCTTGTCTTACTACTCAGTTATTCTCTGTGTTCAGTTACTCTCTACTCTCTTCTCTAATGCCAATCTAATTTTAGAGAGAAAAGGTTTGTTCACTAAAGTAATCTAATATTAATGTTGAGCCTCTTTTGTGAATGAGCATCCCACTTAAGTATGAAAATTTGTAATTCCAGTAGTGTGGAGTCAAGTGGAACTATCAAAGGTGGTTTAGGTTTGATAGTGTTAGAAAGTTTTAAGCATAAATCTGATTTATACTGGGAGACTTTCTTTTTAAAACTGCTTATATATGTCTGTAGCAATGGTAACAGGAATCTTTTAGTTTTGTAGCATTAATTTCACAGCATCTTTAATTGTCACTTTGTTAACAAAAATCTTTTACATAGGCATCAGCAAGCTGTGATGGTTCTGTCAGAGTATGGAGAATCGCAGATCAGGTAAGAGGACTACGTTTCAGAGTTAAATGTTTCATAAGAAACCAGGGATTTCACCGAGAGCAAGAACAGTCTACAGCTGGATTGGAATAACCCCACTGGAATAAATGCTTTTTTTTTTTTTCTTTTTTTAAAGAAATTTAATCATGTCTTGCTTTTATCCATTTCTGGGAGAAATTCCAAAACCTGAGAATGAACAGTTGCTTGGGTAGCTGTGGACTGTTTCTGTCTGTGGAATCCTTGATATCTTCTGTTCATCTTTCTTCATGGGCCATTGTCTGCCTTGTCCTCAGCACATTCGAAAGTAACGTTTCTGTGTGAAGATAGCAAGTAACACCAAATTCCTTGTTTCAGAATTTCGGCTAGTTGCTTTCAGGGTAAAGGAAGGATTTTCATCCTAATACGCAACTGTCCAGATATATTTTGTTTTAGTTTATTTTTACTGAGCTTCCTATGAAATACTGGATAATTTTAAGGATTGGAGACTGACCAATGAGGGTGGAACAATGGTACAGAGTATCATCTTTTTGAGTGGTCTGGTTGGTCTTGATCATATGAACAAGGTTACTTTAACTCAATTGGGAAGAGATTTTTCCTACGATCAGATTAAGACCCTTGAAGATTTTAAACCTGTGTAGTTCACCTGCTAGGATGACTGAGATGCCCATGATGATGACTTTTTTTTTTTTTTTTAGTAGGGAATTTTGGGCATAGTGTTGCTTCAGTCTCTCCTGCTCTCTGCCAGTGACATGCACACGTTTAATTTTTCAAAGGCTCAAGGTCCAGCTTGGCACATTCCAACTTCTTTGATTTGTAGAGATGGACCTTAAACTCGCTATAGTGAGTTTAAGGCTGCTGACAAAGGGCTCGCTATTCCAGTTACTTTTTACAATTCCTCTCAAGAGGCATGTAAATCACGCTTATTATAAATACAATCATTAGGCTAAGCTTGGCAATATTTGGTGAATCAGTTCAGGGCCTGTAAGAAATCGGATTAAGTGAGCCAATGGTCTCTTCTGGCCTTACACTTTAAGAAACTTAAGAAGTGGATTTCAAGTTAACACTTTAATAAAGCAGTTCTGTACATGTATGTGGAATTATTTCTGCTAAATGTCATTTGACTGGAGTAAGAATCCATGTGTAGTTATTCCTCTGAGTGCTGTTGGGAATGTACCCCACACTTGTGGATTGCTACTTTTTAAAATAAAAGCATACTTTTAGCATGAAATCTAACTTACAGACTGATGATGGGTGCCTTTTCGAGTAGTTAGTCTAACAGTGTCCTGGAATTGTGGCAGTAATGTATGTATCTATGTTGTAATATGAGAATATAGCGATTCAGTCGTCTTTACACTGCTATGGCAAGATTCAGGCTGATGCCTGTCACCCTGCTAAAGTCGGACTGGATTTTACAAATGCAATTTGGCGGGAATTTTCTCATTATAACCTAAAGATATGTGAATTCATTTGTCCTGTACTTGATTAAAAACACTTGTTCTGTGGTCTTATTTCTGTTACAAGTAGTTGTATTGTGATTAAAATATTTTCATGTTAAACTAGCAGTTTTCAGGGAGAGCTTATTTGTTTTTGGAGATGTGTGCCATCTCATTTGGATGAGAGAGATTATTTCAGTTCCAAAAATGGTAGGTTTCTTTTCCTTTCAGGATTTTCCCATACTTCTCCTGTAAGGATTTTTACAATACAGAGGATTTTCACAAAACTAGAAAACTCATTTTTGAATATTTTGTTTTCAGACATGCATAACAAGCTGGCTACTGCTGCAGAAATGTAATGATGTGATAAATGCTAAATCAATATGTAGGCTTGGCTGGCAACCTGGAAGTGGGAAGGTAAGTGACACGTCGTTTTAGTTGCGTCTTAATCCTCCATTTCTCTTTGGAAGTACAAYGTAGAATTTAATCCAGGCAAGTGCCAATTCCAGCTTCGGGGAATAAGAAAAATATTTGGGGCGAAGTTCCTTTTTAGGAGAAATAAAAACCTGGAAATGGTTACTCGTTTAAGTGCCAGACTGCTGTTGGCAGTGGTCCAGCTGTCAGTACAGTACAATGTTAAACAGTCATGTTGTGCTGAATAGGAAGGAACATTGTGCGTGAGGGAAATAACCTAATTGTTCACAGCAGAGCATCAAAGGGGTTCAGTCTTTCTGTAATTTAAGTAAATTTTGTCCTATTGGTAATGTTGCTCTGTAAACGTCTTCTAAATAGTACGTTGTTCCATTTCTTTTCATCTGAAGAACAAAGCCGATTCTGCTGTGATTAAAGGTGTTGTTGATAGTAGCACATACTATACATCTAGTGCATTGTGTATGTACCGATGCAATAGGACTATATATGAATCACTAATCAAAATGGGTTGGGAGGCAGGAGTTTGCATAACCATATGCAAGGCTCTGTTTCTGCAACCTCGAATGCCCCTGCGGCATCTGGTAATGAAAACGGAAGAGCAGGAGAGCAGATAAATTCAAAGCTTTTCTGAAATAAGGCATGCCTTGAAGTAGAGGGCAGGGAACCGACCAAAGTYGGCCATTTGGAAAAACTGCTTTGTGGCTTCTGATCTTGCCTGTGATCTGGAACAGTGCTTTAGCAAAACCTATTCATCCTGTATTGGCGTTTCGCTATATTAAATCTAAAGACTGTTTTTCCAATGTTATCTCACARACCTTACCTGAATAATCTCTGTTTCCCCTGACGTAGCCAGGTGTTTTGAATATTGGACAGGGGCAGACAGACCTCACAAAGGCTGTTGTGATAGCATTATGCACAGCTTTTCTGTGGAAGAGAGACTATAACCTGCAGTACAAATTACTTTGTGTGCATATTGCATAAAAACAGATTTTTTTTTTTAAGGCTAGTCCTTCACACTAATATTTTTTGAAATATAGGCAGTTTTCTTGTTTCTCTTACAAAGCAGAATGTCAGAAGTCTTTAAAAAAAAAAAAAGAATTTTAAGAAGTAAACAGGCAGCAACTCTTACATAGCTTTGTGAAAGCTGAAATGATCTACTTCAGGAATCAGCTATTCAAATAAGATTTATAAGAAAAAAAACATAACCTGATCAAGAGATTTGGGGAAGGAGAGAAAGGGAGAACATAAGCCTTATGCTCAGAACATTGAAAACTATTTATACATGTTTGCTAGCTGTTTCATAAATAAGAACTCCTAACCTTATGTTGCAGCTGTCATTATCTTCAGTTCTCTGCCAGAAAGAAATGAAGATTAAAATAAAAACAGCCATGCTTCCGTATGTTGCATATGGAAAGCCTTAAAGAATCTTGTAATTCAAGATTACTTCAGTTTTCTTTACTTTCTCAGTTGGTATTGCTAGGATGCGAAGAGATCTATTACATGCTGAGGCAGAATGAAGGGGCTGTGCTATGAAATAGGTGTGCTATTTCTTTGAATGATTTGTTTGAAAGATAACTTGCTCTTAATTGTCTGGTTCTTGTTTCCTTTGAACAGTTGTTGGCAGTTCCTGTAGATAAAGTTATTAAACTATACAGAAGAGAAACCTGGGATAATCAATTTGATCTATCAGATACTTTTGTCACACAGGTAGGTCCATAAACCAGATGCTTGCTAAATCTTGTGTAATTTAAACCTTGCTCTGCTAGAAATTTATCTTCTGGACAGTTTGGGTATGGGTTTTCTTTCTTTCTTTCTTTCTTTCTTTCTTTCTTTCTTTCTTTCTTTCTTTCTTTCTTTCTTTCTTTCTTTCTTTCTTTCTTTCTTTCTTTCTTTNTCTTTCTTTCTTTCTTTCTTTCTTTCTTTCTTTCTTTCTTTCTTTCTTTCTTTCTTTCTTTCTTTCTTTCTTTCTTTCTTTCTTTCTTTCTTTCTCCCCCTCACCCCATCCCTCAGTCATGACTGCTCAGATTATTTTCTTTCTCATTTTTGATCCTATTATCTTCTGTTGTAAACTATGGCTGTGTATAAAGGCAAGAGATACTAGAGGAGTGTCAAGCACGTCTTTACGTGGTACTGGTTCTTCACCTTCCTTTACAGTAACCAGCCAGAGCTCTAAAGTCTACCAGGGAGTCACTGAGTGCAGCTGAACATCTGTTTTCACAGATTGTTCTAAGTACATAGCATATTAGGGAAAACGTTCAGAGTATTATYTCTTTACACAGTGGAGATATCATTTGTCTACTATTTTATTAAATTGCAGTTTAGCTTTTTTGTAATGCATTAACTGTGTCATCTTCTTGCTTTTGACATCATGATATACCTGGAAACCTTTGGGGAAAGAGGACCACTTCCCTAGTGTTATTGTTAGGTATCTGTTTATAGAGACTGTGTGTTAATACTTTTCACTGACTTCACAAGTATACTACAACTGGAATGTTACTAAGATACAGAACACCATCTTTGATTTGATTTATGAATCTGTACTAATTATGTTGAAAATAAAAAGCAACAATGTTTAGTGCTGGGTTTACAAAATGTACTCTGCTTCTGTCTGTGTCTACAATCAGGTTTTGTTGGACCTCGTAACTTTTAGTGACAGAAGATGAATATTTTAAAGGAAGAAAAAAAGTGTGCTGTTTCTGAAGAGCGGTTCTTGTAGGAGGCTGGCTAAAGCTCTAGTATGGGCAGCTGCATGTGGTTTGCCAAAGACCCTTATCTTTTTTCCTCCAACGTATCTATTTTACACTCCAGAGTAAGAATGCTGTCCATGCTTTATCATTAATACTCTCTAATTTTCCTTTCTTGCTAGCCCTTGAATGTTGTGGCCTGGTCTCCTTGTGGGCAATACCTGGCAGCTGGAAGTGTGGATGGGAGTATAGTGGTATGGAAGGTGGAAACCCAGGAGTGCATAGAGAGGTATCCAGTGCTCTTCCATAAATCCTTAAATACATGCATTTTTTTTCTAAAAATAGAATTTTGTTATATCTTTAAGACTTATTTGTGGAAATATTAGACCTCTGCCTCTTGAAAAGCCTTAGTAAGATTTACAAGGTAAAAAAAGAAAAAAAGAAAAGAAAAAAAGAAAAAAAAATTACCCTGTGAATTTTTACTCTGTAAAATTTGAGGGCTCGGCTCTTGTGCAGCCTGGGAGAGGTATACTGATATTGCAGTTCGTTTGCTCAAGGGGATTCAAGGGCGTCCACATCACTCTCTTACCCTAACAGCAGCTTCCACAAGAGTATAACAGGTAGGTAGAAATGTGGCGTTGCTCTGCCTGCCCCCACCACATCCAGTATTCATAGAAATATGATCTTATTCACGTGACATATTGCTCTCTTTTCCGCATAGCCAGAAGGATCTGGAAACATTACGTTCTTAGACATAGAACAGGAAAGAGACACGAATGTGGACTTTTGTTCAAATTCCATAGTCTAGTTTTGTGTGTGCAAAAGGAATGTCTTTTATTATTTTTAAGTTGGGTTATTTTTACTTTGACATTTAGTGTTTCTAGTTGATTAAAGGGTAATATTGATGGAAATATATTTCCCTCAGATTCCAAACCCTGAAAAAGCAAGATCATTGTAAGGATRATGTATTTTCTAAAGGGTGGGAAAATACAGATATGTCAGTGGACTAATCATCCTCACCTGTAAGCAGAAAAGGCCAAATTGCACTTTATCTTGGTTATTTGAAGTATCCCTCTTTCAAAAAAGTATGATGAAGCAAGTAAGAGAAGGAGGGATTTATCTAGCTGAGTATCTTGTGTTAGAAACATGATTGCTACTTTAAAGCATATGTTAAGAGTTAAAGAAAGATCCATGTGCGAGTAACTCCTGGTCGGGCTGCTTTGTGAGAATAAAGGGGGAAAAGACAGAGGGCTAAGTTACCAGTTTGATACAAGAGAAACTGCTGAATGTCCTTTTTATAACGGAACAGTTCTGGAATACATGATTGCTGGGGAATTACTTTGTATTTTCTACATGTAGCAGCAAGCTGTTTTGTGAATATGATTTTGACTTTTTTTTTTTTAAGGTTAAATTACTTCCTCCATAGAAAAGGAAGACCTGCTGGTGTTTTTTATAGTAACTTTTTATGCTAACAATAATCTCTTAATTATTTTGTGTTTCTTCATTTTCTGATGTTAGTGTTATCACTTTTTACAGTAACTCTTAGTGAGATTCCTGCCCTGAGAAACTTACCMAAAAAACCCATTATTTTATTCTTTTTAGGATGAAACATGAAAAAAATTACACAATTTGTGGACTGGCATGGCACCCCAAATATGGGCAAATCGCTTATACAGATACTGAAGGAAATCTGGGGTTGTTGGAAAATATTGGTGATGGAAAGAAACCAAATGATAAGGTGATCAGTACATATGCCAAATATTTCTTAAATTAGCCTGATTATTTAGGTTATCAAACTATATTGAACATTGTCTTGTGTTTTGAAAGTTCCCTGTTGTGTGTTTTCAGCTGTTGATGATTAATTCAGTCCTCAAACTCCATGTGCAACAGAAGGTTCATGATAGTTGTTAACTTGGTTTTAGGTTGCCAGTGCAGTGACAAAAGACTACAATGATCTGTTTGATGGAGAGGATGATGACTATTTAAATGGAGATGTGATTGAACCACAGTCTTCCCCAAAGGCTGTAGCTAACGAAGAAGATGGTGGTGATGATGATGATGACCTTATGCCTACTTCAGGCCATCCGAGACGGACAATAATTGATGATGATGATAACTCATTAGGTACAAAATAAACCAGTTTTCTATAGCACTTCAGTACTTTTACTGGGACTGTCTCACAAGTGCATCCTCTACTCAGATATATTCTGCCTTATTATTCCAGGCAAATCTTCATTATTTTACAGTTTTTTTTCCTATCTTCTGCCATGGTAATTCTTGGAAAATATAAACAGGTTTTTTTTTTTTAACTTCTAGATATTGGGTTGATAAAAGCTAATTCCAATCTCCTTGTTAAGGAGGATGATGACGATGATCAGGCTGGTGGCTTTCCAGCTTTACCAGCATCATCTACTCAACAACTTTTATATGATGGGCCAATGCCAACCCCCAAGCAAAAGCCGTTCCAGTCCRGCTCTACTCCTGTACATCTCATGCATCGCTTCATGGTAAACAACACTGCTGTATGGTTATGTTAATCTATTTTGATTTGCTCATTAATGTTGGCCTGCTCTTGCTGCATCTTAATCTAATCTTTCCAGTCTTTCCCAAGATTTTTGATTTTTAATACTTCTAAGTGTGAAGCTAAATGGTGAAAAATAGCTTTTCTATTAATACAAAGACTGCATAATGGTATGTTTTGTGTTTAGGTTGTTTTTGATGTAGAAATAAATATTTGGCTTTAAGACAAAAGCAAGCTAGATGGTTTGTACSTGTGCTGTTGAATTCTAAAATCTGTTTGAAATTCCTTTTTAGTTGGAATTTGTGGTTATTTTTGTGCTTTTAAGACTTTTATGTTAGTCATCTATTCTTTCTTTCTACGTGCAAGTTCTTCTGCTTCATTTTGTAAGGCAAAGGATGCTTAAGCAATGAGTACAAAACTAGTTTCTGCCTAATTCAGCTGTTTTAGAAACTCTTCTGCCCTGACTACATAAGTCTTCAGTCTTTCTCCAGTCTCCCACTTATTGTTGTTTCAGAAGAAGAAGTTACAGTAGGTTGTTCTGGGGCATTTAATATCCTTGACTATCTTTTTTTGTTGTTTTTGTTTTTTGTTTTTTTTTAATAGGTGTGGAATTCTGTTGGTATCATTCGCTGTTACAATGATGAGCAAGACAATGCTATAGATATAGAATTTCATGATACTTCCATACATCATGCGACACACCTGCCAAATTCTCTGAATCACACGATGGCTGACCTCTCTACTGAAGCTATTTTACTAGCCTGCGAGAGTACAGAGGAACTTGCTAGGTAAGTCATGGCCTTCCTCTGTAGCACCCGCAGTATGAAATTACGCTTAGCATGTTCCAGATATTTCAGCTTCTATCACTTTTTGAGATTTTGGCTTTTGATCTTGATTTTTATTTATGGGACCATTTTCAAGGAGGATTTTCACATCAGCCTGCATGTAGACTTCAAGAATATTGAAAGATGTATTTTTGTTTCCTGAGGACTCTTAAAATCCTTTTTTGAATATATACATTTTTTATACACACAAAACTTCATGCATTTTTAGCTCAAAGGAAATAGTAAACGTTAGCAATAGTTTTACAATCTGCTCAGGTCAAAATCATAATGGCTCGGCTGTTCCTTTTCATACTGTTGTTAAGGAGAGAAGTTTGGAGATACCCAGAGAATTCCTGAATAAGTGTGAATAACATAAGTTTATGAAAACCACAGTAGAAAGATTTAAACAGCTGGGCCAGCTAGACCCTTTTGTTTAAGAACAATAGCAATGAAGTTTTATTGCCAGCTTCTGTGGAAATATCTTGAAGAAAGAATAACTTTCTGCTTATTTTTGCACATAAAGCACTAAGTTAAGCTGAAGAAGAGGCTTTACCTTTAAAAGTATTATTTGTATCTATTGGTTATCTGACTCCAAAACCTTTTTCTTTTTTTAATTAAAGTAAACATGCAGGTAATGTATCAAAAGCTGTGTGTGTGTGTGATTTGGTTACGGATAATTCTCAATTATTAAGCTTGCAGAACTGAATTTCTTTTTTTTTTTTTTCTCCTCCCCCCCCCCCCAAAGACAGCATAATGTGATAGACTTGTAAAGAGGACTGATATTCAGGGGTACTGATCACCTTCAGTTCTTGTTAATGTTAATTAAGCAGGACACTTATCTGTTTCCATCTAAAAATCTCCCTGCAGGCCTCTAAACTGTCTCTGCTTCATGCTTTAGAGGCTCTGGGTCTGCAGTGCCGGAGGTCGAGCTGGCTCATCAGTTCTTGAATAATAAGAGTAACAGCTTTGCAAATGACTGCTTGTAATCTGTAGGATGGTGAAGTTCCATTGTGTGACAGTCATGGGTTCTAGATCTATGATACAAACATAATACACTGTGCACTTAAATCACACCAATATATTTTCAAGTGTTATATATATACATATATATATATATATATATATATATTTTATACTGAGATGCTTAACTGTTGTTTTCCTGTCTCGTTTAGCAAACTCCACTGCATTCATTTTGGCTCGTGGGATGCGAACAAGGAGTGGACAGTAGACATGCTGGAGGACGAAGACATTGAGGCTATCTGTCTAGGTCAGGGCTGGGCTGCTTGTGCCACTAGTGCCCTGCTGGTTCGTGTGTTTACAGTTGGAGGAGTTCAGAAAGAGATCTTCAGTCTCCCAGGTCCCGTGGTGTCTATGGCAGGACATGGAGAGCAAYTGATGATTATTTATCACAGAGGTASCTTTCTCCCTTTTGTCTCTTTTAAGYTGGGGCTGTGTATTCAATCTTCACCTGTTAGTGGCTTCAAATACTGGTTAACTTGTGCCTAATGAACAGAAGTATTTTACTTCTCTTTCTTCCTCTCTTCCTGATGATGCTTTTACTGTATCAACCCGTAAGTCTTTGGAATCTGACAGCAAAGCCTACGTTTCATATTTGGATGCCTAGATTAACCTGTGGGGAAAGGAAGAGTTCTGCAACAGTGAGACAAATAGATTAAACTTAGGTTTCCAATATGCCAAAAATGAATTATTACAAAAAAAATTATGGAAGTCGTTATTATACATGCTTTATGTATCCAAAATGACAAATAGTCACTTGTCTGATGATGTTTTTCATGGATAACAATGCATTAGAATTAGTTTTTGATTCAAAGCTTACTTAAACTGAGCCAAGAGACAAGATGATTCTTTTCTTCTCTAACACAGTCATTGAACAACATTTTCCTAGGTACTGGGTTTGATGGGGACCARTGTCTTGGAGTACAGCTGCTGGAACTAGGAAAAAAGAAAAAACAGGTTTTGCATGGAGACCCTCTTTCTCTTACAAGGAAATCCTATTTGATGTGGATTGGATTCTCAGCAGAAGGTACGRTATGCCTGCATGCACAATGTTGAGAAATCTTGACAATATCGGGGGAATTTTGGAGGAAAGTTTGGATAACTGATGCCCTTTTAGTAAAGATGATCCCAGGACTCAGATTTAAGAAAAGGGGAGGAAAAAAAACCCAACAAAACAAAAAAGGTTTCCTCAATGCTAAACAAAATTCTATTTGTTTTTTTTCCCCACTCTTTTAAATATATTTATCAGAAGTGTTTAATATGTTTCCAGTATGAAAAGAATACACTGGAATGTTATCAGAACTCGTTTTCCCAATCAGYTGCCCTGCTTAGCACAAAGAAATAAATTGCATTAATGTGCTGTCATAGATATGTTCAATATAACTATCTCAGCAAATGCCTGTGAAGAGTAATTAGTAACTTGGGAAGAGTTTTTGTGATAGCTAGAACAAGTCATTGTAAAATAGCTAATTTTCTTTAGAAGTCTACCCAAATAGTAAGAATTTGAGTTCTCAATAAAACATTTCCAAGTTTGAAATTTGAACTCGAATCCGTTAGCTAGCAGCAGTGCTGACCGTCAGAAGGTGGCGCAGCTTTCTAAGGAAACTCGTGATTCCAGCTAGGTTGTACCGTTCGGGTGTTAGGAGATTACGCTTGAGCAATGTGAAGTGCAATTTCCCAGCAGTATAAACCAGTTCAAACTTATCCATGCTGTTATTATGGATAGAGACGCCTGTCAGAATAGTTGTTTTCGTTTGTTACAAACAGGTACCCCGTGTTATGTGGATTCGGAGGGGATGGTGCGGATGTTGAACCGAGGACTTGGGAATACCTGGATTCCAGTATGTAACATGAGAGAGCATTGCAAAGGAAAATCTGATCATTACTGGGTAGTTGGCATCCATGAAAATCCCCAGCAGCTCAGGTCAGATATTCCATGAAGGAAATGCTTTGTCTTTGTTTTAATTTACAGAACACTTCACAGTAATAGAAACTGAAAACAACTGTTACTAAAACAGGTGACTAATAATTATGCACAGTAGATGATCTAGTCCATAACTGTAATTTTACCTTGACTTTTCGTTACTGAATTGATTTTGAATGAACTCACTGAAGTTTTATAGCGTGTAACTGGCTGAGATGAGTTTTTTGCCTTGGCTAACTGGCCTGCATGTGTCCTAAGATCACACGTCTCTGATGCAGACACATTCATAAAACTGCACTTCTGTAGAGAAAGCTATCAAAACTTATGGTCGCTGTTAGGATTCTGCTTCAGCTGTTGATGTATCTTCTTAATTTCTTAATTTACTTTCTTAGCTATGTTTTCCCTTTTTGTCCCTTTGAGAAGAATCCAGTCCTATAACTGATCTACATTATGAGGCATAGATAAGTCAGAACTGGCTGTTACTGTATCAGTATTTAAACTGGCCATGAAGAACAATATGTTCAAATAAGTATTTAGCTGCGAGTGAGCCATTGCTTTATAAAATATGGTAGTGATGATGTTCTAAGTAACTGTGTTCCTCTTTTGTTATAACAAACATCCTAGATCTTTAGTTGCTAAGCATGGTTTGTAGTCCTCTTTATTTGGTGATCTATGTCCTTTTCCTACCAGCTTACATATTTTTATTGAAATACAGGCTTTTTTATTTTGCTAGTCATGCGCAATTGTAGAGGTTGGTGAGAGACAGCATTTTATTTAAATCCATGTGACGTTCTTCGTAATTCTCAGTGCTTTTTGTAATAAGAGGAACGATGTGGTATCGCTGGTAAATGTCAATTCACTGTCCGTGTCTTCCTCCAAATCATTAAGTAACGTCGGTCTTCAGGAAATTCATTAAAAATGTGCAGGACGCATCCGACTGGCGGGTTGGTCAGCTGCGAGTCAGTCATCATGAGGGTGKTTTTTTTTTCCCCTTCTTCTCCAGGAAAAAGAGTGCTGCTCTCTGAATTGCAAAGAACATCTTATTCAAAGCCACTAGCATATTAAAGATAAGAAAGGGGGAGGGTTGTTGTAGAAATGCCATATGCTGTAATCAACCCAGATAGCCAGAACACTAATGCTTCCTGTCCTTTTTATTTAGTGCTTCAAAAACTAGCTTAAAGCTATAAGCAGACATTTTTGTCAGTGCAGCGGTGGTGCTGCTGGAAAGACTGCTCTTCCCCAACCAATGTTTTGCTCAAGCGATCGCCGCCAGAGTGGACTGGTTTAAATATAATGGAATAGTACGACTACGCTTTTAGTATATGTTTATCTGTGACCCCCCTCTGTTTTKTTTTTTTTYCCTGTSTGTGCCTAAGCACAGCACTGTTCTCACGAAGTCCAAAACCCCCATCAGAATAAATAAATAGATGTCTGTTTTTTTTTCCAGTGGCCTTCGTTGTTCGGTAGTTTCTGATTTTTAATAAATTGCATTACCATGTTGTAATTACAGTTAAATCACATATTGTGTGAGAGTTAGAAATCTGTGTCTGTTATGTGTCATATTTACAGTTTCTGGTGTGAACAAGAGTAGCATGTGCCTTGCTGTTTTTAAAATCTTTTGTCGGTTGCACTGTAAAAATAACCCTCCATAATGTAATCTTACACATTGCTATATTTAAATCAGTATTTTAATTACTACTTTTTAAAGAACAAATCCTCTTAAAGTATCTTGCTTCTTAGGAGACATGATTTAGCTGTAGAACAACTGGTGACTCTGTAGGTGATGAGGATTGTGTGTGGTTTTTGTTTCCCTCGYGCAGGTGTATTCCCTGTAAAGGAGCGCGATTCCCGCCTACGCTCCCACGTCCTGCTGTAGCGATATTATCTTTTAAACTTCCTTACTGTCAAGTTACAACAGAAAAAGGACAGATGGAGGTATGGAATGCTGTTGAGTCTACAGTCGGTAGTCTTAGATGCCGTCATAGCAGGGATTACACAAGATTCCTATAGGGATTTAATAATCTCCATTATGAAGAGGGTAATACAAACTCTGAGTAAGACACCTGGCTAAGGAGGTTATTTGGGTTCAGTGGTTTGTATAGATTTCTTTGGTTTCGTTCGCAACTGTTTCAAGAAGAAGAATGCAAAATAAAGCTGGCAGAGTTGACATAAGATTATATTTACACGTAATTGCCTTTGAACCAGTGAAGTCTTTTTCAGCAGGTAACAGCTAACATTTTAGCATGCACCAGATCTTGGGATCCAACTGGAGACCCCCTTAATGGTGGYTGATTTCTAATATTTTATTTTAGTCATAATACTCAATTTCTGGAAGATGTTTTTGAAAGCCATATTTCTCCAATTCATATAATCATTCTGAAAATGTAGGCCTTCAGCTTGACTCATCCTCTTAAGGCAGAGGCTGGTTGAAGTGTTACGTACAGGCAGAGTAAATCTAGAAAAGTATCTGTATGTATTTTAAAATTGTTTACTGGTTTAAATATCTTGTGGGGTTCAGCTGTAGTGTACAAAACAGAAATGAACATAAAATTCTAACCTCAACCTTAGAGACAGTTTAATGCTACTTGAAATTTGTTCTCCTTGATAGAGGTATGGAGAAGAAGTTTCRAAAATAAGTACTTTGTCCTTCTTTATGAATTTGGTTTCATTCAGTTCAAGTTCTGTTTGTTTGTTTMTCTGACAGGCTGTATCTCCTTTCTCACTGTCCTTGCTAAGTGATGGAAGGGAAACTTCAGGAAATGTTTATTTAGCTTGAGATATGTGCTTCTGTGTAGACCTTGCTTATAAAGAAACAGATGGTGCCCAGTAGATCTAACGAAAACATACTGGTTTTGAACAAGTTGATGATTATTTTGCCACAGACCTAGCCTGGGCTAGTGCCATACCAGTATTTCTCTAAATTTTTCTCAGTTATATTTTCTGTTTCTGCCTCACAGGTGATAGTTATTACTGTTCAGATACTGAGGTGTCCTGGAATACTTGCAGTTTGCTGTGGGACAGCAATAATAAGATCAAATAATCAAATTATTGTAGAATTGTCTGTGCTGGTAGTAAACTGGTGAACATACAGGTCTGAAGTCCTGCTGAAATCATGCGATATATGGAATAAATGGAATTTGACATATGTGGAGACTGTTTGGATCAGTTTGTGTATGGATGTTGTTAGTGTGGTGTGTATTTCTTCAGTAGGCATTGGCTTTAAAAACAATTGTTTACTGCTCACTCTTGTTACAAAATTAAAAGAATGTTTAAGAATAAATTGTTAAAAAAAACACTTGGTAACTTGTTAGGCATTGAGCTGTGGGTTTCTTCTTTTTCTTTATTTTTTTTTTTTCTTCTGACCTCCAGCATGCTTATCTTTCCGTTTTTCAGGAACAATACTGGCGTTCTGTTGTATTTTACAACCATGTGGATTACTTATCAAAAAATGGCTATGAAATTAATGAAAATGCTAAAAGTCAGTCAGCAAAAGAGCAACAAGAACTTCTCATGAAACTCTTTGCTGTAAGTACAAATAAATAAATAAATAATGGAAAGAATCCCTTAGACTTTATTTTGAGTAGATGGCATTTGATGCAAGTTCTAATATGATTTCCCTTATTAGAAGTTTGGCTCACATCTGCAGTTATCCAGCTAGTACATCAGCTGCAGTGAGAGGTGGGACTGCGGTTAATATTGTTCCTGCTTTTCAGTATGGAGGGTGGGAAGAGGAAAGGTTCTTAACTGAAGAGATGCCTTTTCTTTGCCATGCAGTTCATGATGGTTGGTGATTTGTCTTCTAGTCATTCAGTCCACCGAGACCATAATACTCTGGTCCTAGAGTCTCGAGGAGAGCTGTGTGCAAAAGTGCAAGTTAACAGGATCAGCAAGTTGTGTTTATAGGAGACTTGCTGGAGGCAAGGACACTTATCAAAAGTTAGAGCAGGTTTTAGTCTATCCTGCATTAYTTAAACTAGTCTGTGGAATTATTGTGAGGCTGATGGGCTTTGTGGCTATTAGACTTTCTTGCAGAGGCTTTAATTATTGCTGAAAAGAGCTGGACATCAACACATGTTCCCTCTTGAAGATCTGTTTTACACTTCTAGTTATTTAAATTGGACAAGTGGTCTGTACTTACAGACACCTCTGTGTGTCAAGACGTTGATGCTTAAGAATGACCCGGCACTCTGTGAATAGCTGCCTGAGCTGTGCTGCTTGTGAGATGGGGATTTTTTTTCCYTTCTAGTCACTGGTTGTACTGTTTTGGATTATTCTAAGAGATGTAACTGTGAAGTGTGTGACTCTTGAGGTTTGTTTTTTCTGTTTTCTTTCAGCTTTCTTGTAAACTGGAGCGTGAATTTCGTTGTGTGGAACTCGCTGACCTCATGACACAAAACGTTGTGAATTTAGCTATCAAGTATGCCTCTCGCTCTCGGAGACTAAATTTAGCTCAGCGACTTAGTGAAATGGCTGTAGAGAAAGCAAGCGAATTGGCGATGGCGCTGGAAGAGGAGGAGGAGGAGGAGGCGTTGTGAATTTAGCTATCAAGTATGCCTCTCGCTCTCGGAGACTAAATTTAGCTCAGCGACTTAGTGAAATGGCTGTAGAGAAAGCAAGCGAATTGGCGATGGCGCTGGAAGAGGAGGAGGAGGAGGAGGAGGATTTCCGAAATCATTTGAATGCTGGGTAATGCAAATTTCTGTGATTTAAAAAAAAAAAAAAAAAAACTGGGGACATTTTTACAGATCTACTAAAATTTTGGTCCAATTGATGCATTTTTGCTGTTCTGGACCATGGCTCACAATGAATTTTGTTACAAAGGGACAGTTTGTGCTGCTCTGCTGGTAAATGGTATATATAGAATGGCATGCTCTTGCTCACATCTTTTTGAGGATCCAGTAGTGGTTAGCACCAGGGTACTAACACAAACTGAAATATTCACGCTCCTTGCTTACTGTAGGTCTGTGTCCAGCAGCTTTGGGGCAGAGAGGACTCTGTACCAAGCTGCTCTGCTTTTCTCCAGCTTACTGGGCTCCAGCCTATTTTCTCTCTCCCCTCAATCTCTTTACCTGATTTCATCCATACCTATTGTAAAAGCCATTTCCCTTTCTCCAGCCCTCCCCTCTTTCAGTATCCCATCTCAGTTTATCCCATTTAGGCTTATTCCTTCTCTTCTAACTCTCCAAAACTGCGGAACTATAATAGCTTTGCTGTGCATCCTTTACCCTGTATCTGTGCTGTCTGCCCRTCCTCTCCTCCCTGCATCTGCTTCRTCTGTTCTGGCTATAAAGCAAGATGAGGCAAAAGGTGGGTTGGTTGGTTTGTTTTTAGCTATAGGTCRTACAGAAGAGCTGTGTTCTTGCTTGGCCTCTGGATGTTACACCTATAAGGAGAATAGTTGCAAACTACTGGTCTGATGACCTGGGGGAAAAAAAGTCATAATGTTTTATCAGGAGCAGTTTTCCTCTAGCAATTTCACGTACAAGGTTTGAAACCTACTTAAGCAAGAGGAAGTAATAAGTTCAGGGGCTTATCTGCATCCGTTGCCTTATTCTTCTGTGTGAAATGACACATTTAAAACTCCTTTCTAAAGGGTCTGCCTGTTATTCTGGGTCGTAAATGGAAGTTGTAATCCCACGTCTGTGACTTTAGCCACTCTGAGGGCTAAAGTACATCACAAACACTGTGTTGTTCTTATAGCCAGGTTAATACTGACATTCTGGTAGAAAGAAATGAAGCCTTTGTTTGCATATACACATACTTTAGTAATCATCAAAGATTAGGAGGGAAAAACAGGAAATGTAGGTACTATTATTGGGAATTGAGAAAACAATGATCAGACTTTCAGACTTGCTGCCTAAGCTTCAAACTGAAAATAGGCATCTGTATTATCACCTGTGTAATTATTTGTGTATGTGGGTGTAATCTGCTTTTATTCATGGTGTTGGAAATACGTATGTTTAAATGGTAATTATTGAAGATGTTTTATGTTTGCGTTTATCTCTATGGCAAAGTATTCTGATGGCATGGCGATGTTGTGCACACTGAAGGGGCTATTTTGGGTTGAGCCTTTGCTCTGGTGTGCAGAACTGTTTGAAGGCCAGTGCCTCTACTTTTAACAGGGTACGAATTCCCAAGCAAGTTCATAGCCATCTGTGGTCTTCCTTAAAACTACATGAGTATCAGTTCAGTGACTGCGCTTGGTGGGCAGTTTTAGGGTGAACTGAAGTGGTTAATGAGTCTAAACGTTATTTTCGGCGGTCATCGCAGTTTAATTAGCAGTGTAATGCAGATAAATGCCAGATGTTACTACTCTTATTTCCTAAATTAGAAAAGTAAGTTAGCCTTCTGTTGTTCCAGTTAAGGAAGCATCCTCTGTTTTCCTTCTGAATGGGAGGAAGTTCAAATCACCACTTTCTCTTGATAAATTTCTTCCATTTAGTTACAGCAACTCTGCCACAGAGTGGAGTCGGCTGCCAGTCAGAAATGTCCAGCAGGACCAAGAAATGGAAGATGCTGAGGAAGCTGATACATTTGAGGAAGCAGAAGAAACGCCAGAAGCACATAAAGAGAGTAAGAAAAAAAWATATATATATTCTCCACATAGGCTGGAAATTATCTAAATGTGTCTTTCACAGACTTAAGAAATTCTGGAAATTCCCTAGTAATTTGTAGTTTTGGTAACTTGGTGGTTTATGCAAACAGGTGGGGTTTTTCCTTTTTTGTTTTGTCTTACCAAAAAGAGACACAAAAATTAGGTAAGACTAAGGCACACCGCTTCTCAGGGGTCTGCAAATTAGGCACAGGAAGTTTGTTTTAGAAGCCATTAATGTAAATAGAAAATAATCCAATTTGCTTCACTGAGTTTTGAGACTGGCTTGCAGTTGTAGCAGAGACTAGAGTTTTTTGCCGCTTAGTTAGATCACAAACTACCAGACAGGTCTATCTTGTTTGCGTGTTGACGTATGGGGAAAAATGTGCGGTGGGAACAACTGGCTGACACCCCGTAACTCCTGCCTGTGAGCGTCCCRTTACCTGGAAATCCCGGTGGGATTTGGTGTGGTCGTGTCCACCTCAGTGAGTGGATCCAGATTCCAGCCTGTGCTTCAGTCACTGCAGAATAACAGGCTTTGCATCTGCCATCTCTTCAGCAGCAGCTGGTTCGTGCAGTTGTGCTTAGTAATTACTTAAGGGACCACTGGGGAGTTTTTTGTTATCTAATACGATTTCTAATGCAGTGGTTCACCTTGTGAAAATTACTTTTGGTTTCAGCCCAAATCTTGCAGGAGTTGAGTTGCCAGGTAGTTTGCTGAGCACACCCCACTTCAGCAACCAGGATTTTACCTCTTAGTACAGACAGCCTGACAGCTCTTCTCTGTCCTGATGTTTCCATCAGGACACTGAGGCAGACCTTCCCCCCCTGCCCCATCCTTTGCCTCCTTTAAACCTCCTTGCTTCCAATCCATATGTATGTTTATATGCACTGAGAAATATTGAAATATTCATGTTTGCGCTATAAGTGGTGGTTTGGCAGAGAAAAGCAAAATGAGTTCAGTTATTATTCTTGACATACTTGGCTCGGGAAGGATGTTATCTTTTTTATCTCTGAATGAAAAAGTAAAGATAGGTAGCTTTATGTATAAAACAAAAATACTGCTTTATGTATTGCTATACTTATTTATTTATACATTGCCTTATTTACATTTCATAGCATTTACATCTTTTATAGTTAGACATCTCTTGTTGTTAGACATTTATTTAAAAATCTTGCTTCTCGCTTTCAGATATAACTAAGTTTTATTCATTTAAAAATCAGGTTTGGTAAATAAGTATACAACTCTTAAATCCAGGTAAAGATAACAGACAATTTTGTAAAAGTGTATGTACAATTTGAAAAGGAAAAGTCATGCTTGAAGATGTGGATGCGTTTGCTATGGTTTGCTTGTGCGTTTGGGTTCTTTGCCTTGTTTTTTAACAAGTTAATGCTACTACATTTTATTGCACTGAAATATGTACCCTTTCTTTGTTCTGAAGGGACAAATCCTTTCTCCAAAGGTGTTCTCTCAAGAGAGGTGACTGCTCCCAAGTCTGGTGAGTAAATCTCCATTTATTGGAGGAAAAAAGCTTTGTCATACCTCACAATATCTGCTCCTGTTTTTACCTTCCTTTTCTCCTATTCCCACTAAAATACAGCACATAATGGTGCTGTCAAGAGATAACTTCTAATGATTATTGTTCTGCTAGTTTTGTTGTTTTTAAGAGGTTTCCTACCCTTTTTGATGTCTGCATTGCCTAGTGATGTTCCCTAAGGCTGTTCTCGTTACCTTAGTTGTGCCCAACGCTGGATCGGTTGTTTGCCTGGCTGTGTCGTGAAGGCATTCTCTGGGAGACGGGAAAAGTGGGAACAGTGACCAATAAATGTGTTTTATTAATGACAGGTACATTTACTGGTGGCACTTCTAAGTCAGAGTTAGCAGCTCTGCTGTAGAACTGTGGGTTTGATTTAGCAGGCAGGGGCAGAGTGTAACCTCTCGCTTCTCCCCGCTTCTTTCCTCCTGTCATCCCTCCAGCTGGAGCAATAGAAATGGGAGGGGATTTGGGAGTAGAAGTAATGAATCTTCCTGTGGATTTGTGTGTTAAGTTGTTGGTCCTGTGCGGTTTTTCTGACGTCTAATAATAGTTGAGCATATATACTATAACCTTAAAGTGCCTTTCTCCTCATGCAGCCACGCTCAAGACTAGGGGCAATTTCTCTTTTTTGTGTGGAGAAGTTGCTGGCTCTGATTTAGCTCAAAATGGCCAATGGGCCGGAGATTGTTGAAGAGGAGGACTGACAGACATGTAAACACACACGAGTGTGTAAGCCTTGTTCTTTAGAACTGAGCCTAACATTGTTTCATCTGCTCGTGCAAAATGCACACACTACTTCATAGCTTTTTAAAATATATATAAACATATATATACATACACACACACACCCCTATGTATGTATATATATGTTTATATCTATACACACATAGAAGTGTGTGTATATGTGTATATATGTATGTATTCTTTTTTGTTTTCTGTTAAATAGCTGTAATTGCATCGAGCAGCCAAGGACGAGTGAATCCCTTTAAGGTAAGAATTTTGCAGCTGGTTTGATTGCGGTGTTCTAAAAATCACAACGCATTAGTATATCTAAAGTTACAATTTACCTATGACAGAAATCGGTGTGGGGGAAGGGAACGTGACTGAAAATAAATAAAAAGTCTAATTGTTTGTTTTGCTAGGTGTCATCTAACAAAAAGGACCCAGTGGTTCCCTCGGCTAATGTTCTAGACTCTATGAGCAAATACTCAAAGAAAACTCCCTCGTCTAGCAGTCGGGTGGTGAACAAGCAGAAGCCTCCGGTTATAAAGCCTCTGATTCCCAAACCAAAGTCCAAACAGGTAATGTTTCCAGTCTCTTTATGTTGTTCCAGTGAGCAAAGTGCAGTAAATTGAATTTTACCAGCTTTTATCAAGTATGAAACCCTGCTGACTGAGTAAAGCATCTTAGATGGCAAAGTTCATTCAAGCATACTGCAGAAATTTTTAGAACCACATAAAAACAGCCCCAGATTTGCTTCAGTTGCCGAAATTACATTCTGCACTGAATCTTTTGCTTTCAGATAGTCTTAGCTGTATATATCTACTGTGCTGAAATTGTAAACTGTTGGATTAGAGGCTACACTGATGCAAATAATTGTCTTTTGGAAAGGCATTCTTTTGTTAGGCTGCATGATGCATGTTGTCTGAGGGGGACATGGTCTTAACAGTGTTTTAATCTCAATTATTTCTATAGGCTTCAGCAGCCTCCTTTTTCCAGGCTCGTACACCTAACTCTAGTGAAAAAACAGTGGAAGAAAAAGAAGAAAAAGCGGAAAATGAGTCCTCTGTTGTCAAAGTTGCTGCACAGGAGAACACTGAAAACAAAAGGTGAACGGAGACTTGCTGCTCAATGCCGTATTTCAATTTTGATGGAATAGCTAGTCTAAAAACATATCCCTTTGTTTCTGAAGGCACTTGGCTGGCTGGAGTAGCATAACATCAAGTTAAGTGATAGCTAACAAGTTGTCATGCTTGTCAATTCACTTCAGAAGTTTAGCAAACTGCTATTCATATTATACGTATTATCAAACAATTCACCATAAAACAGATCAGTGGGATTTCCAGACATCCAYATTACAATCTCAGTGAAAGAACCGAGCAAAACATTCTGTCTGTTAAATCTTTTCCAGTAAGAATGGTAGTGTTCTTCAAATTGGAGCATGAGTGAATAATAAGTGAACAACGCAAAATGTAATTTTAAGCTCTGACCAATGATTTTTGCTTTGGCAGTGCTCATGCATCTGATAATGACCTTTGAATGTTAAATGAAAACATGCCTCTATGCCAGTTCCATTTATATGAAATACTTAAGGTTTAAATATCTCTATCGATCTCCTAGGAGATCTAAAAGCTAAATGTTTTAAATGAAAGTTTAAGTTTTGCTATAAGGCTTTTAGTGCTTTAAAAAAAAAACAAACAACACACAACCAAACAAAACACTTGTATCGCTTAAGGAGCATGTCTGTTCCTGAGACTCTAATATGTCTTGTTCCTCTGGAGCAGATACATTTTCTAACAGTCCCAGTCCTCATGAAACTTGCATTATTATAATGATTTTTTCATTTTGACCTAATTTAACTGAGGAAGGTTAAGGTAATTATTATTCATTTGAACTAGCATTCTTTTCATTAACCTTCACAGATGATGTTCCAAAACAAGTGGCAAGAAGAATTGTGGGGGGGAAAAAAATTAGCTGAAACGTACTAATATTCAAGTGCTCTATCTTTAGGTTGATGGGACCCTGTCAGAAAGAGACCAATTATGCTTTGTCATTCCAGTACTGAAATGTTAATCTCCACATATATCACAGTTTTAATAAAATTGTTTGACTCTAGTCTTGCCTTGTCAGCATGTTCTTTAAGCATACTGCAATAGGAGAAAGGGAACTGCTGACTATATGTCTCTTCTTTCAAGAACAAAAAAATCCGGTCAGGTGTTGTTTAGAAATGTTATTTGGGGGGGATATGGTTTTCCTATAACATTCATAAACTGATAATTCTTTTTTGCTTGTTTTAGACCAAGGACAGGATTCCAGTTATGGCTAGAAGAGAACAGAGCAAACATTTTAACAGATAATCCTGATCTGAATGAAGCAGAAGTAATAAAAGAAGGCATGAGTCGGTTTAGACTGCTGTCGTCAGAAGAAAGAATGGTAAGACAGCGTTCTCTATTCAGTTTTTGGAGAATTTTTTTCCACCAAGTCTAGTGGTTATTTCCAGTTAGGAATTTTCTTTAAATGCTGCTGTTCTCCATCTCCAGGGATTTATGGTTTGAATTGAGCCATAATCCAAATCATATTTTATGAAAATATGAAGTGTATTGATTTCCAAATAATAATTAAGAACTGAAAGTAGCTTTTGCAAACTGAGGCATCTGAGAAAAGCATAATCAATAAAAACTTGCAGGAAAAAAAAAAGAGAAGGGAAGGAGTTACCGAATAAAAATGGTATGGCCAGGATTAATTCACTGGGCCTTAAATTTGTTTTAACGCCTTTTAGTTTTCTTTCTTTGTCAAGAAAGACAGTTAAAGCCTTGAATTTTGTATGTTGGTTCAAAGGAAGTATAATTTTGAGGGAGAATGCTGTTGCAAAATGGGGAAGTCAGGAAATTGCTCCTAACTTGATTGCCAGTCTCTATCAGTTCTTAACAGGGATTATTTTGTTGCTTCCTTATAATCAGAGAAAGAAAATGTATAAAGTACAGCAGTGAGTTTTGTGGCCTATTATGTAGGGGGGTGGTTTTCTTAATGATGTACTTTCTTTAAAGGTGTGGACTGAGAAAGCGAAAGGTGGAACAGTTAATGATTTAACCGAAGCTAAAAAGCGAAAGCATCCCGCAGCTGGTGAAGATGAGGGGAAAAAGAGCCAGGAAGAAAAATCAGAGGACTCAAACTTATCCAAAAAAATAAAACCTTTAGATCAATCTACAAATGTCAGATTGTCAGCTTTTGCATTCAAGCAAAGCTAAACAACRTGATACCTTCTCAGCATCTGTTTTCTCAAAACGTTAGATTGCTCTATATTGAAAAATTTGCCACTATGCTCAAAGAGCATTAGCAAAAAGAGTGCCTTGCTCCAAATATTCTTTTAGAAAGTATTTTACTATCAACTCCTTCAGAAAATGTTGAATCCACACCCAAGATTGTTGCAAATTATAACTAGGATACAGCTTGATAGCAAAACTAATGCTAGTGGACTGGCTATCTCGAAGCGCTGTTGCACAGCGTTGTGTAGCCATGTGCCTTGATGCTTGTGGTATTTGGTGCTAAATACAGATGAGTCATTCTGGGGAGGATAAACCATGAACAAAAACTATCCTGTGGTAATAGAGCCAAAGTAATGGCTTTTGTACCGCTCCCTCTGYCTGCTGCAAACGCTCGTAGGACAGAGACCAACATCTGTGGCCCTGACGGCGGCAGTGAGCAGCCTAACGAGGGCTGCGAGGAAAGATCAGGGCAGAAGTTGAATCGGGAACAGCAGTGTATGAAAACGAGCCATTCCAGGTTGGGCGAATGTGCTTTCACAGCCGGTGCTGCGGCAGTGTCCCAGATCTGGTTCAGGAAGTGCCCGGAACTTGAAAATGTGTGCATTATTTTATGTAATGGTTGTTTTTAAAATAAAATTTGAATGTTTGTTTAAGGTGGTAGTCTCCTTTTGAAATTTTTGTAATTAGAGTAAATAGACTTTTACCTACTAGACATAAGCCAGTCACATTTACCATTCCTTCTTTGGAAGCAGTATGTCTAATAACTAGATTTGAAACAAACTCAAGGTTTTGAAACTTTTTTTTAAGTTAACAGTAAAATAATTCAACTCTTCAGCATAACAAGTCAAACTGAAGACTTCTCCATTTAGTATTTTTTCTGTCTTTATACATCCGTTCCTTCTTCATTTCTCTTTCTTCATATTATGGTTGAAAAGGCAAATGACTTTCCATTTAGAATATACTTTAAAAATGGAAATCTGTAGACTGAAGATTCAGTGAGATTTTTATAAAAGCCAGCTAAATCTTAGTGTACAGACAAGTGTTTTGCTATGTTTTTTTAGTAATAGGTATAGGCCATTTTGGAAAAACCACCACAGTTTTCACGCTATGTAGAAAATGGGGATTATTATGTCAGCTAAGGATGGTAAATACAAACGGAAAAAGATCTGAAGACTCATCAGTTGAAGTGCATTTTTCATCAAGTTCTTCCCCTTCTATATTGTTATACATGTTATTTGTTCAATGCTGATGGTAGCCTGCAAGTAATAATCAATGTAAGCTTGYGCTTACCAATGGGGACTGTATTGACACAATGCAAAAGACGGAGGAGAACAGCGGCGTATTAGAGTGTCTATATTCTGTGGAAAGAAATGATTGTATCAGCTCCTGTCTGGAATTTCTTTTAGGCAATAAAGTCCGCTCTCACATTCRGGCGTATTGGAGAAAAAATGAGTTTGCATTGATAAGAAACACACGCTGATGAAAAATCGTTATGGGCTTGGTGAACTGTGTAGTGTTTTCTTCTGACTAAACTAGGTTGTGCTGCTGATGACTTTCTTGAGCATCATCAACGTGGTGCTGGGAGGTGGGATGGGTGGAAGTGGACGGCCTTTCTTCCATCTGTATGCATGTGGTCCTTATTCACCCCAGAGTGCTGGGGTGAAAAATTCCATTATTTTAATAATTTCTTTGGATTGAAATCCCTCTTTGGAAAGCAGAATATTCAGATTTGAGGACTTTGGGATTATCCGTGTCTATGCCATTCAAATGAAATGTTTAGACCTTACTCATCCTGAAACACGAAGCCGACTGGTGACCGTTTCACTCCTAATGCAGCAGCGTTGTTTCAGGGAAGGAAGGAAGGTTCTGATGGTTTCTTTTTCTAAAAGAGAAATGGGAACCAAGCTATGCTGTAGATCCAGGTGTTGGGATCACATCTGTCCACTCTCATTCCCTGCTATGCAGGCCATAGTTTGCTTTGAATTACATATATAAATCTGGCACGCTTCCTGTGCTGAACCAGAAGCAGGTAGGCAGCTACTGCTGCAAATAGCTGGTCCCACAAAGCATCCAAAGTCCATCTGGCCCTCGCAGGAGGGAGGCAACGTCCAAAGTGAACTTCCACATGAGTTTTCTGGCTGCTTTCGGAGCAGTTGGGTGTTTGCAGTCATATCTGTCTTCTGAACAAACGCACCTGCAGTCTGCTCTTAGGGGAGGCTCTGGGGTTCAGCAGACGACTTCATGGAAACGGCTGGTGACGGGAGTCCCCAGTCCCTGTTTGCTTTTTCTCCTGGCTCCATTTTTTGCTGCGTAATCGTGTTTTGGGGGTTTCGTCAGATCTAACGTCCGCAGCCTTCAGGTCGCAGCCCGGATCCCGCTGGTGCCTGCGCGGCTGGTCGGTGCCAGCACCGCTGTTCCTGACGTCGGGGTTGAAACGTGGTGTCTGGGGCCGGCCGGTCCCTGGGAGCTGCGTGGCTGCTGCTGGTGGTGGCTGAGCAGAGCACAGGAAAACTGTCTTCAGGAGGACTGGGAGAAGCGATCCTCGGCCTCCGAGGACCGCAGCTATCACGCCTCTGCTTAGCTCTTACAGCAAGATCGCTAAATTGGCTTCTTGCAGAGCGCTGGCCTGCAGGGCATTTCTTTAGAGGAAGCACACTTGTAAATAAATACACTCGTACGTAAATAAAATGTGCCCTCCGCCYCCAGGCGAATATTTCCTTTGGCCTCCTGAGCGCTTGCTTAGGAGCGATCCCGTTTTTTTTTCTCCCAGGCAAGAGTTAAGCTTGAGGGATCGCTGGCATCTACCTTGCGCATCCCCGCTCTTATTTTTTTGACTCCTGCGCCCAAACTCAAGGCTGTCTCCCTCGGGGAAGCTGCATCGTGCCTTGCTGCGTAACGCGCCGGTATTTTCGGAGCCTGCAATCAGTTTTGCCTGTTATTCCGGGCAATCCGATTAAATTGTCGGTGATTCACCATTCCATTGAAGGGCGGATGGATCCCGGGCTGCATTTGCAGGGCTGCTGGGTGCTGCAGAAATCAGGGGGGAAAGTCTTTCCCAGCCCGTGTTTCATTTTTTTCTTTTTTGGGGGGGATGTTTTTGGCAACAGCAAAGAGAAATTGCTTTGGGAAGGCTACACAAGAGCATGGGGTGTCATTAATAGGGGAGCGTCAATAAAATCTTATGATAAGATACATAAAAACCCAGCTGAGGGGGTTCTGTTTCAGAGGGCTGAGTCGTCTCGGAAAATTGAGTTCCAAAATGTATCTAAATCACCAAAAACAGTTAATCCGGCATTTTCAGGTGCAAAACTGCCAGCCCTGGCGCATACACATGTGTGGCCTCCATTCAAACGCAGCCAGAAACGCTGCAGCACCCAGAGCTGGATTAGCAACGGGGGTGTTGCAGCTCCCCAAAACCCAGCTGGAGAAGCTGCTCCTTCTCCCCTTCTCCCCTCCGGAGAGGTGCCACTTGCGTGCTCCGAACCTCCAAGGAACACCCCCCCCCAAAAACCACGCCCGCGAGCAGCAGGAGCAGCTGTAGCCGCTGGGGCGGCCGGGCSATGTCCCCACGGCTGAGGCCGGCCGGCTCATGACACGCGCCGCGCCGCAGCCGGGCGGTGGCGGGTGACGTAGGGCGGCGGCGTCCAATGGCAGCGGCGCGGGCGGTATAAAGCGGGCGGCGGCGGCGGCGCGCGGGCTGAGGCGACCTGAGGCTGAGGCGGCGGCGGGTCGAGGCGCGGCGCGCTGAGGCGGCGGCGGGGGCGCCCGGCCGGGCCCCATGGAGGCGGCGCGGGGCTGTAACGGTTACGCGCGGGAGGAGCGGCCGCCGCTGCCGCCCTCCTCGGCGGGCGCGGAGAAGCCGCGCGTCCCCGGCGGCGGCGTGGGCGTGGGCGGGTGGCGKGGCGAGCGGCCCCGCAGCGAGGAGGACAACGAGCTGAGCCTGCCCAGCCTGGCGGCCGCCTACACCACCATCCTGCGCTCGCTGGGCGAGGACCCCGAGCGGCAGGGGCTGCTCAAGACGCCGTGGCGGGCCGCCACCGCCATGCAGTTCTTCACCAAGGGCTACCAGGAGACCATCTCGGGTAGGGGCCGCGACGGGGGGGGGTTCCCCTCCTTCCTCCCTCCCTCCCTCCCTCAAATCCAGTTTTTTTTCCAACTTCGTGCTGCTGGAGTCCACGTTTTCTTTTGAGCTCGTGCGGTGCTGGCTGGGGTGCATAAAGCAGGTGTTTCTGTCTCCTCTTGTGGTGCGAACATCCCAACTCTGCGCTTGGGAGCTCCTCGCACCTCTGGCCAGCAGGTGTGCCCAGAAGCGGATAAGGAGGTTTTTTTTCTATTAACAAACGTAGATTCTCCGAATATTCTCAGAAAGGGTCCTGCTCTGGTAATGCTTTTACCAGGTGAGGCATTTTCCATGTTGGGAGTGAAGCCTGAGGGGCGAGGTGAGGAGGTCAGGGAGATCCCGGCCCTGTCTCCGAGTGCGGGTTCGGAGCGCTACCCCGGGCTCACATCGCTGCCCCGGGTGAAGGTTCTCAGGGCTTGGTGGCTGCGGGCCCTCCCTGAGGGTACAAGGAGAGGAAGCTGGTGGGTTTTGGTCTCCTTCTCATCACCAGAAGCTCTGAAGTTGTCTCTTGGCTCCGGTGCTGGGTGAATCCTGTTTGAAGACTTGGTTTCGCTTCAAGTGAAACTTTTTCCTCTTCCTAGCCTTTCTGCGAAGGACTGCACCCTTTACAAGTAATACAGGCTTGGGAAACCAGGGAATTCCCCCTTTCACTCCTTGTCAGGAGGAAAGGCAAGTTCCTGTCAGTGGATGAGAGATACCAATGCTGACAGCAAGGAGTCTTTTGAATGCAAATGAGAAATGGGCTGAGCATGTCCAGAGCTGTACTCAGGGAAGCGGGTGTCCTGAGCCTGCCCCAGAACTGCATCAGTGTTGTAGCTGGATGGGAAAAGCCAAACTGCTTGTGGCTGGCATCAGGGACTGGAAAGGACCTTCAAGTCCAGCTTCCTGCTAACCCATCTGTCTTTCATAAACATGCATGACTTGTAAGCTGTCTTGTTTGCTTTTTCTCACTTCTCAAAATTGTTGCCCCTTCCAAAACCTGATTGCCTCTTCCAGCATTAACTTCCTCACAGCCAGTTTATACTCATGTGCCAATGTTTCTTAGCTTTTCTTTGCTTTTGATAGCATTTCTCCCTTGACCCTTGTTTTGCCTTGCAGACCAAATCAGGCTTGGGGGTTCTCAATTGAAAGTAGTCTCTGGCCTGCATTGGTCATCCTTGTTCCCCTTGGACCTCTTCATTTTAGTCCTGCTATGTATTGTTTGAGAAGAGGTTTCATCAGGGACTCGGCATGATACTTCATCTGCTGGGAATAACTTCCCTGTTGCATTTGGGGTTGTGCTTGTCTCTTCGTTGCTGTACAACATGGGAGGTTTCATAGTCATCCTGCCAGTCTCTAGCAGAAGGATTTTTTTAGTGATAGTCTCTGAGCATGAATTTTCATGCTGAACTCGGATGAGGTTGCTCCCTGTTGTGAGACTTTCTTATCTTGCTGCCAGTCTTGTGTGTGGAGCCAGTTAAGCCAGGCTGATTCCCTTTGGCTTTTCAATGCCTTCTTCCTTCTGTGCAATGTGGCTTCTCAGGGATCCTGATTTCCTGGAGCAGAGTAGTTCTGAACAGTCCCCTCTGAGTATCCACAATGGGGAGAGCTGTATTATATCCAAGAGTAAAGTTATTGTTGCTGCTAGTGACTGTACTCTTGGACTGCTTTTTTCAAAGGYAAAATGAAATGGCGACATTAACACCTGTTCCTGTGTCAGCTGGGGAATCCTTTTCTACTTTCCAGCTGCTTCTCTTTTCCAATACAATGCTGTGCTTCCAGTCTATTCATGTTAGCAAAACAGGAGAAAAGAGCTGTAACTGAAGGAGAAATCCCTAGCAGCTAGCAAAATGACTAGTGGATGAGGAGCTGGCTGTGAGAGCTGATGTGGAGGTAGCTTACACTTGGGAGATGCTTAAATGCATTGTGAAACCTATGAAGTCTTTGGGAGCGATGCTGGCTGTGGAAATGCAGCTCTGGCCCCTTGCCTCCGCTGCATCTTAGTGTGCTGTTCGCTTGGTTATGCCAGTACGACCAGCTGCATAGCCAGGCTGTGGACTGCACCAGGAACTGGCTTGTAAAAGAACAAATGCCCCCACCTCTTTATATGCTCCGATTTATTTTTCCACCTCATTCAGTTGCTTAATCTGGAACTGCCTGCATGTTCAGGGGTTAAGGCTGTGATTTGTGGAAGGTTGAGGTATGAGTTCAAGTCATACCTCTCACTAGGTGGAAGGTGATTGCTATAGATGAAATGATGGGACTTTCAGGAATTACAGAAGATTTCTCAAGTGCATGCTCTTGTGTTGTGATTGTATAAACACAGCATCAGAGGCAAGATGTTGCAACAGGCACCTGACCTCAGCTGGTCCTAGCTGAGCTTACAACCCTTGCTGGTATGTGAAAATATTGTTGTGCCTCTGTGCAGCCAGAGATGTGTCAAAGCCAAACCCAAGAAAGTGAATGTTAAGTATAGCTGCAGGCTTTAAAATCTGCCTTCTGCATTTGTCTGGGTGGGGTATCTATTTTATATAAGCAAGGGAAAGTAACTCTTACTTCTGGAGGCATTTTGATTTGCTAAGCAAAAAGCAAAAAAGCTTTGCAGAAATTATATTCCCAAATTAAATCTAGTGAAGGTTGGAGTGTAAAGTTGGAGGTACACTGTAGGTCTGCGGCATTTAGAATACTTGATTCAAACCTCACTCACTCTAAGTGAGAACATAGAGGTTTTGTGCTTGGTTACAAAACTAAGCTACTTGATTGCCTTGAATGCTGCCCACTGCTCTTAGAGGTTAGCCCTTCTGGTGGATTTTAGCTCTTGTGACTGAGTGCTTTTGAGTGCAGTCAGGTGGTTGGAAGCTTTTGGGTATGGTGAGGGATGATGGCCTTGCCTGCCTTGCAGTGATCTGCCTTCTGTGTTGGTGATGGAAAGGAGGCACAGTGGTGTGAGTGGAGTCCCATTTCACCCTGTAGCACTTTCTGAAGCTGCTGATCCAAAACATGGTTTGCATAGAGTCAGCAAATGGGTATTTTTTTCTCCAAACCTTGCCTGATAATTCACCCTAAGAACAAACTTTTTTCTTAATCTGTTTGGTTAGGGTGTATCTGAGAATGCTAATATATCAGGGTCATGCTTAAATATGCTGGATAACTGCTCTCCCTTCCAAGGTGTCTGTATTTTTGCTTCCAGGACTCCTGATCATACATGTATCTTTCATAGTTTCCATACCTTAATTCAGAGTGATGTGGGGAAGATCATATCTAAGTTCTGCTGCTTTTTCCCATTCAAATTTCCACAAGTAGCAAAGACGATTCTGCTGTTTCCAGTTTCCACTGTATACATTTCATAGCTTGTTTTTGATAGTGCAGAGTAAGTGTTCCTGCTCTGCCTCTTCTCTGCTAGCTGTATTCTACATCTAGTCAGGATAGTGTATTTCAGTGTTATTAGAAGTTTGCTTACTAGATGTCTAAATCTGGCTCCTGATACTCTCTTCCTAGATTGTCTTTATTTCCCATTATAATCCTGGCTTTACTAAAGTCTTCAACCACTTGCTCTTTCTTTGACAGAACGTATTCAAATGTATTGATCTCAATTCTGTAGTACTAGAAATTAGACTTTCATCGGAGGAGGAAAAATGCTTCCAGTGATCTGAAATAAAGCCCCTTTGGGGAGCAGACTTTAAAATGCTGGCTGCTCACCCTTGGGCATGCATGTAGACTAACGGCTTTTACAACAGAAACATCTTGAACTTCATGGCTTGGCAAGGGTGGCAGAGCAGACAGGATACCAAAAGTCTGTCTTCTCAGCTTTGTGCAGTGCTTCTGTCCTGCCTTTTTTTTCCCCCTCTTGGGTGAGGGTCAGATTTATCAGCTTCATGCTCCTGGGAGAAAATTCTATGTAACAGAATAGTAACCTCTACTCTTGGTAAATAAAGGTAAGCTTGACTATTGGTAGCTGGTTGCCTTTAATTCTGTGTAGTGTATTCAGCAATTGTTTGCCACACGAAGACTAAACCTTAAGAGATCTGTCCCTCCTTTAATAAAGGCTTAATGCCACTCAGAGATGGTGTCTGAGAAACTCTATAAACTTTGCAAGGGACAAGTGTGTGCAAATGCAGTAAATGAGCAAATACATGGAAATACAAGATTGCAGGCAGTACTAAATTGTAACTAAAGCTGAAAACTTCAAAGTCAATCTTGCTAAACAGAACTAAATGGTGAGTTCCAGAAGTGGCAAATGTCAATGATGCTAGCTTCAAAAGGCACAAGTAAAGGAGCTGGTTCTGATTGTGCAGTACTGTAGGAAACATCAGACACAGGGCTCAGTAAGCTCCCTACAACTGCAGTAGGAAGCTAACTTGTCTTCAACATACATAAACACTTTAAACAAAACTGCATCTTCATTAAATGGTGTAGTTGCTGGTAAGTGATGTTGGTAATGAATAAAAACTGCCAGACTTCTCTGGTCAGTACATTAGCATTCAATTATGCTGGCAGATTCAGCTGCCCTTTCAGCATGTTTAATAGGGAAATGAAAATCAGAAATACTGAAGAGAACTCTGATTTCTCAACCTTCATGGTTTGAAAGGCTGCATGTGCATTTGATTTCCCTTGAAGCCAGCTACTAAGTGACTTTACTGTGCATATTTTATTTTAAAGCAAATAATACCTAGTTATGTCCAATACTAGTAGACTAACATCTGAATTGTGTGCATCTTGCATTTCTTCTCTCATTAGTTTATGTACTTTCCTATGGAGAAGGGTGAATAAATAATGAGCTTCGTACTTCTGTTTTCACCTTCTTGTCTCTGTGGATTTGGTATTTTGACAGATGACAGCAATGGAGTAAGCTCATAAGTTTTCAAAGCCTACCCAGTTTGCTATGGAGGAGAGATGCTAAGCATCACAGTGTAAAAATAGGCAGGCAGTGCCTTAAACAAGCAAGGCTGTTTGCTCAGCAACACTGCCCTTTGCTAAGAGCCGGTGAGTTATTCCATTCTTTCCTGTTACTGGAAACAATACTGCTTGTTCTCTTCTCATACACAAGACAGTCTAAACTACTACTAATTTAAATTTCAGTGTTATTGGTGGTATGGCCATGCCTTGTTTCTGATGCACCGAAAAGGTGGGAGAGACAGATTTGTTCACAGTAAGGTTTGTTTTTTTTCCCCCCTCAACCCTTGTTCCCAAATGTGTGAAGCAGCCTATGCTGAAGCAGGCACTTAATGAAGTGAAACTTATTTCTGCTGGGAACTAGGGTGCTAGGACTTTCCAGTGTTTCCCCCCCTCCCACTGATACTTAAGTAATACTCTGTTAACTAAGCTTGTTTCCTGTTTTGTCAGGAATCTATTAAATCTTTTAACCTCCATCCGCTCTAGGATCTTGCCTACTAAAGATTCTGTCTTTTTATGTCGCTTTTCCAAAGCGTTGTTTCAACTTTACCTTTTCTTTCAGGTTGAGTGGTGTGCGGATGGGGGGCTTTCAGCACCTTCTATGGCGTGAGCCATTATGAAACAGTTATTGAGACCTTGATACATTTTAATGAGTGTCTCCATAACCCTGCTTTCCCTCATAAATAAATGTATCGGCATAGGATCACTTTCAAACCTAATCTTGGCTTCATCTGGGAGTCTGTAATAACTGATCTTTTATGCAATAACTATTATAGACAATAGTCTGTAATTTCTGATTTCTTGAATTTCTCACTGCAGCATGGAAAATACTTACCTTCCTAGAAAATGAACTCATACAAATTTTGCTCAGAATTAATTGAATAATATTGCTTTTCCTGTCTGTTTTCTACAAAATATGCCTTAAACTACACATTTGGTTCAGTTCTGTTTCTAGTAACTGAGGAGTTCGGCTTTTCTTTGGAAGCAAATGTTCCTGTCTGAAGTTGAACTTCATTTCCAGTCGTCTGGCATGGCAGTGATGACTAATATCTCACAAATATTTCACAAACTTGTAAATTCTCCTTTCTGAGGCTTGTTTTCCTTCCTGTTAGGTATGTTACAACAAGGAAGCTACMTAGTACTAATGCCTGTTTAATCCTCTGCAGCTTTTGAATTCTATTGCCTATTTAAACAGTAATGTTACAAGTTAGGCTGCTTCTCTTTCTGGAGCCCTTCAAGACTGCTTGAAGCAAATAGCAATTCTGCTGTGAAGTTGGCCTAACCAGAACATTTCTGCTCTTAGCTACCGGAAGTCATTAACTTTCTGCAGCAGTTTACACTTATATAGATGAGTGTTACTGTAGTATGATTCTCTAYTCTGTATGCATAATAAATTCCACAAAGAAAATGTCTTTTAATRCTTAAAGGCTGTAGTAATTTTCTTGTGTTGCTTGTCTGGAATATTTTGCTTAACTACAATTGTTCTATAGTGTAACACATGAATAAATCTCAATTTTGACTCTATCTGACTACTTGCCCAGCAGCACCTGAAAGTTTTATAGCAATTTCCTTCCACATGATTTAATTTGACTCTGGTGTCCATTGGTTTCCCAGCATATGATTAGCTTTTAGAAGCTCCAGGCCTCCTGCTGTATGTGGATTATGTTTGTGTTCAGATTTTCTTGATCTTAAAAGGAATTTTTACCCAGGAAAGGCAGTCAAAGGTACCTGCCAACATATATCATCTCATTCTACTGTAATGAATGGTTAGTTTTGGTCTCTGGCTATAGCACATTGCTGTTCAGGAGCATCTTCCAAATCATTACCTGTTCCTAGATGCCCAAGATCCCCTGCAACTGATTTTTGTGAGTCAGTTTTTGCTCCTGGCAGAGCAGAACCCAGCCTCAGGCTGTGCTTCAGTTTGCTCAGACTGGGTCTTGGGGTTGTGCAGCTTCTTGCTCCCCCTCAGCATGTCTGTGACAAAGTCTGAACCCCTTCCTAAGAGGGTCTCTGCCTGCTGCTGTTTGGGGGATTTGTGGGTTATCGGAGAACACGGAGGCTGTAACGAGGGCAGCCTGGAGCCATGTGATGGGTTAAGGAAAACCTTGTGCTTTACACCTCCACGGGGGTGGGTCAGCTCAAGGAGCAGCAGAGCAACTCAGGCTGCCTCCATCCTCTTGACACTGAGCAATCCTCAGCTTGATTCCTCTACTGTGCCTGCTGATGCTGGACTGGGAGAAGATTCATTACTCTCCTGCCTACTTAACTAGCAAAATTCAGATGCTGGTGCGATCCTCAGGGCAATGTGCATCAGCCCTTCTGGTGCTCAGGGGCCTTTGACTCCTGAAGCTGCTCTACAGCAAGTGTACTTCTACTGGAAACCTGGAGAGGTCTGAGCTCTACAGCTACGCTGGTGTTTTGCTTAGCGAGAAGCAGTGCAGACTAAGCGATCATCAAGCAGTGGGGCAACTTAAAGCTTTAGTAAAGCAACTTGAGCCAGAGTGAGAACAATCTACAAACATTTTGGTCTTGTGTTTCGCAGGCATAGTCAAAAGCAGCCAGGGAATCGGGCATCCGAAGGCCTGTGAAGCTGATGCAGCGCTGCTCTGCAGGGTGCTGTGATGCTTCATTCCCTTCACCTAGTGAGGCAGCTGCTGGGTGGGCATTTTATCTTTGCTTGCCAGAGGTGCTTTTGCTTTCCTGTGTCACTTAAAGCCATGCAAATAGTTTCTATAGCAACAGGTCTTCTTGCTTAGCTCTGACGCAAAATCCCGAAAGGTCTCTCTTGTTCTATGTCTTCATCCAATTTTGATTTTTTTTTTCTTTTATCAACTTTTTCTTTGAAGATAAAGAGGAGAAAAAAAACAGGAGTTACCTTGCAAGAGAGGTCACTGTTTAGTTTTTATCAACCCTCTGAAGTCTCTACAACAGGACCTGAACTCTGGGCCAAAGAAAAAATCAGCTGGAATAATCTAGGGATTGCCCCAACTGTACATCTAATGCTTGTTCTTGTTGTTGCCTTCCTCCAAGCCATGTATTTTTATCCAAATCTTAGCTTTTCATTAACGTAATGTGTTCAGGCTTAAGGGCTTTAGTAAATTCCCTTAGGTTTTCTGAGATGGTGGAGAGCACATACAGTATTTGCAGTCTCCTTTGGCTTATAGTTAGGGTTTTGTGACAGCACTTGAGCACAGCTGTATTGCAGTCATGACTAGTAAAATCTCTCGGAGCGAGGGCAGGTATTGCTCTGAGAGGCCAAGGGACTAGTTAAGAACATGCCTTTCGTCTTGCTCACAAAACAGACGCAAGTCATATCCTCTTACTGACGCGGAGGATTACGTAGATGGTACTCGGAGGGAATAAAAGGGTCACTTCGCTGGAGAGGAAGGTTTTTTTTTTTTTGCTTAAGTAGCCTGTTGAGGAGGAGCGCATCTTCTGATCTGTAGGTGTCTTGCTTTGTTAGGAAACCAAACTAGGCGAATTTACTTCTGGCCCTCCCTTCTTCTGAAAGTCCTGTGGACTTCTACGTTTTTGCTGTGAAGAATCTGTTGTCCCAGGAGGGAAGGATGGAAAAGGTGCAGTCAGATTAGACAGGCAGGTAAGCGTTTTAGAGCTGAAAGATGTAACCAGTATAAAAATGTCACACTTGCCCTGCGTGAATTGGGGAAGGCCTGGGGAGGAAGACTGCTTTTATATCCTGCCCTCAGTGGTGGAAAAGCTAGCCTGGAGTTGAAGCAAACATTTTGGGGCCTCCAAATGAGGAAATTCAGAGGAAAGTAATCAAGCTAGTGAAGTAAGCAGTGTGGCCTAGTAGATGGAACATAAGAACAAGGTAAGAGATATGAATTTGTCCCCAGCTTTGCTTCTGGCCTGGCTGATCTGAGGCCCTGTTTCCTTTTCTGTTCTTTCAGCTCTCTTAATCTCTCTGGAACATGTGCTGCAAGCTATTGGGACCCTGTTCATAGTTGATGCTATTACAAATTGAACGACTACAAAAAATAAAAGGCAGGCAAAGTTGTATAAAACGCTATTGCCTCTCTGCACAAGGGTCTTTGCCAAAAAAGTCTATCCAGGGTGATTACTGAAGAGCAGTGCTGTGGTGGGACATAGCACAGCATCTCATTGCAGCTACTTTTGCCCAGTGCTCTTTCGTTGTCAACAGAAGACTCAGATTTCAAGGGGGAGGTGTGTGGACAGACGCAGACTTTGGACTATGCTCATTTTCAGGGGAACAGACTTGTAAAACGTGTGCAGGAAGGACTCCAGCAGGGTATGGGGGACTGGGGCTCTATTCTAGCACTGTAGCTGTTCAGGCAGGGAGTCCTGCCTCCTGTCCCAGCTTCTGTTTTGCCTTTGTTCCCCTGTATCATCAACCCCTTCAGTTGTGAAGGGATTAGTGGAAAGGCTAACGGTAAGCTTGTTTTTCTTTACGGATTCTGGCCCTCCTTCTCAAGGAATAGCTATTGCTATTGCATGCCTCCAAAACTCCCTGTGCGTTACACAAACTGCTATGACTCTGGGTTGTAGCCTAAGGAGGGGAGTTATGCAAGAAGGGTGACCTTTGTGTTCCTGTTCCAGTGCTTTAGCCATGGGAGGGATGTATTTTGTCCCTGAAGTGGCCTATGTGACGCTTCATAGGTCACTTAACCTTTTTTTCGCAGCTTTAACAGCTCTCTCCATAATACAACACAGTTCTTCAGCACAGCAACAGATTCCTTAGATGAAGTCTGTAAGGATCCATCATATATATTTAAAAAGTGTGTGTGTTTGACAACTTCTCTGGGTTGAAGATCCTTCTGTTGAGCTGGACTGGGCCTTACGCTGCGTCGCGCATTACTATGACTTTTAATGGGAATGTGGCCCTTCTCGACTGTTCTGAACAGTCTGCTCCGTGCGTGTGCTGACGTAAATCCATATCTAACATCGGCCCCTGATACGCTCCCAGCAATGCTGGTCTGAGCCAAGCTGGTGGTCTAATAACATCAGCAGTCACTCTGGAGATGCTTCTTGGATCTGTTTGGATTTTGTGTTAATAATGCTGTGCATAGCGGCAGGTTTCATAAAAACGCTGTTTGCCTTTCTGCTGTGGAAATGGCAGGTTTGCAGAGTGCTGAGGGAGGGAGGGAGGAACTGGATCGCTGCTCTCGCTCCTTTTCCCTATCTGCGGATTCTGCTGTGCTTCAGGTTCTGGCTATTCCTGGCTGAACTCATCGTAATACAAGTTCATGGTGCTTCCCATATATGCAAAAAGATACCATGCCTCTCCTGCAGTGCTCAGTGTAAACTAGACTCTAACATTTGATGAAGAACAAAAAATCTTGTGCCTGCATAAAGTTGTTCCCTGGCTTCTTTCACGCCCTCTATTCTCTGCCCTCTGCCCAGATCGAAAACGTTCTGGGGTTCAGCCTCACTGTGTTCCAGGTTGTCAGCACTTCTCGGGAAGGAATGCGAGTCGCAGGCAGAATATCGTGCGCTCAGTTTCCAGGGTTACCTGTGTAGTGCTGATAGCAAGCAGGAAATTAAAATGCTCCATGATGATGATACGTTATCGGCAACAGATGGTAGCCATTAGGTGTACGTGCGCGTCAGGGGAAGGCATAAAGGCAAATAGAGCAGACACAGCTATTAGATTTCTGTAATCATCACTGGAGGTGCCAAGCTCCACTTTGGATGGAGCTGGGCAGTCCCTGAGCCCCTTGGTTTCTCTTCTGGCCTTGCTATGTGTGACACTGGCAGTTCTTGGAAGCAATTCCAAGTAGTCAGTGTGGCCTCAAGTTATTTGTTTGCAGGGTTTTTTGCTAAACAGCTCTTCTATGCAGCTAGTGCCGATTCTCTCTTCTTCAGAAAAGCTCTGTCTCTTACCTTGGGGCGGCTGTTCTACTTTTAACCTCTCCAAACATGGTCCCGCTCCCTGCATCCTTTCTGGAGACAACGCTGATCTGCTGTAACCTGTGTAAGGAATGCTTGGGGACTTGTCAGGGGACTGCTAAATCTGGAAAACTGAGGGAGGATTTGTTTGCTGACCTTTGAGACTAACAAAGCCCCAAGCCCTTTTACTGCTAGAAGAGCTGTCTCTTCCTTCCTCTGTCTCTATGGGTTTTTTTCATATTCTTCGTTAACTCTGAAACATAGAGCTAGACTGGAGTGTGCATCTGCATGCCTGCTTGCAGTACAGGACGCAGCACGTTTCTCCCTGATCTGTGGCCGCAGATCTGCCCCTTCTAGATGTTTGTGTGTGCAGGTGCTGGCTGGTGTGTTTCAGGACGAAACTGGAGAGAGTATGCTATTTGGGCGCAAAACTTCCTTGGAAGATAGTGATGCAGGTGTTCAAATGTGTGAAGAAACAACTGTGATGGCTCAGCTTTTCTCTAARCTCGGGCTGAGCTTTGCTTGTGGTATGTGGAGGCACACGGAAGCCTACTTCTAGATGTGTTCTCCTCTTCAGCACTGGCTTTATCAGCTGTAGTTTCAATTAATCTTAAGATGCCTGTAATTCTGCAAAGGCCAGGCTTTTTCAAACCTGGCACAAGCTAATACCATTTTAATAAAGCACCATAGACTGTCTCTCGGCCTAGCCCATAGGGAGTCTGACATAGCATTGTGCCGATGGTGTGATCTTATGCCAACCAAAGCATGGTTGCATTGTTAATCCATGCTTCTCTCCCCTGTCTTAACCCTAAAATCTGGAGTTTTGAGATAGCTCATGACACGTGTAGCTTTCTCAGTTAGTGGCTGGAAGAACTTTCCGTGCTTGTGCGTATAACTTTTTTAATATAAGTGTTTAATTTCAGATGTTCTGAATGATGCCATCTTTGATGAAGATCACGATGAGATGGTAATTGTGAAGGACATAGACATGTTCTCGTTGTGTGAGCATCACCTCGTTCCGTTTGTTGGAAAGGTAACTTTTCCTCACAAAATAAATACTGGGATACAGGATAGAAGACCTAAAGTACATGCAAAAGACTTTAGTTACAGCTTTAAAAAAAGCAGCTACATTTACCACTTATGGCTATGATTTCAGAAGTTAATCCTTAGAATACAAATGAGGAGGACCTTCTTAAAGCAATTTTGTTTGGATTTAAGCCCGTAAAACATAATGCTCAACCCTTCCTAGTCTAAATAATCTAATGGTTTCTGACATTTTGTATCAAAGCTCTTCTTCGTGAAGCAGCAGCAAGCCTTGGGGGCAGACATCTTGATATTAAAGCAGCTCGCCCTGCACACTGGCTCTGCTCTGTCAGGGATTACACTGCTGGCTCCGAGCTATCTAGTGCGCATTTGTCTCGGGAGCCCCTGCAAATGGAACAACCTTCTGATTAGCAGCACTGTCCTAAATAAGCAAGCGCAGTCAGAAGGGCTGTACTCAAAAATCACTAGCAGGAGGCCGCTCCGGTTGGGATTCCCGTGAAGGGGGCTTGTATATCAGATGGTGTTGAAATTGTAGTGTCAACAACCTTAAAAAATAGTTCTTAAGTTAGGCACTGTAAACCTGATGAAGCGTTTGGAGTTAGAAATCACTTTTGCAAATCTCAGCCTCTTCACTCCCACATTAGCACAGAAGGATGGAGCTTATTTTAATCCATCTGTTTTACCATAAAGTACTCATAGGCTGGCAAGTGCAAGGGCTTGTCTTCTGTAAAATCTGATCAGTGCCACGTATGTTCCAAGCATACTGTCTCCCCAAAACAAAGTACTTGAAGAGAAACCACTTATTTAACTAGCAGGGTCATCTCAGTTTTGTCTCCTTTCTTTCCTTGCTGTTAGTATTTTATACTAGAAAACAAAGTAACTTCTTTTTCTATGCAAGCTTTCTATTTTGCCTATTTTTCTTGGTTACACATACTGTGTATATTCTTTTCATTACTTCTGTGGCAATATGTGCATTCTTTTTACATCTAGCTGTTAGCCTGTGTGGTTTGGAGAAATCTCCTCGCAAACACCGAATCGGTCCTGCTCGTATAATGGTCTGCTAAATGACTTGGTATGCCTCTAAATATTCTCAGACTAACCATTCTCCTGTTGGGTACATCAAACAGGCAGCAAATACTGATCGATAGGTCTTGTATTTGCAGCTCTATCTTAAAAATAAAAATTCACAAAGATACTCATATGGGGGACAGGATTCAACGCTTATTTCTAAGTTATGTCTCTTACTTGATCTGAAATGTTTCATGTCTTTCAGGTGTCAGTGGGTTGATTACCCAACAGAAGTGATAGGAATGAGCAAGTTAGCCAGGTAATTAGGTGCACTGTGGTACCTCTGTTGCAGGTACAGCAATACAGGGTGCTGAGACGGGGCCTCTAGGCAAAGCCCTAAGAGAGAAGCCATCACTGATACTCCCCTACTGTATCTTGGCTAATTTTTCAAGTCTCTGGTACAGTGACATAAATGCTGGTTTACAATCTGCTACAACTGTAAACCCACTTGAATTCAGTAGCCTATGTTGCTTTCTAACACAAGAAAATAAATGCCTTTTTCCCCCTCCCTCCCCATCCAAACATTTGTCTATGCAAGAATTTATTTCAGTATAGTCCAGTATTAATGTTCAGTAAATCTGCATTCAAGTAGGATGGAAGTTGACTTAATCATACAGTAATCTTTGACACTACAAGTAGCACATGAGTTGGCCTTAAAAAAAAAAAAAAAAAAAAAATTCCGTAAGTGCAGCCTGGTTTTGGTGGTTAAGTACTTCTTGCCATCAGAACTTTCACTGGAAATAGAAAGTGTATTCTCTCTCTCCCTCTTCCTAAACCCATTTTAGGCGCTGAAAGAAAAGCATGTTTATTTTAGATGAGTGRTGCTGTGCTGAGTAATAAGGACTGCTTTTTGTACCCAAATGTAATACTTTAAAGCATTCCTGAGACTTGGAACATAAGCCTTGGCTCTTGAAAAGTTGTGATATTTCTYCCCCTCAGAAAACTTACGTATTCTTCACCAGGACACTGACCTCTCCAGGCATTCACGGTCTTTGTTAGCTCCATAATCTTTCAGGCTTGCATGGTGGCATGTCCTTCCCACATGCTGGAATTGTATGAATCCCACTTCTGGATTGTTCCAGAATTAGTTCTGGGGTGAATGCACATCTCATTCTCTATGCATGAGTTTCACAAGCATTTGGAAGCGAGCGTTTTGATTCTGTTAACGGTTGTTCTCCTCTGTCTAGGTACATATTGGCTATCTTCCTAACAAACAAGTACTCGGGCTCAGCAAGCTTGCTAGGTAAGTGTTAATGTAGTGAAAGTGATGCTAATTTGTACAAAGGATTCCAAGCTGTTCTCACTGTGCTAATCTCTCTAATCTGGTCTTCTTCTAAAGCTCAGCACGCTTTGCGTCCTCAATTTGGATTTAGACCAATCCTCAGCATTTACGGTTTTTGTGGGGAGGACAGATAAGTCTTAGAGCTCTGTTCATTCACATCACAGTCGACTGTAGTAGGGCTGTAATGCTTTTGCATGTTCATTGGTGTCCGCAGGGAGCACAGGAGCATGAACAAGCAGGGAAACTTGCTCTTTCTAAAGAAGGCAACCGAAACCAGTGGGATTCTCTAGCTGTTTACTTCTTGCATGTATATTGACCCGTAAGAACAAAACCCCAGAACTTCCAAACTGTAAATGAACACAGTATCTCTGGATTTGAATGGAGTCTAGAGCTTTCATATCTCTTAGCTGACTCTTCAGATAAATTTGACGTTTTTCTTTCACTTGAGACCTGCTGAGAGAACTTCAGGGTAGATTTTGTAGATAAGGCTCAGTCTAAGAAACAAAGTAATTATGATACACTTGAGAAACTCAGTTGTTATGTAAAATAGCTTTTTCCTCTGGCAAGTGCCCTTGGATCAGTTGCTGCACTGAATCTGTTATAAAGTGACACCCCCCTTCTAGGGGGGAAGGGGATGGTAGATCCCTTAAATAAGCGGATTATGGGATACCGGAGTGGAAGGTTCTCTTCTGACAAACAAATCTGAGGAAACTGGCTGCAGCTCAGAAAGACCACATAGCATTTGCTTATACTACTTTCCTTGATGCATCTGCTAATCTTCTTGTAGTTCCAGTAACACTAATGAGAATTAGCCTTGTAAATCTGCACGCCTGCTGGGTTTTCTTAGTGGGTAAGAAATGTGTAGGATATGATGCTAAAGTGCTTTAAATTCACTCAGCTCTGTTCTGTGCTCAGTTTGCACAATGATGAATTTGATTTGGAAGTAGAAAGGCCCTTGGAGGTCAAGCTGCTGTTGATGCAACCTCACGTTACAGGGAGACCGTCTTTCAGGAGTGGTTATAGTAGTGGACTCTGGTCTAGTAGTGGACACTTTAATCACGGCGGGCTCTGATTAAAAGGTTGAAACAAGCAGTTCAACACTGAACTTTCATATTTGTTTACTGTGTCTGGACCTATATTCTTCCGGAAGAGGTAGTGTCCTTAGCACTTCGTTTTGTTTCTGAAGAGCATGAATTCAGAATTAAAGATCGCATTTGAAATATGCATCAATCGATTTGTGTTTGCTCTGATCTTCAATTATCTCTGAATTGCAGAGGTGAAAAGGGGCTCAAAATTGTCTTGAATGATTCTTAATGCAAGTGGCAACATGGTGCTAAAAGCCTATAATTTCCCTACTGTTTCTTCTCTCAGTAYAGAAACATGCTTGGAAACGTGCAAGGCTTCCTCTACTGTGCTTTAAAGCTTGAATCTTGCCTCCTTTTCAAGTTAGGGTGAAACTCTCATATACTGTAATAATGAAAAGATTAGATTCTTGTATAACAAAATGTTCTCAGTCCTCACTTGCTTTCGAGTGCTTACCGTGAAAAGAGCTTCGTGGGCCAAATCGTACTTCCCTTCCTTGTTCTGTATAATGCGACCGGTGTTCGGACAAAGATTTGTGAGGCTATTGGTGCTGTAGGTATAATCTTTCCTAATAGGATTAGTCTAATGGGGTGAGTTTCCGTGGTTGTGGATGACCTGTATTCAGTAAACAAACATCTTTCTTTGGATTTTAAGCTCAGGCTTGAAATGCTGATGCAAATAACCCTTTTTGCATATGAGAAGCCCTATATCTACCAGCATCAACTTTTTCCTATCTATATATTTAACCTAAATATTATCTTGCTTTGTTTAGAATAGCTATAACACAACCATTTCATTTCTGGAAGGGGGTTTCTGCATATAATTCTCTCTCCAAAACAGCAGGCAAGTCTCATTGTCTGAATGTTTTTTGTAACCGATGCCTCAGGCTGCCAGTGTGTGTCTGTTTCTTGTCTGGTCTGGCCAGATGGGTACTGAAGCTTTCTTTCTGTAGCAGCTTCTTTACCTGGCCACTTGACATGTAATTAAGCATTTGAGATCTGCAGGAAAAAACACTCTAACCCAGGGGGTCATAAGACTTTTCTCTTAAATATGTGGATTATAGTACTGTGACGATAAATGATCATGATATCACTTGCATTGTCCCACAAATGCGTTAAATTCTAAGTCATGTTAGAGAGCAGCACTAAGGTGATCCTTGCAGTGAAATGTGAGCGATGGTGTGATACATTGGGGGAGAGTATCCGTTTTAAATAAAAATAATAATAATAATAAATTCTCACTGTTCTTAAAGTTTKTGGTTAAATGCAAGAATCCAAAACATCTCTTGCTCAAGTTCAGTATCCCTCTGGAAATCCAAATATCTGAACTGTCCTTAAAACAGTGTTCAGTTTACATTGAGGCAGGAGGAGGTAGTCCAACTTCAGTTCCAGGATTAGCTTTCAGGAAGTGTTTGGGCATGGATTCCCTTGTAAATGTATGTTCCAGGTGGGTGTTGGTGCAAGTGCTTCAAATATAACAGTCAAACAAAAGCAGCCCTAAGGAGAAGTGACAGGGTTGCCCTGGCAGTGTTTGGGGTGGGGGTAGGTCGCTAAAAATTGTGGTGGGCTAAGGGAGGTCCTCAAGCAAGCAGCGCCTGCCAGAAGCCGAGCAGCAGAATGATGTCGCTTGGATTTCCCGAAAGGGCACAGCAGCAGAATGATGTCGCTTGGATTTCCCGAAAGGGCACAGATCAGTGCAGTGGTCTTGCTTGGCAGTGCAGACTTAACCGTGAAGATTAGACAACGGTCCGATAGGAATAACTATAACAGATTGTGTTTCCTCTTTTTTTTTCTCTCTCTTTAGGATCGTGGAAATATACAGTAGAAGATTACAAGGTAAATAGCTGGTTTTCTTCCTAGTGTGTGCAGCCTTCCGCTAGCCAGCTCAGGGTACTGGTAACTGGGTAGATGCAGTCCACCTGTAAGCTAGAGTGTTAAGAAAAACACTTTTCTTGACACAGGTGTTTTGTATCTGAGGCAGTGCGGAGGGGCTGGATGTTTTGCCTCCCTGCTCTGTTGTTGCCATCTCCCCCCTTCCCCTCTGCGTGGACCCCTTGTGATGTACCACTTTCTCCTTCTGAGTTTTGGCTCTAGAAAACCACCCTTGAAGGAAGAGCAACTGCTTTTGGAGCTGACTATTTGGGTTAGGATCAGCCTGGTTTCATTGTCCTGTACTTAAATTTGGCCTGTTCATGGCAACACAAGTCTTAAAGTGAACAGTGAAAAATCTAACTGCGTAAGGGGACACACAAGATCTGTTATAACAAATCATGGTACTGCAGATTSCTGCAAACTTGTGAAATGCAAAATGATTCCCCAGATAAACAAGAATAAAAGGCCTGCTCCAATAAACCGAAATACAAGGTAGGATCTGGCACCACTACTCCTCAGATGACTTAGGCAGGAAGAGCAGAGCTAGGGGGGATCAGGTCCCCTTGGCAGGGAGAACGCAGTAACTTGACGCTATCCTCTCTCCTGGGTGTAGTATGCAGATGCTGACGGTGCCTTTATGCTAGTCAGGTCTAACGCTGATTCTGAACTCTCCGTTGTCCTTTCAGTCCAGGAGCGCCTTACCAAACAAATTGCAATAGCCATCACAGAAGCCTTACAGCCTGCTGGAGTTGGAGTGGTTATTGAAGCAACGTAAGTAACCCGGGGTGGTTCTGTGGCAGCGTTCGGGCTGTGCGCGGTGGCCGTGTGCGCGACACCAGCTGTGTGCTGCAGAACTGTTGCGTGTTGCCTCTTGGCTCTTCTTCGGCTGCTTTCGCTGTGTCCCCTGCCTGCTTATGAGGCAGGGTCCGTGCAGGCAGGCGTGATCCTTGCCTGGTTAAGCGAAAAGGGCTGGTGCGTCGGAGCCCTTTCGAATGGGGGCCTCCTCATCTGCTGCAGAGATGTGGTAACTGGCAGCACTGAGCCGAATCCACGCTCTGCCTCGGTGTGCCCTCTGCTTCCTCAAAGGGAGCAGAGCTCAAGTCTAGCAACAGGCAATCCCTGGGATCAGAGCACATCTTGGAAGAGTGGAATTTTCTTATGGTCTGAGGAGAGAGGGAAGTGATCAAGAGTTTTTGACTCTTTTGAGAATTTGACTGTCTTTTCTCTAGAGGAAAGCTGAGGTACTATAGGTAGATGTTCATTCTGAATATGGAGGTTTCATTACTTCCACGGAATTTAGCTTAACCCTGTAAGAAACACGTGTTTCTCTTTTTGCAGGATTATTTATCTCTTTACAGAGTCTGCCTGGCTTATTGACTCTCGCTCTCATTTCTTCTAGGCATATGTGTATGGTAATGCGTGGGGTACAGAAAATGAACAGTAAAACAGTAACCAGCACAATGTTGGGGGTATTCCGGGAAGATCCAAAGACCCGTGAAGAATTCTTGACTCTCATCAGGAGCTGAAACTGTGCCATTCTCTAAATGCACTCTGGAAGTTGTTCTGTCCAGTGTCGCTGTCTGTTCTTATCTGTTTCTACATCTCACTTTTAAACTAAATCGTTGTGAATTGTTGTCATAGTCTTTGCGCAGTGAAAGACTTTTGATGGCAAGTGAAAAATGTAACGATGAGGTAGGCTTGTCCTGGATTTCTAACGTTGCTGATGTCACCAAATTACACAGCTGTGAATAGGGTTTTGAAAATGCTTTTTCATCTGGAACACAAAATATACTGCCATTAGGAGAAAAATGGGGTTTGAGAGTGAAATGGATATTTATGAAATAGTTCTGTTTGGTAGAATAAATACAGTGCAGCATAGGAAACAACTGAAAGGCTGAGGATCCTTGTAGGACTGCTTACATGCTGCAAATACTGTACCACTGCCGGAAAAACATGGTCCTGAATTATCTCTGATTGTGTTTTATTACAAATCCTTTGGTGGCTGTTTCGATATCTGAATATGTATGTTATACCTCTTCGAGATGTTACCTCTGGTGGTTTTTTATATTTTTGCTAGTATTAATCCTTTTTTTTTTTTCAGTTTGAGAATTAAAAATGTGTTTTTCCTAGCCTCTTAACATGCAGGGAATTAATTGCTAAATGATTTGGGGCACAGCCTTATCTCAATTTAAAGGGTTTTATGCACCTTCTTCTCTGTGCCTCAGAATATCTGACCATTTTAGCTCTCAATTTCTGGCTATTTTTTAAACAAACTTTAACAGGAAAAAAAAATAGTTTGTCTGCAAAAACCTAAGCTATCCAAAGAGGTTTTTAATGATTTTTATATGTTGAGTTTTCCTTCTCAGATTTCCATGGGTTTGTTAGACTGAGTAGCTAAAACTAGTCCAGTATTCTGAAAACAATGATTTCTCTTAAAACATTTCAAGATTTGCTTCTCTCAAACATTGGACCAAAGGTGGGCGCTGAAATCTTGAACACAGTACGTTGTAGCTCTCCTGCCTGTTGTCAGGTCATTCCAGGGCAAAGTAACCTGAAATAACAACTTATTTCATAAGAACAATTGAGAAAAGCATTTCCAGGGCCATCAAAATGAATTAAACCACATTTTTGTGTGTATGTGGCAACCTCTGTATGTGGCAGAGTTGGTACAAAAAGCTTCAGTCCACTGGACTTGGCTGAACTTCTTATAACTTATTACAATTTTAATGAGTTTTGTAACACTCTTAATTGGGAAAATATGATGCACAAATGAAAACCACCCTTCTCAAACTAAGTACAGGAGGCAAAACTTAAAAAATAATATGTCAACCAGYGTGTCAGATGGCCGCAATGCCCTGTTCCTGTAGTCATATCTGCTTTGCTGAATATGGATCCAAGATGTTCTGTATTCTAACCTAAAAGGCAAGCTAGATCTTACTAACTCTTGCACATTCAGGCTCCTCTTTTCAACCTGTGCTGGAAACAAAGCAAAATTTATGCCAGGCTGAATTTCCATTGAGCCTAAAGAACTTTAAAGAGTATAAATAAGAAAGGCTTTAAAAAAAATCCCCATCTTTATTTATTACTGTAACTACCCACCCTTCTTTTTGTCAATAACCTCATGTATTTCATTACACTAACTTTACCTTGAAGACCTTCACAGTATTATTAGGAAAAAAAAATCCTTTTTAATATCCTGTATCCTTGATTCTGTATTGCTAGGTGCTGTGAAAGTATTTCTCTGCTAGCACAAACAAGCTGTTCTGGACCAAGCTGCGGTGTTGCACATTTATAAAATATACTAACTCTCTGGCTTTTGTTTTCCTTAAATGATTGAGAGCAGATATTGCCACTTTTGAGTTCAGTATGTGTTTCAAATATCCAGCTAAAAAGCCTTAAATCATCCTTGTCTGAAGTTCAGAGTAAAACTTTTTCTCTTTTTAGCTCAAAAGTTGGAAGGAGAATTTGAGGACCAAAGAGGCACCCACTAATGTTTGTTTCTGTCTGCTTGCTTTAGTCATTTGGAACTGTTAATTCTTTGTAAAGTGCTGTCTTCTGAGGTAATGAAAAGGTTGCATTTTAACCACTTATCTTTATTCAGGATAAAGTTCATATTGCACCACCACCAGTTTTTATTTCTGTGACCTGTAGTCCTTAAAACATACCTCTCTCTACTTGTGGCCTTGGATTTTGTTCACTTTTTTGCTGTTGTAAGATTTGGTGCATTTTTGGGGGGAACATTAGTATTGGTCAAATACATGAGCTTTAACTACACCCAGTGAGTGTGTATATATGTATAGTAGATACAGCCTGCCGTTGTACCACGCAGAAGTCMGTTGTCTCTAAAACATTAAAGCGCAGTATTATCCTTTTGAGTGGCAGCATCCTTGTCGACTCGCAGAGGCGATGGCACCACACAGGGAAGCGGCATCAGGGCACGCGCGGCCCTTTTGGGTGAGCGTTGTCTCTGTGCTAGCAAATGCTCAACCCTGTGGTGAGATGTTCGGTTGGTCTTCTGGGATTGTTGTCGGTGTTGTCCCCAGGTGAGTCCCCATTTGTTGCTGACTGGACAGCAAAAAAACCCAAAGCATCCTCCATCAGGATTTCTCGACATCAGAGGGGAGTCCGCAGCAAATGTGTCGGGACGGGGAAGATGGGAAGCAGTGGCTGGTTTGGAGCATCTGTGAATCTTCTCAGCTGCAAGCRTCRAGGCTTGTGTGGGCTCRTAGTCCTCTTGTGCACTTYGTGAGCCCTCCTGGAGCCCTCATCRCTGGCTSTCATCATGCTTTGTTCTGCTGGGGCATTTGCCTGTTCCCACCGCTGCCAGGTCTCTCTCTAATCCAGGGCCTCTATTCTTGAGTGACCCGGCTGGAGACAAGCGTCGAATGAGGGAAACAGTAGCAGGTTGCTTTTTATATGCATTGCCCTGCAGCCACGGTGGTGGCTTTCTGGAGTGGGCAAAAGCCAACAGGGGGGATGAAAATGCAGCCAGTGCCACAAACGTACCCAAATGGCAGAAATGAAGCAGGTGCAGCAAGAGACCTTGAAACCAAAGTCTTGCTCTTCAGCTTGGTTGGGTGACCCTGCTGTGGACAAAGTCCAGCAATGAGCTCAGCCTGTGCCAGCAGCTGCTGTACTGCTCTGTGAGGGTGGGGAGGCCGTCTCAACCACCTGGCCCTTGGTGCCCTCATAGGATGCAAGTATTCCGGGAGACATCCTCAAGAACTGACCTCCAGCGCCCAGGCTCCTTGGGAGCCGAAGCCTCGTCGATGGATGGTGTAGAGGGAACGGGGCAGGCACTGGGGCTCTGTGGCTCTGTGCATGCTGGTGGTGTGAGGCCCCCATGTAGACCTTCGTGCTAACGCTTGCTCTTCAGTGTTGCATGGCAGCTTCAAGGGGCGAGACGGTGCCCATGCCGCAGTCGGAGGTGGGACTGCCCTGCTAGAAGAGCCTGCCCTGCTGTGAGGGTCTGTACTGGCCTGGGTTCTTCTGCAGCCTGGATGAGAAAATGGGAGGAAAACCCATTTGGAAGAAATTAATATGAAAGTTGGCAATCACTTCTGTAATCTCATACCTACGTCTCTGGGTCAAAGCATGGGATAAAACACCAGGCCTGGGTGGGGAAAAGGCAACCAGAGACGGTTTGGGGTTGCAGGCGAGGATGGGGCATCTGCTGGCATAGCGTTTTTTGAGAGTGAACTTTGTGGCAGCCAGAAACGGAGGAACGAACAAAAGCCCCCTCCAGCCCTTTGTGTTTCTTCTCAGTGGACTGTCCTGTTTGGAAACCATCTCGTGGGAACCCCCAGAAGCATTTTTTTATTTTATTTAAGAATTCTTTGTCATGAAGCTGAGTTATTTCTGTTTCTCATGGTTGTATATTAAAGCTGGTGACTGTGGTGGGAAACAGCCTTTATGTCAAAACAGGCATTTCTGCAAGAATTTGTCTATTCCCCATGGGTTTTTTTAGGTGTGGGATTTTCAAGGAGCCTCCCTGGATTTGTGATCATGTGAAGATCTCTGCATTCATTGGGGAAAAAGTATTCGGCTCTCCTGCCTGCATGATAGAGCTTGAAAGGGTTTATAACTTAAAGAGGGCAGAGATGAGAACCAAGATCTGTATAAGAACCGAACCGTGTTATTAAAGTGACAAACCCTTCCATGACTGAAAGCCCCAGCTCACGGCGTTGTTTTGAAAGCCTCACCTGGATGTGCTCTGAACGCAGCACTCGGCTCACTTTACGTAGCCCTCTGTACCCAACGGGTCCCTTTGCTTCACCACGTTCTCTGCTGGCCCTGCTCTTGGGATTTTTGAAGCTGCTCTTCGGCTGCCTGGCTCCGCTTGAGGACTCTTTCACCTGCCTGTAAGTCTGCAGTGTCGCTGGAGCTTGTAAGCCAAGTCCCTGTCCYGCCACTGCCACCTCCCACGAGATCCCGCCTGTCTCACTGCATGCTGCATTAATTTCCTCCTCACCTTCAGTGGTGCGTGGTGCTTCTCACGGCTGTTTTCTTCAGTGTCACCCATGCAAGCAGCTCATTTCTGTTTTTCCTTTTCTCCGTGGTTTTCTTTGTAGCGTCTGCAGTCATCTCTCGTGTATGCAGTGCAGAGAGAGACTTGTCTGAGGTTCACTGCCACGTACCCCCGGTGCCTTAGCACAGCCTTTTTGGTCCTCTCCCTCTGCGTTTCACTTCCAGGTGCACGGTTATACTTCAGTCACCTCCCAGGGCTCCTGTGCTTAGAGCGTGGCCACCTCATGTCAGCATGTCCTCTGTGCCCCCACCCACCTGAGCTGTCTTCTCCTGGACAGATGTCTCCCGTGGTCTCCTGCCTAAGTGGTACTGCATATTTCATGGTGGGAAGTGCTCTGGGTTCCCTTCTGCATAAATTCCCTTCTACAACCTCCTTGGTGGATGGTTGTTTCCCCTAGGCAAAACCACTAGGGAAAAGGAGTTGGATGCAGATGGGCTAGATGTTAGGAACAGGGAATTGCAGAGCTCTGCAGACGGATTTCGGTCCCAGCTGTCCCTTAGGGGGAACTTGCTGGAGGGATGGATGTCCCTCCTGGAAAGCCAGCACAGACATCCCCTACCCAGTTGCGTTCCCTGTGTGCTCCCAGGGTGGCTGCAGATTTTTGCCCTCTGCTTCAAAGCCCAAAGCCCATTACTTCCTCCTCAAAGCACCGTCTTGCAGACAGCCCACTGCTGGCGATCGAGACGGGTCGTGCAGGAGGTGAATCATGGATGGAGACACCCATGGGCGTGAGAGCTGCCAGCTCAGTCCAGCCTGTCCCCAAGGAAACGTCATGCCCTGACAAATACCCTAACCAGCTGGGAAAAGCCCTGACAGATAGCTAGGTTACAGCTCTGACTGTTCATGTGGAAACCCAGGGGCTTTTTGGTACAAAATCCCTGATTTCTTTGCCTTTAACTCTGGCAAATTCCTGCAGGATGAAGCTGCAAACCAGGGTAGGACCAGCGTGTGAAATTAAAGCTCCATCTGATAGGTCTTGGGCTGGACTGTTGATGGGGACAGCAAATGCACGACTGTGCACAGCGCTCGTGGCCCGACGGGCGTTTCGTGTGYGACGGAGCGGAGGAGACGGGCCGGAGCAGCGTGTCTGGCCGCTCGCCCGCCYGGCAGAGCCAGGCAATGTTATCACGGGCGGCTCGGCAGCGGGACGCAGACATGGGCACCTGGTGGCCCCGGCCCCTCGCTCACCGGCCTCCCGGCAGCTCTTCTCCCCTGGGCGGTGAACCAGGAGGGCAGCGGGCGATATTGCAGGGAGAAAACGCAGCGGGAGGGATGAAGGGAAGGAGAAAGATCTTTGTGATGAGGAAGCAGCCGGGTGAGTGACAGYGGGTTCGCGGGATCCCGGCTCGTCCGCCCAGCGATGCTCAAGCTCCGGTTGCAGCCCTGGCCGTGCTCGGATGTGCACGCAAAGGGGGCAAAGAGAGGAATTAAAAACAAAACCGCGGCCAAAAGCACGCGGCGGGGAGCCGGCGCGCAGCCCCGCCGCGGRGGCAGCAGGGCTCGGCGAAGGCCTGTGGCTCCCTCTGCCGTGTCCGGCCCGGCTCTCGCCTTGCCGAGCGGCGAGGGCGCGCGGTGGTCGGACGCGTTCCGGGGGCTGGCCCGAGCCCACGGCTTAGCGCAGTGCTCGGCTTGCCGGCTCTTCCTAACCGCTCGGCTGCAGCAAGCTTTCCTTGGAGCCTTCTCGGCCTGTTCAGCTCCAATTTTCCATTCTGGGAAATTCCCCCCCCCCCCCTTTCCCTTTTCATTCTRTATTAGTGCAACAAACACGTGCTTTGAAATCCACGTCCGTGGAAAGGCAAACTGTTTATGGAAGGAGAAGGCATTTCGCTGCATTTTAAGTAATGCTTTTCTTAGCCGCTTTGAGCTGGTGAAGTGTAAGACGGCTCCAGGGCGGTGGAGCTGGGCCCTTGTGCCACTGCGGGTGGGAGCAAACACCACGATGAACCTGGTCCCAGCAGCGTGGGAGGTTTCTGGAGAACGTTGATGGTGGCTTCCTCGCGCAGGTGATGGAGGAGCCGACGAGGAGAGGTGCTCGGCTGGACCTCACGCTCGCAACCAAGGAAGACCTGGTCAGGGAATGGGATGGTTGGGGCAGCGCTGGTTGCAGCAGCCACGAGGTGGTGGATCAGCAGGGCAAGAGCAGCAGCACAGCCTGCGCTTCAGGAGAGCAGACTTTGGCCTGCTCAGGGACCTGCTTGGAAAATTCCCATGGGATACGGCCCTGGGGAGAAGACAGGTCTGGGGGAGCTGGCTGGTGTTCAAGGATCATCTCTGAAACCAGTGGAAAAGGCCAGGGCAAGGTGGACATAGCCTTGGTGGAGGAGGATCAGCTTAGGGAATGGCTAAGCGATGGCGAGTGCTGGCCGATGGCGTTGCCAAGCTGCCCTTGATGAGCTTCGAAAGGTCCTGGCGATGGGGAGAGGTTCCTGAGGCCTGGAAGGGAGYGCAAACATCACCCTTATCTTCAAGAAGGGCCAGGAAGAAGAGCTGGGGACCCACCAGCTGGTCAGCCTCAGCTCGAGGCCAGGACTAGCAGGGGATCGGGAGCAGTCGGCACGGGTTTACGAGGGGAAACTGTGGGAAATGGTCCAACCGTCTACAAGGAGATGACTGGCCAACCCAACCCAAACGCCTTTGCAGTCATACACCGAGGCTCTTGGCCCCGTGCGCYGCTGCACCCTTGGCTGCACGTGGGAACGTGCCCAGTGCCCAGGGGCTCAGGGACACCAGAGCCCCGATTCCCGCTCCTCTCCCAGGGAATCGGGGTTAGACACTGCCTGTGCAACGCTAGCGAGTTTGCGAGCGCTCGCCTCCTGCCACGGGCTTTGTATAAAGCTAATGAAACCATCCTGTAAAACTAAGCAACCGGTTTTCTCCACTTTTTTTTTTTTTTCATTCCGCAAGCCGGGCCAGTTTCATCTTTTTTTTTAAGTAAGTGACCAGCTGCCGACCTGCCAAAAAGAGGGAAATAAAAAGGCAACACACCCCAGTGTTACAAAACCTTGTATTAATCATCTCCCTTCACTTTCAATATAACGTTGATATGAAATATAGCCATGATTCCTAGTTACATGGGAGGAAATGAGTAATAAATACATTGTAGCAAGTTTAAATCACAAGGGTGTTTCACTGGTAACAACATTTGAAAACTGTACACTTGCAAAGACCAGCATCTCCAAACATTAGTGTTTCTTTATATYGGGAAGCTTTTACATGTAACAAACATGCTATTTCCATATATGACAAATTTAAAAAATATGCATTGCTTGGCAACATTAACTAGGCAAAAATATTTCTTTTTTTTTTGTGCACTAACTTTGTACAGAAAAAACAGGACTAAGGCATGCATGTACAATAAAAGTCTGCCCGGAAACGGCATGCAACAGAAGAGAGTTCAAAGCTTTTTAAAGTAAGCTTACAATATGCATAAATACATAAGGGTTATATATTAATAAGGGAGGAAGTATTCTGTTTAACATTATTAACATTCCTGTTTTTTGTTTTTTGTTTTTTTTTGTTTTTTTTCTTCCTATTCCTCCCAGAGGAATACACATTCACCTTTAAGTAAAGATAAAGGAATACAAAAAATAAAACTCACTTTGCAAACTCTGATGACTTGTATAAAATCAACTTTAGTGTTCTCATAGCTGTGTGCAAATTATACCTCTGCAGGATCTACGTTTCATCAGGCACATTCAGAAAGCCTAAAACACGGGTCACGGCTCTGCACCCCGGCACGGGGAAAGGGGGCACCGGGACCCGTTTCCGCACGTGCTGCCCGGCGGCCGGAGCGCCGCTTCCYGCCCCCGGCCCGGCGGCGCCTCCCTCCTGCACCGCTTGTAGGCCGTAAGTCACAGTATCGGCTCGTCCTTCGGGGCTGCGAGGCGGCCGGGGCTCGGCCCCGCGCGGGTGCAGGCCCGCGGCTCCCGCGGCTCCCGTGGCTCCCGCGCCCCGGCCAGGGCAGCGCCGGGCCCCGCCGGCCGCCTCGCGACACCTCAAAGGAAAAGCGGGGTTTCCTCAGCGGCGCGAGCGCGGCCTCACTGCCGCCACCGCTGCTGCCACCGCCGCGGGAGGCAGGGGCGCCTCGGGCCGAGCTGGGGATGCGGGAGGCTGCGCCGCCTTGCTGAGCTGAGCAGGGCCGGGATGAGCTGAGCCGAGCTGGGCTGAGCCAAGCCAAGCCAGGCTGAGCTGAGCCGGGCTGAGCTGAGCCAGGCTGAGCTGAGCTGAGCTGGGCTGGGCTGAGCCGAGCTGAGCTGAGCTGAGCCAAGCTGGGCTGAGCTGAGCCAAGCCAAGCCGAGTTGGGCTGAGCCAAGCTGGGCTGAGCTGAGCCAAGCCAAGCCGAGTTGGGCTGAGCCAAGCTGGGCTGAGCTGAGCCGAGCCGAGTTGGGCTGAGCCAAGCTGGGCTGAGCTGAGCCAAGCCAAGCCGAGTTGGGCTGAGCCAAGCTGGGCTGAGCTGAGCCGAGCCGGGCTGGGCTGAGCCGAGCTGGGCAGGGCTGAGCCAAGCCAGACTGAGCCAGGCTGAGCCGAGCCAAGCTGAGCTGAGCCGAGCTGAGCTGAGCCAAGCCAGGCTGAACTGAGCTGGGCTGAGCCGAGCCACACTGAGCCACGCTGAGCTGAGCTCGGCGGAGGGCCCAGCGCAGAGGCCGTGGGGCGCAGCCCACTGCGACGCCGCTGCTCTACGCCACGAGCCGCCTCCGCTCCGCTCCAGGCAGGAGCACCCGCGGGCCGAGCCGGGGGCCCGGAGTCCCCGGCGGTGGCAGTGGCGGCGGCGCGGGCGCAGCCAAGGACACTTGGGTAGCCGCCGCCTCCGCCGGGGCTGCGCCGGGGCGGAGGGTAACAGCACCAGGAAAACCTCATGCRTGAGAGTAGTGTAGCAAACAACCGTCTCTGGAAGAACTTGCGGAGATGCCAAGGACGCACGGCTTCAGCTAGCACGAGAAAAGGAAAAAGGAAAAAAAGAAAAAAGAAAAAAAGGAAAAAAGGAAAAAGCAACGCAACTACAGAGTGACGTTATCCCCGGCCGAGAGCTGACGGCATCCGGCGCTCGGCTACTACAGAACAGTTGCATCCGGGGGGAAACGGGTAAATACAAAAAAGAAAGGCACTGCCGCTTTATTACTAACGAGTCGACTTCACAGCCTCATTCACGCAACTGTTTTTTTTTTCCCCCCCTCTTTTTTATATAAATAATTTTTATTTTATTTTAGGATTCGATTTTTTTCTTTTTTTCTTTTCTTTTTTTTTTTTTTAAATGGCGCTCTGCTACCTGCACTCAATACAGGCCTGGGACAGAGCTGGGAAGGACTTCCAAAGTGTAACCGAAGCCTCTTTTTAGGTAAAAAACAAGAAACAGCAAACACAACTAAGTAGTTCTTAACCTATACACCGTCAATGGAAAATAAGCTTTTTTTAAAAAGAAAGAAAAAGAAAAAAAAGAACTGAAGTGTTTGGTGGTTGTTAATAACAGACATCATCATGGGTACCAGCCACAGCAAGTTAACAAGCCACGTAKCCAAAATAATATATCTAACGCTCAGATAACCTCTGTTTCTCTGCTCAGCACAGGAATAAATAGCCATTTCGGATCTGCGAGCGCTCCGAGTCCCCTCCGTCCCGCCGCAGGGCCTCCCCCTCCCGGCTCCGCCCGAGCTCCCCAAAACACATCCCACGCTCCCTCGCTTCCACGTAATTTGTCCCCCCTCCCCTGCGCTCCCCGCCGTCGCGCGGGATAAACCGCCTGCGAGGGGCCGCGCCAGCGACCCTCCGTCCAGCCTGCCCTCGCCTCCAAAGGAAGGGATTATTTGATTATTATTGTTATTATTACTATTATTTTGTCCTTTTTGGACGCCGCCGCAAGCGCAGCGGGATAYGAGACGGGAATTTCGGGGCCACGACAAGGGTGTTTCGGCGAGGGCCGAGGCCGGGCCTGGGAGCCACCCCCTGCACCACTACCCATCCGTGTCCGTGTCCAGAAACAGGGTTTGCCCACGGTGCTCTCCTCAGACCTCATCTGCCAGCGCTTTCACCTGCCGCGGTCCCTCCCGCCGCCCTCCCACGCCTTTTTTTTTTTTTTTTTCTTTTTTTCCTTTTTTTTCTTTTTTTCATCATGGTTTCCCCTCCCCCCCCAGCCAGCATGGATGTAATAAATGACAACACAAATTCCAATTCTAATGATATGTTCACAAGGACAATCTACACATTCACAAAATTAAAACAGGAGCGAGAAGGAGCGAGCGAGAGGGCAGCTGCGGGCCGCCTCCGAGGAGCCCCCCCGCGCGCCCACACCTCGCTGCCGGCCCCGCAGCCGTCGCGCTCCCGGCCAGCGTTGCGACCGTCGCACCGGCTCCTAGATCGTCGAGGTTCGGTCGACACCATCTGCAAGGAGGAACGGAGAGTTAGGAGCTGCCGGGGGGGCCAGCGGGAGCTGCCGGCACGGAGACGTGCCCAAAAGCCAGCACGAGCGGAGGCCAAAAACGCGGCCGCGACCAAGCCCTTCCCCAGCCGTGGGGATCCCGGTGGGGGGGGCGGGGGCGGCTGCAAGGACGGGGCTTTCGGGGCCCTGGTGGCAAGACACGGTCCGTTGGGATGAAGGGCTGGAGCTCGGCGGAAGGGCAGGAGCCTGCAYGCTCCCGCCGGCCGCGTCACCAGCTCCGGCGGCGGCAAGGCGAGCGGCTGCCCTGACAGCGCGCTGCCTGCAACGCTGCCCGAATCCTCGCGGCCGCCTCCGTCCTTCGGCTCAGCCGCTGGCGGCTCAAGACTGAAAACAAACAGGTTTGTTACGCTGTTTTTGTTTTTTTTTTTKGGAAGGTTTATTATTATTTCTTTTTTTGGAGCTGTTTATAGCGTGACTGGTCTGGAGAGGCTTGGGGCGATGCGACCTGGAAAAAATAACCGGGAGGAAGAGAGGCCTGCGGAGGAACAGCAGGGCTCTGCCTGGCCGGGGCGCTCGCTCGGCGGCTGGCGGGAGCGTCCTTGTTTCGGCAGCCAGCGACGCTGCCGCGGCACCGCGAGGGCCCAGCCGCCTTCCGCGCTCCTCGCCGACGGGTCTCTCCCCCGGGAGCGTGGCGGCATTCGTTTTCCGGGAGGGCTCCCAGGCTCCGATTCGCGGTGCCTCCCACCGCTTCGACGCAGTCCGTGGATTTCAGGGCACGAGGCATGCGTGGTTTTTTTTGGGGAGGCCCTGGGGAAAGGGCGTTGGGAAGCGGCGCGGGTTTCCGGGCCGGCACAGCGGAGCTCGCCGTTCCTCGCAGCCTGGGCCGCCGTTTCTCCCGGTTCCCCTCGCCGGGGCGGACGTCGCTCGTGCTTGCGGGTCTGACGCGCCGTCCGGGGGCGGCAGGCGCTTTCCGCTGCTCCGACCCCTCGCCCCCGCTCTCGCCCGCATGGACGTCCCGGCACGGCCAGCACCAGCGCCGCCGGCACCGCGGGCGAGGTGCTGCCGGTGTCGCCGGAGCCGAGGGAGCCCCRCGCCTGCCCACCCCCTGGCGACACTGGGGATACTGGTGGCGGAAGGGTGAACACTCCAAAGCCTGCGACACGTCCCAGCACGCTGGTGGCAGGGCCTTTCTCCATGACTAGGAAGAGWCTAGGAAGCTAACGCTCACCGTCGTTAGCAGGCTAACGAGCGGCTAAGCAGCACAGGCTTCACAGTAGGAGGGTTCAGCCGCTGCTTTCGGCTCTACCCCTTGCTGAGGCAGCGGAGCCGCGCGCCGAGGCCAGGCCAGCCCCGTCCGAGCCGTGCCGCTGGGCCCGGCGCTCACAGCCCGGCGCTGTCSCAGCCCTTGGGGGCGGCGGAGCGGGGGCAGGTGCCGGGGGGCTCGGCCGAGGCCGCGCGGATGCGCCGGAGGAGCCCGAGGAGGAGGGAGTGCTCACCGCTGAGCGCGTGCTCCGTCATGCTCAGGCACAGGGACTCCAGCCTGTTGTTGATGTCGGGCTCCGTCACCGGCACCGGGAACTCTGCAAGGGAGAGACACCGCGGCGTCAAGGGAGCTTCTCGTTTCGCCGGCGCGCCCCAGCCCGCTCGCCTGCCGCAAAGCAGCGCGGGYGAGCCACGAAACCCTCACCCCTGGCCTTGCGGGCTGCCCGCAGTGCACGGCAGCCTCCGCTCGCTGTCCCAAYGCTACGTACAGAAATAACACGCTGAGGAGCATCGCAAGCCCAAGACGCAGCCTCTTGGCGCGACCCAGAAGACCAGGGTCGGCCCCACCACTCAAGCCAAAGACCTGCTTAACGTCCCCGGCCGGTCTTACGGCATTGCTGAACTTGCACAGCATTTGGGTTTCAAATGTAACCATCTCAGGTCAGAGAAGTTTGCAAAAATAGTTATATTTCCCCCCTCGGAGCAGTTTCTCAACAGTAAGGTGTGAATGGGGGAGAACTCCACGGCACCGCGACAGGGGAGTGGAAATGACAGGTTTACACATTGGGTCGCGGGTGAAAATGCCACATGGAAAGGTCTCCGAGGTCTGCACAGACCGGCGGAGCAGCTGTGCAGTGAATGCGAAAGGAGCCGAGAGGGAAGCTGCTCCCTCCGCGGCGGCGTGTCGGTGGGAGAGGAAGAGCGTCCCCCGAGCCGCAGGTCCGCCGGCTGCAGCGCCGGAGCCGCGGGTGCGCTGCGAAGGGGAATCAAAGCTCCCCACTCCAGAGGCCGGCGGCCACTTTGCCGTGCGAGGAGCCAGAGCTCTCCCCCTCGCTCCCAACGCGCATCCTGCATTTCATCCAACGGCTCGTTCATGCCCAACATTCAAGCCGCCCCGGAGCGAGGTGGCTGAGCATCTTTGGGGCTGAATATCCGTCCCTCGCTGCCCATCCGCACGCGGCACGCCGTCACGCTTCTCCCCGGCGCTGCGTCTCAGCTCCTCGGCAGAGGTTGCCTCAAGTCAGCAGAGCTCGTACAGCGCCTGGAGCAGCGCGGCCCGGCTCCTGCCCGGGGCCTCGCAGGCTGCGGCGCTGCAGGCAGCGCGCGGGGCTAAGCGCTCGGACGCCGCCGCTGCCGCGCTGCGACGGGGGATGGCAGCACAGACCAGCCTTGCCGCGCCGCTCCAACGCGCCCGGCTCAGCGGCTGCGGCGGGCCGCGAAGCCCGGCTAGCGGCAGCATCCCCAGCGGGCTGACAAACATCCCTGCTGCCACGTCCCCGAGTGCTGCGGAGCCTTGCAGAGGAGCCTGGGCTCCGGGCTTCGCTTGAGCCACTTTTCCTTAGGCACAACCGAAATCGAAGAAGTGGAAAGAAGCCCCTTTGGGGGGGGGGGTTATCTGAGACGTGGCCCAGCAGAGCCCTGAAGAAGGGACTCCCGGTGCTGCACAGAAGCCGTCTCCCCCTGCGCCTGGATGTTGCACATGGGTGAGGACCCCACCGCCGGGAGGAAGAGCCCCCCCGCGCGTACGGCTTGATTTCTCTCGTTCTCCAAGGAGGCCTTTCAACCCGGGCTCAATCCACACAAAATCAAAAAGCCCCCGGTATTTCCTTAAATGCCTCCGGAGTGGTAACTGATATGCGTCCCTACTTTAGGTGATATTTCAGTCCATGGGACAAACCAGTTTTGGTGCTGGTTTTAAATAGCGCACACGTGTGAAGCCAAAGCCTGTACTCAGCTCTGTCCAACGCCCTGAGCTGCACAGAAGGATCTCAGGCAAGAAACGGCCACTGCGTTCAGGGCCGTGGAAAGGTTTTGCCTCATTCTTTGGGCTTGATTTTTAATTTCAGCAGACCCATTAGGTTTCCTCTCGCTCTGTTAATCCGAGGAGACAGGCCCTCCTCGCAAGACTGCCTGCAGAAGAAGCGCTGAAGAGCACAAAAGCTCCTTCACGGATTTCGTGATTTTGGGTCCACCTCTAACTCGACCCTCAAGGGAGGCCAACCTGGAGCCCCCCTGAGTTAGCAAGGTCAGGGTCCCCCGTGCCACGTCCCTGATGAGGGTTTGGGGCAGGAGGACTTGCTGCTTCTCCAGGCCGAGACTCTCAGCCTGCGGGTAATATTTGCACTAGTGATTTAGTGGACAGGCATCTAAAATATACCTTAAAAAGAGCAGAATCTGGGACAGGGAGCTGTGAAGGTAGCTGCTGTTACTGATGCATGGCAACTCCTCCTGGCCACAGGCTCTCGGGAGCGTGGGACAAGGTCCAGAAGGTGCCGGGTTCGCTGCCACGCTGCTCGGGGCTGCAAAGCCTGCGTCCGAGCGCCCAGCTCCGGCGCCAGCAGCAGCAAAGCCAAGCTTTCCACGGGATCACCCGCAGCGCTCAGAGAGACCTGTTATCACAGGGGACCAGAGCTGAGAAACCCGTGGTGCTTCGCTGCGACACCGGCTGGGTTTTGGCCCCCGCGAGACCGAGCAGCGGGCGATGTCGGCGCTCGGTTTACCTGTTTGCGCAGCCCTGCCTCCTCCTGGCGAGTATTAAAGGATTCATTCATTCGTGTTTACAAAGTCTTTGGTGATCCGCGAATGAAAAGTGTTTGGAGAACCCAGCATCATATTATTACTCATTTTCGTCGCGACTTTGTCCGTATCTTTGGCAACGCCGCTCTGTAACCCTTCTGCGCCCTCGTTCAGTGCAGTCTAACATGCAAAACTATCTATTCTCCTCCAGTGCTTGCAGAAATGTGTCCTTGCACCGGTGTTTAATCAATACCCGAGAACAGACACCATCTTGCTACAAGACATTTGCCACCGAAATGAGACAGTTAAAACACTGCAGACATGTAATACACATGGAGTGAAGGGAACTGCCAAGCTGAAACCCTGGTGGTAGCTTAGGAATGAGATTTAATTTAGTAACTCCCTGTCCCCCAATAGAAATTGTTGCAATAAGCACCTAGTAAGAAAAGTCATGTTCAAAAAGCTAATGAAGTGCTTTACAGAGAAAGAAAGCATAAACGTCCCCACATGGAGGAAGGTCACCCTGCAGGATTGAGGTTCAGCCAGAAACTCCCCCAAACCATAGGATGCTCCAATACACAGGAGCATTTTTGAAGTGCTTGGCACATAAACAGGAAGCATCAATAAGGCAACATTTACCTTAACACGCATTACAAAAAGAGTTTCCCTCCAGTGTATGAAGTCACATCCTCCGCACTGGGTCTTCCAGTCCACGCACCAACAAAAAAGGTGATCGAAGAGCTACAACGCTCCCCGCGTAACATAAAGCCTCTCAGAAGGAAGCTATGTAAGGCACTAGCACAGTCGAGATGTTATATATAGGGTCAAAATCCCTCCAGCGACGTCTCCAGTTTAATCAACCCAGTAATCTGACTAGCGTCAAAAATATCTCGGTCAGATTGCGACAGACTGAGCTTGCATAGTCTGGCTTGCAGCCAGCCCAGCGCCGCTCCCGCCCGCAACGCACGGTTTAAAAAAAGAAAGCTTTGCTCTAAGCGTGCAGGGACGTATTGTGACAGCTCCGGCGAAGCACCGGCGGCGGGGTTCGCCGGCCCGGCTGTGGCAACGCGACGTACGCTCGTTATCTCGAGGGGACGAACAAGCAAAAGGCAAACGAAGGGTTGCTTCCTACCTGGCTGCTGAAACATCAGCATGGTCTGCGGGGAGGTGTGAACCGGCAGCGAGCGCGTCCTCTGCACCGAGCTGTGGGTCCGGCTGGGCATGCTGTTGCTGCCGCCGGGGTTGGCGAACCAGAGGTTCTGCGGAAAGCGAGAGAGCAGGCGTCGCGGTTAAACCAAGCGGCAGCTCCGGCTGCGGCCCCCTCCCCGCGCCCCTCCGCGCCGCCGAGAGCGCAAACAGGAAACGCCTGCAAACGGCTCCCGCTGCTTTGGCTTTAAATAAATGAATAAATAAATAAAAGGATCCAGCCTAGTTAGTCCGACGAGGAAAATCAGAGAAACCRTTCCAACCCGATCTTAGCAAAGGGGGTGATCCTCTCCCTCCCGCGACGGCAGATGTCCAGACGCCCGCGTCACAGCAGCCACCGGCGGCGCCGCGRGGACTCCGCCGGGCTCCTCGGCGAAACCCGCTTCGCCCCCCGCCTCTCCCCGTCCCCACCAACCTGTCTGCCTTGCTTGAGGATGGCGGGGTTGGCGGCGGCGCTGCGCTGGGCCGTGCCCAGCAGCCCGCCGGGCCCCAGCAGCCCCAGCCGGGCGGTGGGGAGGTTGCGGGAGGGGATCTGGAATTGCCGGGGGTTTCGTCTGCCCATTCCTGCACCTGCAGAGCCAGCTGTCGGCAAGGAGTTCGACTGGCCAAAGCCTCGGCTGCGGAGAAGGCGGAGAGAGGGAGAGAGGGGAAGGGAAAGCCGCGCGTGAGCGAGAGGCCTTCGCAGAGCGACGCTCGAGCCGGCTGCGAGGTTACAGGCGGAGGCAGCGCTCGGCGCAGCCGGAGCGAGCTGCAGCCTCGGCCCGCTCCGCTTTTAACGGCAAAACTTCCCAAGGGTCCCGTCACGCTGCTTGAGCAACGGTGCCCTACCGGAGCTCGCCACCAGATGGATCATATTTGCGCGTGCTGGCTGCAAAGGACGGTCCGCCGCCAGCAGCCGGCTTTGCTCCGACTTCCCGCCCCGAGACAAAATCCCACGGGCCCTCCCGGGGTGAATCCGTGGGACGTTCCCGCCAGCAGGGAGGCAGCGACCTGCTTTCGCCGAGAGCCGAGGCGGCGGCGAGCTGCGAGGTGCCACCCGGGGTTTCCGGACGTAGCGTGGGCGTTTGGCTACCCCGACGCGATCCCGGCTCGCGGCGGATATAAAAAGCTCCTGTCGCAATAGCCGGCCACTCACGGCTCGCAAGCACGGCCGGAGCTTTCCCGGCACATCCGGGCGCCTCCACGCTTCCCCCAGCCGCGGAGAAGGGTCGACGGGACCCTGGCTCGATGCTGCTTTTCCCCCAGCCCTCCTGCCCCGCTTTCCAGAAAGCTCATTTTCACCAAACTTGTGCGCACACGGTTCTCTCCGAGACGTCTCACCTTCTATCAGATTTGGTTCAAATGAGCTAACAAACAAGTCCAAAATTAGCAAATTTTGGCAGGAGGGACTGAGCGAAAGGCACACGCACAGCCTGATCACCTAAACCTCCCTTCCTTTAGAAATTGAGCCTGAAAAAAGGAAAAGCAAAGCAGGAGCTGATGAACGGAGGCAGCCTCCTCCCGGGGTGAGCCGCGGGCATGGGACACGCTGCGTCTCGTCACCCAGGGGACTGCATGTACCCGCGCACGCGACAAGTGCTAAATAGGGGCTCGCCGGCCTCCGAGGCTCCCTCCCGGGGACACGACGTGTCTAGCACCTTCCTCGCCCCGGGGAAGCGCTGATGGAATTTAAAGGCATCCGGAGCGGGAGGGCAGACGGGCTGCACAACTCGCAGCCCGCGAAACGTGCGTCCTCGGCGCATCAGGACAGCGCGACCTAGCCGGGACGCGGAGCCTGACGTTCGTGGGGACAGGAGGCCGGCGGGCAGCAGGCGGAACCGGCTCTGGACCTGTTCCCGTCTCAGCGCGGCGAACCCGGAGCTGTTTCCCTGAGGTCAGCAAAACCCCAGCCTGCAGCCACGATCGTGCGGCCGCAGACAAGCGGCATCGAATTTAGGCAGGCGCCAGTCTCGCCGGCATCCCTCCCACCGCCCCGTCCCCTCGCAGGCCTGCTGGTGTCACGGTGCCTGGTGGGGACCAGCCCGGCACAGGCGCAGCCGCCCAGGCCGGGGACAACCTGCGAAGGGGTCGAGCGAGGGCGGCCGGGGCTCCCGGCCGTCTGTGAGAGGGGCCGCGTTGGCAGACGGATTTCTGCTCCCTTTGGAGCTAGGTGACTCTGGAGCGGGGACCCCGGGCATCAGCGCTGATAGGGGAATCCTCGTCACCGGGCCGCGGCCCTGCCAGCAGACCATTTTCTGCCTGTAATTCGGCCCAGGCCTTTACCTTTTACCTCTTCCTACACATTCTTGCTGCGTAACAGGATATTGCATTTAAAAACAAACACACAGAGGAACGGCACGCGCGCAACCAGATAATCCTGGAAAACAAGCGTGTTTGCAGCGCAGGTCTCCTAACCGCGCAAAGCCGTCTTTATGTCTTTGCCCGATTAGCGCGCGGGAGACATAAAGAGCTGGGCAGCACGGCTGCAGCGCCGTTATCAGGTTTAAACACAACGAACGATAGCGGCGTTCTGGAAAGGCACAGCTACTATTGCTCTTACGGTTGCTGTTTCACCCTGCCCTTCTCCAGCACTTAATCACCGTCGCAGATGTTTCAGCTCACCTTCCTCTTAGCCCTAATCTCTCCAGCTCGTGCAGGCTATTGCAAACATGCTTCAGAAGACATTAACGTTCTGGGTTCCCAGAACAGGATAGATTTACTAGGCAGAAATACAGCGGAGTTTCTTTAAACCTCGTCCAAAAAATGGTCTTGCCATTAAATCCTCAGAGCGCTACGAGAAAAGCAGAACCGGCCACGCGGCCTTCTCTGTCTGCAGCTTCCCAGGAGCGGAGAGAGCAGAAGAAAAGCAAAACAGCACCGTGCCCGCTTTGCTTCGGGAAACGCACAGCAGCCCCGTCTGCGCCGACGTCCTAGGCTCCGCGGACCGACCGTGCCACCGGCGCGGGGCAACGCAGCTCGGCTCGTCGGCTCGGCCTCGCCACTGCACGAACGCAGCCGCATCGCTTCCAGAGGCAGCTCGCCGAAGAAATGCCCTGGCCACGCTCGGGCGACGCTGAGCTGCGCTGGTCCGGGCCGAACGCCTYAGGCATCGCTGCAGCGGGTTCCCCGGCTCGTCTCTTGGGTCTGGCCGGTTGTGTTAAAAAGGGCAGGATGTCCCTGGACCGAGCAAGCTCTGCGCACTTAGGTGGTGCGACGCTGGGCTAAGCTGGCCTGAGGCTCCGAGCCCTGAAGCCCCAGGCCTGGGGAAGGGGTGCGGAAACACGCTGGGCCTCCCCGCAGGCACCGGAAGCAGCAGGACTCACGCAGCTCGTTGCATGCGTATCCCCGTTTCCCCCAGCCAGCGGCAAGCTGCCGTAGGCTAAGGCACCGTGCCAGGCGTCTTTGGTACCGTGCTTCACGCCCTGACGCTTCCAGCTACTGCATTCACCTGTGACRAGCTTTCCCCATCCCTTAGGGACGCTTTAGGGCAATCAGGATGCAGCGAGTCCCTGCTTGTCGGCTGAACGCTGCCTCTCAGCCCGTCTCAACGGCAAAGCGAAGCACGTCGGCTCAAGCGACCCCGTCGCTGCACCAGYGCGGCCGTCCCGCCGTCCCCACCGCGTCGATGCCGCCTCCGCACCGGCGCGCGCAGCGGGGGGCAAAAGCTTCCTTCAACTGCACCAGGGTGGGAGCTGGCCCGGGGGCAGCCGGTCACCCCACCGCCCAGCGACGTYTTGGTATGGAGACTCGGGAGCATCTCCTGGGCGGCTCTGGGAAAAGGACGGAGGCAGCTGCTCCACCTCGCCTCCGGGGTTGGCTGGGCGCGCGGCCGAAACGCTGCGCCGGCTGCTTCTGAGCCAAACAGGTCTGGCGGAAACCCTTTGCTCTTGTCACTTCTCTTTCTTTTCCTTCGGAGAACTTTGTTAGTGTTTTCATTTCCAAAATATTTAATTGCATTTCACTGGGGAAAACTTCACCAGCTCTGCATTCGTTGTTTTTTACGTTCCTTTTGAATTTAATTCCTTGCTTTCCCAATACTCCCGGTGATTTGCAGAATACTTTTTGAGAAAAAAATCAAAGAGAAAAAATAACCTGCCCAAGATTGCAACAAAATACACTAATCGGAATGAAACAAACGGCTGAAGTTATTGTTTGAACTGATTAAAAAAATACCTGCTCTTGAAATAGTCCAAACTTTTTCCAGGATCACTTGAAATTCAGCACTGTCCGGGAGGTGAGTAAACACGGTGTTCGCACCACATCCCTACCCAAGGTTTTCTGACTAGTCCCCAAGTCTCGGCACCTTGTGTAGACTTCAAATTTTTCCGCCAGTTGACTGCATTTTGGTGAAACGCTGGCACTGACCTAATTAACAACGGACACCAGCTGGAAGGGAAGCCAGCAGGCAGGACACAGGCTAGCCGCCAAGGGCCGCGGATGGATCGTGCAGCTGGGAAGCCGTACGCACCGGGGAGACGTTCAGAGCCAGGGTAACGGCGTGGGAATTGGTGCCGCAGGTGCTGACCAAGCGCGAAAGCAAACTTACTGCTATTTTCCCCTCTTCGCGAAGGCCTGCTTCCATTTCTGCAGCTTTTCAACCTCTCCTCTCGCTCAATTTCCCTATGAGTGAGCTGCACATCTGTAAAATGGGTATAATTGTGCTTCCCCCCTGCTTCCGGCCTGATTTAAGCCGTGAGATGTCTGGGAGCAGGTACAAGGTAACGCAGGGGCGGCTCCCGCCGTGCAACACGAACCAGCGGCGCGACGGCACCGCTACCCGAAACGCAGCCCCGCAACGCGAGCGGGGCACAGGGGCCGGCCCTGCCGCTGGGCGTCCCCGGCCCCAGGCGAGAGCACCCCGGCCTGGGCGCTCCCGGGCGACGGGCTCACCCCCTCCGCGAGCCGAAACCACACGTACCTCCTCTGCTGCCGATAGCCTGACAGCTCCAGGAGGGATTTCCGAGGGAAAGACCTAAAGAGTTTTTGCACCTGCTGTTTCCATGACAACAGTCTTTTCTTCTGTATCTCTGTAAACGCCTGCCCGAAAAAGAGAAAAACAGAAAATGTGAATATTTTCTCGACGCAGCGAGTAAGGATGCATATACGTGCGTATAAAGAAAAACAGGCAGCAATTCTCCCGTGCCCAGAGCAGGCAGGGCCATGAGCCGAGCTCCGGCTTCCCACGTTTCCCCTCCGCGCCTCCCTCTCAAGGAATTACCCACCTTGGCCGGCGAAAACAAGCCCCGAGCAGCTCCCCCCGCGCCACCGTCCAGAGCAGCGGCCCCGGAGGCTGCAAACCGCCCGGCCCCTCGGAGCGGAGAAGGGTTTCCCCAAAGGGTTTTCCCCGTGGCCAAAACCGCCGCTCGCCTGCCTGCGCCCCGCTTTCCCCGGGATGCGGATAGAGCGATGCAGCGCTGCTCGGGGCTTGGGGGGCCACCGAAGCGCAGGGAACGCGCAGGGCTGCCACGGCTCTGCTGGCTCCGTCGCTGCAAAGACCCGAGCGCGTAATGAGGTTCCACGTGGGCTATAAAGCCGTTTTACTAAGAACAGCAAAATAAAATCCATTCTCTTTATCTACTTTTTATTAACTTTTAACCCCTTTTGTTTTTGAATGAAAAAACCATGAGCCGAAGCGTAAATACGGCTTCTTAGAAGGAATCCAGCCATGCTGGGGCTTGGGGACAGATATCCCCCCTAGCCCCCAAATCCGTGACTCGGTCCCAGCGCAGACTCCCGGTTCCCCACCAGCTCCGTTTGCTAACGGGTGCGAACGCACCGGCCTGCCTGCCCCTGCCCGCGCGCGCCCGGCAGCGCCGCAGAGAAACGCCGTTTTTTGAGATCTCTGAAAAACACGCAGACAAAGGCGGCGTCTTGCAGGCGGACTGAAGGCTCAGGAGAGGCGCCCGGGGACGGCGCTGGGGCAACGACCCCTCTCGCAGCCGCCCGCAAGGCGGACCGGGCAGCAAAGCTGCTTCCAGGAAGCCGCCCCCCAGGCCACCACGGCCCTGGGCTTTATCCTCCCCGGTCCCTTCGGGGTTTCCCAGCTTCGTGCTCAGCCCGAGATTCACCAACGGCGCTGAGGGCTCGCAGCCAGAGCAAACAACGCCGAGCCCGGCACAGCCGTGCTTTCAGGTGTCTCCTGAAAAACCTGCCTCCCCCGCGTTTCCCCAGCGCTGCCGGGAGGTGCCGATGGGCTTGTCACCCTCTGGACACAGCTCTGGAAAATATCGCCGGCGTTGGAAAACATTGGGATTTGGAAAGTAGAGCTCCTCGCCGGTGTCCTGTGTCCCAGCTTCCCCATCCCRTCTAGCTCTGCAGAGCAGGGCCGGGTGCAGGAGACCTCAGCTCTGCTCCTGGCTCTGACACCCTTCGCCAGAGGTGACCGTGGATGAGAGTCCCACCACCTCCCAGGCTCTCCAAGGGGAAGGTCTCACCAACGCAGGGGACAGATCTCCTCCTCCTCCTGAAATGCGTGAGATCTACGGGCAAGCGGTGTTGGTGACGGGCGTATCCAGGTTGTTGCCGCCTGTCACGTGCCCACCACCGCTAACTTTAGACACCCAGCCTCTCTGCGCTGCCGACGGAGAGAAGCCGAGGTCTCCAGAGGACAACTCGGAGGCTAATTATTGCCTGCCGTGATTGCTCCGCATCACCCTCCAGAGGAACCGCTCTCTCCTTGTGTTGATTACGAAGGAGCTGATGCAGACAGTGGTTCCAGGACAGGCACCTGCGCTAGCTGCCCCGCGTGCATGGGGTGATCCGGCATCGCCACGTCTATCCCAGACGCCCCTGCAAAYGAATCCCCTCTGCAGCTCTGGCTGTGTCTTTCCAAGCTTCGACCTCACCTTTCCCACCTTCCTCACTCCTTTTTATACCTCYGCTCCCCTAGCAATGCCCTGCACGGCTATCCAGAAAGCCTAGGCAGGATCTGATGGTCTCCAGGTAGCCCTTTGGCCAGGCTAGCTAAAAAAACAAGGATTTCCCACTGTCTGTGTAGAGCATCAAGGAGACCCATATCCATGGGCCTATATCCTGCTCTTTTCATCTGTATTTCTAGAAAACAAATGCAGGAAAAAGATACCCGGAGACTCCCTTTCTCTGCCAGGGAGCTGCTGCTCCACTTTTCCCATTTCTCTATAATGCTACAAAGCGGTCTGCCCGGCGAAGGGACCGCAGCGGTCGTTCTCAGCGCCCGCGCGGGGTTAGGCAAGGCAGGAGCTCCAGCGGCGGAAAAGAGGTTTAACCCCTCCTAACGGGAGGTGCAGAAAGCACCGAGCGGCCTCTCCGGGGAGCCCACGCGGCCTCCGTCGCCAGAGGTTTTCAGGAATGGCCTGGGCCCGGCTGATCCCGCCATGGGGCATGGGGACGGAGGCGACAAGCTCCCGAAGGTCCCCTCGGCCCCCTTCTCCGCCAGCTCTCCCGTAAAACGGGAGCGCGGCACGCGTCCCAGCTGCGTCCGCCCAGCTGCAACGACGTTTGAAAGGCCACGCTCTAAGAAAAGCCTCATCTGCCGCCCTGGATAATTGGATTAATCTCGGGAGCCTGACAAAGACAYGGCAGGGAGAGGGAGGAGGGAAGAGTCGCCAAGCTAGGGCGGCCGCAGCTCCTGGCGCCGAGGTGACTTCAGGTCTGACCGCRGGGCGTCGAGGGAAAAAAAGAAATCTCGCTGCGTTTGGAAACTAGAGGTGAGAGGAGCTTCTCACGCCATCCCTGGGAACGCAGGCGCAGGTGGGAACGCTCCACAAATTAGCAGCCGTCATTTCATCCAACCTGCGCGCGTGGCTCAGAGAGAACCGCTGCCGCGACGGGCCGGTGAGCTGACCGTTTCACGGCAAAACCGAGCAGCCCGTGCCACCGCCCCGGATCTCGAGGGGCCAAATGTACGCTGAGAACACGCGTGCCGACAGCTCAGTGTCCTGCAAACCCCATGCAGTTATTGCTGCCATCGACAGAGGCGACCGGGAGCACAGGTCAAAAACCAAGACAAAGTGGTAGGGTTTTGCCCGGTATCCAACTGTTTCAACTCAATCCAAGACTACCTGTGAGCGTGTGCTTGGCCCCTGGAGAGATCTGCTGATCAAATCAGGGCTCTGCACAAATGGCCCGAGGCCCTGCAAAGAGCTTTATTTCCTAGGCACCAACCTCAGCTGCAGGCGAAAGGGGCTGGGAACTGTCTCCCTCCTCTTCCACTTGGCATACTGCACATTTTGGGGTTTGCAGCCACTAAATTGCTCCCAGTCCTCTCAAGATGAGATTTGCTTTTGTGCTTTGACAGCGTATTTTTTTTTTATAAACAAATAACTGAGAAGCATTTAAAGCTTGCAGCTCTGGTGAGACGTTTGCAAGCTTCCTCCTGACCCCGGACATATGGCCGGGCAACGTGAAGCAGCTTGTACTACCAGGTGCAGCCAGCATGGTACGAATGCTGCGGGACACGGGAGACAGGGCTATCCCTCCCCGTCAGAGAGCAGGACCGCGCCGGAGACCTGTGACCTATCAAGCACAGACTCGGACGCCGTCACCCCGAGCGACAATAAGGTAAATACAGATCCGCCAGGCAGCGGCTATCAGAAACAGATGCGCAAAAAGGCAAGTTGCAAAATCGCAGAACATGTGCTGCGAAACAGAGCCTAGAAACGCCAAGCGATCGCTTGCTCCGTCTGATAGAAACCGCATGCACATTCGTCCTGGGATTTTCTTCCATCCAGCTGCTGATCAGACTGTCACGAGCAAGATGAATTTCCCTGCTCCAGGTCTTTGCAATTATGCAAGCACAGGGGGAGCAACGTTTCTGCGCACCATATTGGATTTACAGCCTGCTCCAGCCCCGTTCTGTCAGAATTACTATTAATACCCCCAAAAATATTTGTGTTAGAAACCCAAAYGTTTACATAAACAGACACTTTGGAAACAGTCTCTAAGTGATGAGAACAACAGTTTTATAAGATCTGTCACGACTCACCTCATGAATTAGACATTTGTCTATGAGCTGTAAATAGGAACTTATATTCTCTTCATCGGGTCTGGAAACTAAAAGTTGTGTACATACTGGAAAAAAAGAGAAGAAAAAATAAACAGAAATGYGGATACTGAGCCGAGATCAGGGCTTTGGGGTTTTTAAAGAATGTTTCGGACATCCTATTTCACTTATCTGATGGATGTTCTCATCAATGGGTCATTTGTCTAGGAAAAACACCCTGCCCCGATTCCTGCCATGCCATTCTATATTTAGGGCCAGATTTTCTTCTCGGTTACGCTGGTGTAAATCCAGAGTAACACCATTTAAGTCATCAAAATTAGACGCGAGCAAATCAGGAGCGCAGAATCTTGCCCCCCCTTCCCTCTTCCTGTTGTAATGGGCAGAAGGCGCTGTCAGCAGAAGACCGTGCTCTAAGATCTATTGCTCCTGTGGCCAAAATTTGCCCCCGCTGAAAATGGATTCCCGCAGCTATTGATGACAGCAGGGTTTTAGCCTCTTTTTGAACCAACGCCATAAAAGCGAGTGCAAATGAATTCGCAGAGGAAGGCCACGAGCGCTCAAGAGAAACGAGTCTCGCCTGTTCTCATAGCGGCGGCGCTGGCTGCAGAAAGCTCCCCTCCCCTGCCGGGCAGCGCTGCCTTCTCCGCACGGCAGCTCCTCCTGACACGAGCTCTCGTTCAGCTGAACGGATACGTCTCCCAGGGATGGCCCAGGAGAGCGGCTCGTTCTGACGGGACCCGTGCCGTACCCACGGCTTCCTGCCTTTACGGAGGCATTTGCCACGGGCTCACAGACAGAGCTGAACTCATCAGCGGGTTTAAAAGGGGGCCATAAACCTGTGCTGGTCTGTGCATGCAGTCAGCTAGCTGGTGAGAAATTTTACACCGCATTTTTATATAGAAAACATCTTTTTCATGCAGTTTTATATAGAAAACAACTTTTCATATACGCTTTGCAGAAAGGGTCTGAAATTGGGTCAGGACTGACATTTCTTCGTGGCATTCTGACAAGTTTCCTTCTGTTGCAGGTCTCCCATCCAGCCTGCAGATGAGAGTCTCCCCTCCTCTCTTCACCAAGGAGATCTCCCTCCATGCAGAAAGCATCTACACCTCAGATCCCACCTAGCAGAGTTAGGACGTGCCCAAATTAGCCCCAAAGTGCCAGCACCACACTGTATATGCTATGTGAAGGTAGCCCCTACCTCCACATTCCTCCTGTTCACCTCCCAGAGGGGCACGTGACACAGTGACAGTGGCTTAAGCCTGATGCAAAGCATTGCAACAGCACCCTACCGCATGCAGGGGACAGCAGCAGAACATTTTGGATGTCCTGTGCCTAAACTGGGGCTTAAAAGGGGCCTTAGACCCATATGATTTGTGCTCAGGATGGCTCACGCGCAGCCCACTCAACAGCGCTTCCTCCGTGCAAGCAGAGTGAGTCCAGGGCTGTCTGCCTCTCCCCAGGCCAAGCAGCCCACGGAGACCCAGTGAAGCACTAAACCATCTGGGCACCTCTGCTGTGAGGCCAGCAAAGCTCCTTCCCCACCTCTACGATGAACATTAGAAAAAGCCTCAGTCCACCCTCAACTCTTCCATTACTGGAAGGCCAAGCCCCAGGTCTCCCTCCTTTTGGCAGGACCATGCACAGAAGCAACTGCTCTACAGGTGAATTCCTTCAAACCCAACCACCGGGCTATCAAATGACTCAAGGAAGTTTGGCAGCTCCTAACAGACGACGGGCAGGCAGTGATACCGGCTATCATTCAAAGCAAGCAGCTCTTCTAGAGGTCTTTAGCCTTGCCTTCCAGCCCCTCAATGCTACGGGCCAAAGCAGAGCCATTAGAAAGCAGAGCAGCATGACAGCAGCATTTAAAAGCCCTGCTCCAACCCTGCCTTCCAGCGTGCTCCCTGTCCCGGCTCCATGGCATGCTGGAGGAAGGCGCAGAGCTGCAGCTCTCAGGAGCGCCAAGCAGCTATAACATGTGGACACGTTCACACTAGCATCTGCCTGGGTAAATGGGTGACAGTGCAACAAGGGCCTTCACGTGGGCCCTCTGCTCACATGAGTCACCAGGACTCATGGGTTTGGGTGGCCTGTGCAGAGGCTTCGCAGGGCTGAGTCATCTCCATTGAAGCAAACCAAACCAGCTGGACTCACGCGACGAGCCTGCAGATGCTGCAGTGGACCCATGCTGTGAACATATCTGTGGATCGGCAGGATGTCTCCAGGGCTCCCCGCTGAACAGGGAGGAAGAGGAGAGGATGATAATGCGTGTGCCATTGCCTCCTCTCTGGCTGCCCTTTGCGGAAATCACTGCCCACCTCTCCAGGCATGGTCTTATCTCTTGAGGGGTTTGTATAGCACGATGGGGCCTCAGATAAAACCACTGTTATGTCTGTGGCTTGCAGAGGCACATGGAAAGGCTGCTGCCGGTGCTGTCACCAAACACACCCTGCTCTGAACCAGTTATTCCTAGTGAGGACGCCAATAAAAAGTCACAGCCACTCACCTTTCCCCATCACTCTCGTGAACTGTCCGGGCAGATCGCCTTCGGGCAAAGGGGCCCCCCCAGACTCGCCCTCACATCCTGGCAAATGGTGCTGTTGCATCGCCCCTGCAGCAGAGTCCTTGCAGTCAGACCCTTGGCTGTCTGAGCCGATGAGGGAAGAGGGGTGATGCGAGTCTGGGTCCCGGCTGTGCTCGTCCGCATTCGAGTTTTGGGAACAGTAAGCTTTGATAGGGGTGAGGATCATTTGGTGTAGTTCCTGCAGCGGGACACGCAAGTTGCCACCTTCCAGGATGTCCTGCAGATTCAAGTCAACAGAAGAGCATTTGTAGTGATACCTCTGCAGTAACAACAGAACATCAGCTATGAACCAGGCCAGCACCATTAATCCTCAGAAACAATCTCCAGTGGAGCCAAATGCCTCATTCCTGCTCCAGGACTCTGTTGCAGTCCATACTCAATAATCGTATTTAATTCACTGAGTCTTTTACTTTGACCTTGTGGTGAAAACTGGAGCCTCAAGTGTGAAGCCCCTGCAGTCACTGCACCTGACTCTCAGTGGATGTGTTCAGATCTGAATTCCCAGAGACAACCATGCTCTGTAAACCAGTGGGACCCAAGACCAGGGACAGTCCAGTTTCAAAGTTTCCAAGCTTTCACCAGAAGGATAGAAACCCCACGGGAGCAACGGATGCAGTGAGATTTCAAAGCCCTAACCAGCGATGTCTTGCTCCTTCCCCTGCAATCCCGTAAGAACAGCTCATGACATTTCAGCCCTTTCTAATTTGAACTATTCTTTCTAACGTGGGCTTGTCTCTAGCTTCCAGCACTGTCTTCAAGCCTGGCCCTCCAAAACTGCTTTGCCCCAAAGTGCCTGCAAAAATATTGCTATGCCCTGGGACCACCATCACAGAGCCCCAGGACTGCCAGTACAAGACAAGGTCTTCAAAGGAGACACAAGAATGTGGACAATGCTCACCAATGATGAAAAATAAAGGTTTGGCTGTAACGGGCTCTGCAAATTCATTCTGTCAAAGTGCAAACAGTAGGAGATGGGAACAGGTGACTCGTGATACCCAGCAGCTCCTTCAAAAGGCTGGGATCACGGAGTTCAGACCTACTGGCTTAAAGCACATCACAGCAATTTAAGCTGGAGCCAGAAAAGGCCCCATGTTTTTGGCCAGCTGGACAACATCTGAGAACAAGAAGGGGGAGGTAGACTTTGCATCCCTGAGAGGATGACCAAGGAAGAGTAGATGGTGGTGCAGAGAAGGGTGAAGGCCTGAAGATGAAAATAGTCTGAAGAGGTGAGTGCAAACCATTTGGGCTGAAGGCTGCAGGCAGAGGTAGGAGAAGCCCCTGTGTCAGGGACTGGAGGAAACCCATCCGCAGGGGTACTGCAGCAATGAAGAAGGGACAGCCCCATCCACACTGGGACAGGGAGGGGAGCAGATGCAGAGGTGAAAGGRGTTTTCACCGGGAGCTGGGTGGATTTGTGATCGGACACAGAAAGGGAGACCAAGAGGCTGCAGGTGAACTTATGTTCTTACAGCAAAAACATGCAGCTCGGAGATACTGGGGGAGGTCCACCTAGGAGAGAGAAAGGGGTGCAACTGTGACACGTTCTCAGGGCTGCAGAGCAGAGGAATTGGTCAGCGGGGGAAAGCAGTGATTTGAGGAGGGCCACAGCAGGCACAGCACAACATGTGGCAACCCAAGAAAACAGGGCAGGAGAGACTTGAGATGCCATCTATGTGGTCCACTCCCTGCCCCATGGCAGGACCAGGTCTACCTGGACCACTCTTATCAGCAGTGTTGTCAGCTTTTCTGAGATTTGTGATCTCTGCTGCTTTGAACTAATCCCCACTGCTAGGAACTGAGAGCCTCTGGAAGACTTGCACTGTTTGTTTTTTTCGTTTTTAACAAGAGAAGCAGATTTAAAGCTCTGCTGACCATAGAACACAGCTGGAGGGCCTGTCCCAAACACACATCAGTGGTTTGAACACAGGAGGAACAAATAAGAGATCTCAATATTCATCACTGTGTGAACCCTCAGGTCCTTGGCTCCTTGTCACGATTTTTGAGCACCTGATGTTGGCAGTTCACATGCATTGCTGAAAATGTTGGAAAAGAGAGTGCAGAAGAGAAATCCAGGCTGTAAATGATTCAGGGGCCATGGAAGACTTGTTTGGTTGGAGGAAGGCTGCTTAGAATGGGGAAGGATGACAACTCTCCATCACTGTCAAGCACATTTAAGGCAGAGCTGATCCTGCCTTTGAGGAAAGGGGTGGAGAAAGGCCTTCCTTGGGTACATCTCCCAGCCCTGCTCTCTATTATTTGAGTGTATATCAACCATTCTCTTTCTGTGGTTAGAAACCAGCCTGGCCCTCCTGTCTCAGGGAAAAGCTGATGAGAAAGAATAGCATCTGGATTTTAAGGTAGCATGGTCAAGAACTGCTCCTTCGGCTGCATGGTCTGGCTCAAACTGCTCGTGAGGCACCATTTGTTAAGAGGCAGCTTTTTGGGGATGAGCTCTGGCTGCCTCTATGGCAGGGACACAAAGTGGACGCACAGGCTGTGCACAAGCCAGCCTAAGCAACGAAATCGTTGTTCGCCCTAACTCCTGCTGCATCCCCAGCTTGCTCTCAGATGTCTTAAATTCGCTTCTCTGATGATACAGCCTCAATCTGTTGGACACTATCACACTTTGGGGATAATTCCTGTTTTGCTAACTGGTGGAGAAGGGTGGAGCAGCTCTTTCCAAGAAAGAAGGAATCTTTAGCAGCAAGACTTTGCCCAAAAAATCAAGTCACACATATGCTCTTGTTTAGCTTCAAAAAAAAAAGGGGGGGGGAAATTTGGATGAATAACTTGGAAAAACAGAGATGTAACCTCCCAAGTAAAGCAGCCCACAGGCAGCTCTGAGTCCCACACAGTCTTCTCATGACATGGCCACAGCCCCACAGCCCAAACCCACTCCGCTGAGCTGCTGGTAGTCAAAAGCAGATCCTGTCACTTATCTCCTCTTATTTTACAGTGCATGCGGCTCATTGAGTCAGCTGAATTTGGCTTACATTCCTGCACCGAGACAGTCAATCAATACCATATTTCAAAATCTATGCAGAGAAGCGGAAGAGGCTGTGAAATTGCCTGGAAAACACATCAACGAAGAAAGCTCAATCCAGTGGGCTGTCTCTTGGATTTAATAGTTATTATTAATATACAGAGGTAAATATGGCTTTATTAGCTCCTGCCATACCCTGAGTACAATCCCGTATTATAAATAAATAGCAAAGCAGTGAGCTAACGAAAACACCAATAAATAGCATCACACCACATAAGTATTTAAAAGCCCCTAGTGGGAGGCTGTGCAAGTTGCTGTTTGAAGAAAGTTCAATTAAATATAATATAATATTGCAATAACGAATAGTGAGAGGCTGGGTGAGTCGCTCACAGCAGGTTTGCGGTGCTGGTGCTTCTCTGACAGCCATTTTTGCAGAGTTTAAGCTTTTTTTTTTAAGGGCCAAGAAGTTTCTATTTGTTCTTTTTGGGAAGACAAGCTGCTGTTCAGGCACAGATCTGGGTCTCCTACCTTTTATCTGGGGACAGATCGCCCATGCAATGCCCCCAAAAAGCACAGTGGCCTTTGACCTGGCACACACCAGGAAATCCCATCTCTTTTGCTGGAAAGATGGGTAAGGGCAGGACTTGGGGATGGCCCGTGCTAACTGCTGTGCATGGAGGGTGTACTGTAAGAGGGACAACAGCATCAGGAAGGGAAGGAAAACCGAGCGATCGTATGGTTCTCCCAGGGGTTAAAGTGCCGTGACAGTACAACACATCTAGATGCCCTCTACAACAGGGCAGGCAAACGAAGCTCAGCACAGGGGTGGAAATTTGCATCCAGAAGAGTTAAAGTGCTGTCTCGCTCGCCTCCAGGAGGTTTTGACATTTTCATGGTTTGGAGTTCATTTTGCTGCCAATCAGTTTTAGGAGAGGAACCTCTGAGGTTCATAAATAAACATAAATAGCTCAGAGAGGGTGTAGGGCAAGCAGCATCTTTGCTCTCTGATACCCTCAAAAATAGGATCAAGCCTTACGAGCAGAAGGGATGGGTTTTATGAGCCTGTCTGGCTTAGAAAGACGACTGGATTTCCCTTGCAAGGGTCAGGCACACCACCCGGTCCCCGTGAATTAATCAGCTGCTGCCCAAGAGCGGACCTGTRGCAACTGTCCAGGGACCGGCTCTTAGCCAGGCGCAACCAGGGCATAATTTGACTCAGCGCATCTGCAACGGAGGATGGATAAGGTAAGTCATCTCGCCTTGCACATGCGACAGGCTGCGAGCTCGGTCACAGGCAGCTGCCACAGCCCTGCTGACGGGCCGTCACGCGAGCATCCCTCTKAGCCCTTCGATCTCCATGGTCAACACGTTGTCAGCCCTCCGAAAACTCATCTGGTTTCTCCTGCTATGCCAGCCCACAGGTGCTAGAGCTGGTCCCGCACCATGGTTGAGCAGATGGGGGACAGCATGGCTGGGAGGGTGCCCTCCATCAGTTAAAAGTTCAGATGTTTTCTATGGAAAGCAGGAAGTGAAAACAGCCCAACACCGGCACCAGAGCCCAAGCAGGAAAAATTGTACAGTTGCTGGGTTATGTTCTGTTTTGGAGCTCTTTTTTTTCTTTCCAGAAACACTTCTTTGGTTTTAAGGAGTCAGCATTTGCAAACAATATTGAACCTGGATTCAAAACAAAGCCACGCTTCCCTTTTCAAATGTAGCTCTAGCAAGTGACCGGTTCTGGTGCCCAGCCCAAGTGAAGGGTTGTGCTCACTCCCTGCACTGACCCTTCCCGGGGCCAGGAGCACCCTGGAGGCACTGCTGCCCCTTTCCTCCCCAAAAACACAGGAAGAGATAGACAAAGCAGGGTGCAAGCTGGAAATCTCAGCTGGCCAGGCTGCAGCAGGGCTTGGGCGCAGTGCTGCTGGTTATATCCATCGCAGCTCTATGAGTAAACCAGATGGACTAGGACTCACTCATTAGGGCTTACAGGCCCAAATAAAAACTGCATCTGGTACAGAGCTGTTTCAAGACACCACTCAGATGTGGCCAAGCCAACAACAGAAAGTACCCAGGAACATGTGTAGTGAGAGTGCTTTACCTCAGAGTTAATTCTTGGCTATTGTTGCAACTGAAAAAGAAGAAATGTAAAAGTGTTGTGAAAACTTACCCTTTCTAAAGATTTGAGAAGGTTTTGTCTCTCTTTTAGCTTTTGGATACTGATGACTATTTTGTGTCTTGCGCCTTTGGTAACATTCTGCAAAAACAGCATATAACCTGGCATTAACATTTCCACAGGACAGTGGGATCAATCAAAACCCTTTCTCTCCTTGATGAAAAGGACTGCTGCAAATTCACCAAACTTTTGAATGCAAGGATTAGCGGAGGACACACAAAATCACTTAGAAACATTGCTGAGATACAGATTTCCTGCCATTCTGTCCCTCCCCTGGAGCATCTATCTTTATAAGCACTCACAAGGGGAAAGTGTCTTCTTAGCTGCTTAGGGGAATTGTTTTAAAATGTGGCGTGGGATTTTAAATCTGAGAAGAACTGGTGAGCCCTGTGCCAGCACCTGCGTTTTCAGGGCAAGTCTCAAACAAAACTCGGCAGCGTGGCTCCGCTCTGGCGCAAACCCACCGGACCCAGCGCACAGGCCTGGAGCGACTTTGTTGGAGACGGGGGAAACTGCGACCCCTGAAGACAGCCCCTTTAGTTTTTAAGGCAGACTTAGCTCTTCAGGTTCTTTCCGGCTAGACGCCGGTGTCTGGTGAAGCCTCTGAATACCGGGAGGGACTGAAGGAACGAAAAACTCAATGGTAATTGAGAAATCAGCTGAGCAGCGAGATAAATCCTGCAGGCAGGCAGACAGCCCACAAGCCTCCCCTCCCGAAGCAAGGCTGCTCCGAGACTTTTATGCAGTTCAGTGTTTTGGGTTCGCATCTCAGAGGAAACTACCAGCAGATGTAAATAAGCAGAGAAAGCAAAGGTGCTGACCAGACCTCTTTATCTCAAGGATAACGCAGAGGTAAATCTAATACAGGGGAAATTTTTCAAAGGTTAACAAAAACCAGCCACCAAAGTCCCACTGATTTAAAGGGATTTGGATACTGAATACTGTGCCCCTGAAAATCCTAAACCGAATCCCAACCAGACAAAAACCACAACGCAGCACCCCGTGACTCTGAAGAGGCCGGGAATTTCAACCCTGGACTCCTTCAATAAGAAGTCTGGGACAAGGTGTCTTTCAGGTACAATGTGTTTTTTCCACTCTCCCCAGACTCAGTTTTCCTTCTCCTGTTTGTTTTTCAGTCCTCTGCAAGCAAAATGCGTTCCACCTGAAGCTACAAAAGCAGGTTTTCAAGGCACCTCATCTACCAACTGAACAAACAGCGTGCTCTTAGGAGGGACAACAGCAGCAGAGGAGGAGACGTGGCTAACCGCTTTACGACCGACTTCAGACATACTTGTGCCTCGAGCTGGCATTCGGTGAGTGCCATCATTTCCTCATATGTCATCTGAGAGAAGAGAGCCGCGTACTTGTGCAGACGGAGACTCTTCAGCCAGGCTGGAACATCTGCAGCACAAAGGCAAAGAGACAAGAACTCCCTTTTATTTTATGACACTGTTTAACGACACCCGATAAGATCGACAACAGCACGAGGAGTTTATTAGGCGCTGGCTTCCTCGTGCCACCCGCTGTCCCACTGCCGCTTCAGACATTGGCTGGACTTTAAGGGACTGCTCAGAGGACGTAAGCTCATCTGTGGATGAGCTGCGGTGATTTAGTCTACCGGTTTTTTAAGGCTCTTTGTTYGAGCGCTATTACTTAAATCAGTGTTGCACCCAAGACAAATTGTATGGGAAAATTGTAGGAATTTGTTCCAGGGTTTGTTGCAGCCAGGACAAAGAGTCCCACCAACCCTGGTGGATACAGGCTCGCTAGTGCACAGTGAGCCTGGTTTAGAGAAGGCCATAACAAAACTACTTCAAGAGTTGTCCTAGGCTTAGAATACAGCTGAACATGAAGAAAATGCCCTTGCTAGAGCAGGAGAAAATGAAGATGGCTAAGAGTGCGGAGCGGGGAATATATACGCTGCACTGGCTGCAATAGGGCAGCCGCCTCGTTTACGTGCATGATACCCCATGGTTGCTAAGGTTTACACTGAAGTGGCTCAACACCGCTTTGAAAACTGGGTTGSTGACCCTGACACCAACGCCAGCTTGTCGACGGCCCAAGTTGGTGATGCCCCAYGGAGAATCAGATTTATGTCTGCAAACTGCCACCACCCCGGCAAGCTTCTAATTGCCCTTTTCTCTGGAACGTGGAAACTGCAGAAACTAATGACTGGGCTGAGTTTAAGATGAACAAATGGCTGTTTTGCAGATGACGTATACTGATTTATGACATGAGGGAAGATGGTATGGGCTGAAAATTTAAACAGCTGCTTGAAGAGAAATAAAGAGATTTTCATTTCACTTTAAATGTGGAAAAATGGCATGCYGTCAAAGATGGTTCTGCAACCCATTTTGGAAGCGTGACTGAGGACCACTAAATGCACTGACTGGAATGACTTCCTTCCCAGTTGCTGTCTGCAGTGTAACGCATCAGGGCCCTGGCKGGGGCCTTTATTCTCCTGACATCAATGTGGTTCCACAGGGAGGGAACTGGGAGGGGGATCCTTCCTCTGCAATATGGAAAACTTCACACCAGACCACATGAAGGGGTGTCCCCCTGCAGTGGGGTGCAGGGGGAGGAGAGGGTAGGATACAGGCAACCACCCTCCAGCCAGGTCCGCGGTTTCTCTTGGCTTGGCAGGATTTGGGGGCCGTTAGTCCTTGCTCCCTTCCTGATCACTGAGACTTCTAGGAGCTAGTACAAGCAAAAAACAGCATTTCAGCCCCAAAGAGTGTTAAAATCTACACCTCAAATGGAGAGAGTAGGTGGAGGTGGGTGCAGGAATCCTAGGAAATGGGAGTGCTGAAAATTGTCTACCCTTTCAGCTACATCTTAGAGGAGTTTGTGCCCAACAGGCAGGAGAATAACCTTCATGACTGCATCCAAAAATCCTTGCTACCATAACCAATCTCAGAGTTTTCTAGGCCACTCAGCACCCCCAGCYGCAAAGGGTGAGGCCACAACGGTACCTTGCTTTGGAAAAGGATGAGACAATTCAAGGAGGACAGGCCCACTGCTGGCTGGGACATCCTCCGGTCCGGATGCAGTCCCTAGCTCAGAAAGCCYGCACAGACGCAAGGTAGACCTGTCTCACCTCTCTTCCCTAACGAACATCTACTGTCACTGGAGGAGACAGAGCTAGATGGACCTTTGGTTTGATCCCACATGGTAATTCCTACACTGGCAGCAGTTTCCTGGGCCTCTCAGAGAAATGCACTCCCATGCCAAGCTTTGGTACATGAAGAATTTGGTCCTGTGCCTGGAGCACTGTCCCCTCTTCGTACATCCCAATGTGCAACAATCCTACAAACTGCTATTTTAGGAATCTTAAAAAAAATAAAAAGTAAACAACAGAAAGCCTTCTGTTTCCAGCGCAGGTGGAGAGAGCAAGGACTGGCATGTTTGAATCTCAACTTCGTTTTAACAAAAACATGCTATTTTAGTGACGCCACCCGAGGAGGAGCGCCTGATCCTATGTTCCCCAGGAACATCTGTCTTTGGTGCATGTTTATGCCGATAGGAGAGTCCACAGAGACGCTTTCYGAACAGAGGTGGGACCTCACGCACGCAACAAGCCCTGCAGAAAAGCCAGCCCTGAATCCCCGGGCCTGACCAACCCTCTGGCTTTGCAGATGGTCAGAGCACAGGAGCAGCCCTTCTCCCCCTTTGCATTAGTCTTCCAAGGCAGCCTCTTACTTCTGGGAGCTACAAAGGATCCAACCCCCCACTTCTCGGTGGCGACAGCAATCCTACGAGACAGCTAGGGGAGAGGGAGTCTGTGCTTGCCGCACAGCAACAGCAGGGCTCTTCTCCCCTTCCACAAGGAAAAGGGAGGCGTGAGGCCTTTTTTAAGGTGATTTCACGGTCCTTGGAAAGTCAACCTGCAGGACGCAGTCATTACTTCCTAATGATCCCCAAAGAGCGATGAGCTACTCTGTACGCATATGGAGCTACTCTTTAATCACCAATTACTAGGACCTAATTGCTAAATCATGGCATAATTGTCAGAAATACTGTGTCTAATGTTAGCTGCAAAATGAGGACTTCCATGCTGTTCATGTGTATTGTCTCTTATATGCGTTAAATGCCAGAGTTTTGCCAGCATACGGATATCTGTTTGCTGGCACGGAAATTCAGCGGGCCTGGAGGAAAACAACTCACCCTGCAGCCAATATATACGTGGGATGCCTTCAGCAGTGCCCTTACGGCACAGCACATCCCAGCCCGTTTTGAACCTGCTGCTAAGCAACAGCCGTACTCGCAGCAGAACCGCCCACGGCTCGACCCAAACCCTTCTCCAGATGTGCGCYGAGCTGGCCGCTGGGAAGGGCTCTGCCCGCGGGGAGGCAGGGGGGGACTCTGCAGCGTCCTCTAAACAAGGGCAGAGTATCTGCCTCTGCCACCGATGCCACCRAAACGAGGCGAGTTGCAACTCATCAGTCAAAGCGGGTGGACCTGAAAGTTATAAATCTTGCAAACGGCAGGTCTCACCCCACCGCAGCGTTTGCGGCAAGCTGAGAAGCAACAGGGCAGGAAAAAGCCAAGGGGCAGCTTTCCTTCAGTGCAGAATCAGCACGAAATAAGGGCCCACACCGGCTTCTGTGGGTGACGGGGCAGGTTTGTTCACAGCCCGTTCCAGGCTCAGAGACTTGAGGATGCTACTGGAAACACGGCGGTACCACCAGGCGTTGAAAGGGCAGGTCTGAAGCAGCACATCTCTCCGGGGCGCCCGGCTGTGCCGCTGATTAAACGGAGCTGCCTTTCGGAAATGGAGAAGGGGAAAAAAATTTCTGTTCTCTAAACTCCTTCCCCTTTATCACCCCTTTGGAGCAGGGACTTTCTTTACTGCTGTTGTATGCAGTATCACGCGAGCACCTTCTGAGGGCTCACCGACCCCATACCGAAACACTGGCATGGGCAACGAAGGATGAAATGTATGTAGCAAGACAGAGAGCGGCTGAAGGGCAGAAATACGCTGTACCCCCCGCCATGCCCACAGCCACGTAGCTATAAGGCTTCGATGCTCCGTGACACACAAAAGCTTCCTGAAAGATGACGGTGACACTAGGCGAGACGAACCGCAAAACGGGAAGAATTGGCTAAGCGATGTTCCGTAAGGGTCTACCTTGGGTCTGATTTTACCCACTATTTTCATTAATACCCTGGAGGATGGAGAAGAGAGCAAGCTTATTAAAGGTGCAGATGATAGCAGGCTGTAAAAGCCTGCAGGCGCTTTGGAGGACATGACTGGAATTCAGAAAGATCTTGGCAAATGGAGAAAACGATCTAGATAAAATAAGACGCAATTCAATGAAAATGCACAAAGTTGTGCATTTATGTAGGAACAACGAACTGCACAAACAACGGACAGGGAACAGGCAGTACTTTCCGCAGAAGAGATCTGGGGACACAATGGGTCATACAGAACCAGCGGCATTGGGTCATCTGCAAACAATGAGCAACCTATTGCTGTGCAGCAACAGGAGCCCGTCTATACGGCATGGGAAATTCAGTGCTCCGCTCGGCTCTGATGAAGCTGGACTACTGAATCCAGCTTTGGGTAACACACCGTCAGAAAGATACGGACCTTCTGGAGAAAGCCCAGAGCAGAGGAGCAGGAACAAGCCAAAGTCTAGAAAATACGATCTGCAAAGAAAGAATGGAAAAACTGGATTGGTTCAGTCTGAAGAAGATGCAGCTGTGGGGAGAAGACAGAACAGTCTTCAAACATGAAACCAGAGGCTGTAGACAGGAAAGGAAGCATCGCTTTTGCATGTTGCCTGAGAAGAAGACAAAAGCAAATTGGCTGAATCAGCAACAGGGGAAATTAAGGTTAGGCGCTGGTAAACCTTCCTACAGAGAAGGGTAGCGAAACACGGGAGCAAACAACCCGAGGAAGGGAAACAACCTCCCTCCAGGGAGAGCAAAAAGAGGAGGCTGGGTGCCAGGCAGGGGCTCGGCTGAGCCGATCCTGCCTCGGGGCAGGGGATGGGGAAGGTGCTCTCCCAAGGCCCCTTCCAGCCTCTGGAGCTACGACGTGCCGTACGCAGAGGCGTGAGGCCAAAGGGGCTTTGCAGAAGTGCTACTGAAATACCATGACAGCAGGAGCTGGGATCTGGCAGACAACTAATTCCTCCCCGTGGATGCAAGTCATCCTGCTGTCAGGACAATTATGCCCGTTTCCGGGAGAGGGGAAGGAGTTTGAAGGTGATTTCTTTCGGAGTAGGATTCCCTCAGCGCAGACAATTCACCGTGAGCGATTCTGCCACCTGCTCTGTACCCACCACAGCTACGTAGCTGCAACAAGCAGCCAGAGCCGGGTCTAGCCTGGTGACGTGCGTCAACTGCTGCTTTCCTCTAGACCCGAGTGATCCTGCGAAAGCTGTTTTATCATGTGAAAACAGGCATGACTACTTAGCAAGCCAAAGGAGCGAGCGGAGCACGTGCTCGCTGTGAAAGCGCTGGCTAAAATAAGCTGAGAAACAGCGGCAGCGGCACGTGGCGCGAGACCCCCCCACGCATCAGCGCCCCAAGTGCCCRGCCTGAGCCCCCGCGGGGGTTTGGACCTGCAGGCACGTGGCTGCTGCAGCGTCCCTGGGCGCGGGCAAGGTTTACTTGGCAAACAGCCTGCCTTAATACGTGGAATTTTTTTAAATGATTATTGCTCATGGACTCCCTGGGCAAACATACTTCTGTTTTTTGCATTTTTTGCATTATTTGCCTTCTACCCTCAGAAGGCAATGGGAGAGATTTGGCAGAAAGTACAGCTTAGGCTGGGGAGGGGTCTATTACATTACACTGGAAAATTACTATCCACACAGGTCCCAGAGCTGCAGGTTTTAATCACACGGAGCCAAGTCCCCTGCAGACTCTTCCCCAGCTCTATCCGCAGAAACCTGGCGCAACRTAATGCTAAACAGACCCCTCTGCGCCACTCGTTCGTGAAAAGGGTCTCACCGGCTTGACAGACTGCAGGACCAAGCGCCGGGTGCAGAAAGCCTTGGGCACCCGTCACGCTGATTGCAGATTCGTCTGCAAAGTGCTAACGGCGACCTTTCGGAGCCCAAGAAAAGCTCCTCGTCGACACGTTTGGGCCCTGTGGCTACATCTCGGCTGCATCCTGACGGGGGCCTGGAGAGCAGGCAGACAGCAAGGCTGCGAACAGGATCGCAGGCGTGYGCAGAACCTTCGCGCCGCGGTGCCGAGCCCCGGCGCGAGCAGCCCGCGGGGCACGTCCTCCGCGCCTGGGAGCGCTGGCTTCCCCTTCACCGTTCTCCGCAGTTGCGCTGACTCCTTCCCGAGTCCGTGCGCCGATGAGCTCCCGCCTGGAGGATGCTGGTGGGATGCACGAGCCTTGCAGCAGCTTCTCCCTGTCAAGGTTGAGGGGGGCTGTCGATGGTGGAGGGGGACTGGGTGCTCTGCACGGCCCTGTCCGTGGGACGCGGGCCCATCAGAAGGTCCCTAGCTCTGGAGATCTCCGACTCAGCGAGTCAGTGCCCTCTAAGCAGCCTTAAGCCTAGGGAGCAGAAAAGCTTCATTCATCTGATGGCTCCAGCTGGACTCCCAAGCCCGCTCCGTACTGACTGCACATACGACCACAGCAAGTGCCCAACCGGCCGAGGCGCGAGAGAGGGGACAGCTATCCTCAGCAGCAAAGAGGACCCCGGGCCTCAATGCATCACGCTCCTTATCCGAGTGGCGGCTCTTGAACGCGGCCTGCCGACCCCCACGGGATGCTGCGGCGGGTCGGTGGAGGACACCAGCCCAGGTTCTCCACACGCTCTCACAAGGCCGTGCCCTCCTGCCTGGCATGCCGAGGTGGCCCCGCGTTCCCAGCGGGAGCCACTGCTGCATCGGGAAGCCCAAAACCCAGCACCTTGGAAGACACGAACACGCTGCCTCTCGCGGCCCTGCACGCCGGAGACCAAACGCCCCGGCTGAGTTACCTGATCACATGTTCTTTAGCGAATTCACTGCACGAATGGGTTTTCATTAGGGGTTTCGTTTCTGCCTTATTTACTGACAGGACAAGGCATCTTATTGCTAAAAGTCTCTGTGAAATGCAGGCATAATGGAAAAAAAAAATAACTGAAGAACACAAGATAAATTCAGTTCAGAGAAGCATCTGAAGTCAAAACTTCTCCAAATACTTGGTGGGTTTCTCGTCATACCAAACACCACAGTGATAAATCACACATGGCTCGCTAAACTTGCACTGAGCTATTTTCACTGTAATAAAAAAAAAAAAAAAAAGAAAGAAAGAAAAAGAGAGCTCAGCTAAAAGCCGCACACCATGGAGAAAATCGAGCTTGTCAGAAGACTGGCAGTTTGCAGTGCATCGGGGTAAAACAGGCTACTGGCACTCGATCGAAACACATCAGGTTCAGGAACACGCATTGCTTATAAGAAAACCCAACTTGTCACGCTGAACCTGCCGTGCTGCTTGCAGTGCGTTTGCTCAGTCCGAAACAAATGCTAAAACGAACGAGGTTCACCCAGCGTTAAAGCATTCGTGGCACTAAACGCGGCCAGGGCGCACATGTACCTAAAGCGTGGTTCTCGAGGGAAAAACAGAGACGAAAATCGCACGGCAGGGAAACGGCTCTTCCGTTCCCGTCTCTCTGCCTGGCCAAGTGTCGCCCCAGCCGGTGCACGAGGGGCGAGGAGCCGGGGCGAAGCCTCCTGCGTTGGCCGGGGTTGGGGTATGGGGGAGGCGTCTCGTTGTCACTCACCTTTCATCCCACTCCCTTCCTCCTGGAATGTGTTACGAGCGGAAGGCTGATCTTCTAAATGTTCACTCCCACCACTTCCCGAAGAGGCTACACTGCTTTGTGGAGACAGGGGGGCATGATCGGAAGGGATGCACTGGGGTCCTCTAGCTCGTAAGTCCTCATGAGACATCCATCCATGTCCTAGAGGCTGGTTTGGCACATTCATGGGTGGGGTAAGGGACACAGAGCGTTTCAAAGGGCTGTGGTGTGTCTGGCCTGAGAGAACTGAAAAAAAATAAAATCAAACAGGTTATTCCCCCCTCGCGTCCCGGGATGTAGCAGAGCCGCCCGAAAAACATGTCGCGGTTCATCGGGGTGCCTCGCCGCTCCTTCCTCGGAATTACAGTCTCGCCGGGACCGCCTGAATCCTACCCTGACCTCCTCCTTTTGCCTCCTAGGAAACAAGGGGGACAGGAGCACCTGCAACAAGATAGGATTACACGAGCTCGGTCCGATGGCTTAGGGAAAGGAATTGCATGGATTCAGTTTCTAACAAGACCCGAGCAACTGCTGAGGTTCTCCCAGGCATCCAGTGCGCGGTTACGTTCCCGGCAGCGCACCGGAGCAGCGGCAGGATTCTTGGCGTTCGGCTGCTGGGTTTCACCTGCCCTCGAGCCCAGGTTCTCCTCTGCCTCGCACAGAAGACACACTGACGCTAGTTCAGGTGTAACAGGAATCTTCCAGCAGCTACGCGGAGGTTATTCAACTCGTCCCGCTAAAGTCACCTAGACCTGTATCCCGTCCCTGAGAGCAGCCAGAACCAAATGTTTCTGGGAAAGGCATAAAAATTCCCGACGGACAACGGTGCCATCACATAGACACAGGGGAAGCTCCTCTGTCTCTCCCTTTGGTCAGGACCTGGCTTATGCCCTCAAGCGTRAGCATCTACCCCTCTGCCTAGCATAACCGTGGAGGTACTTATTATCCACAGAAATGTCTGATCTTTTCCGATTCCCACTAAGCTCTTGGGCTCAATCAGCCTATCGTTAGCAATGAGAGCACCGGACTGAAATTTTGATACAACCACGTTCAATTTGTTTTTAACAAATAACACTGGCAACGCTAGGAAAGCGCTAGCAGTAACTCTTGTGATTTGGAATTAACTCTTGAGAAGGAATTTTTAAATGAATGGGTATTTACTTGCCTTTCAGTCAAGCAGAGCAGAATTTCTTATGTTTGTAAAGTACTAACAAAAGAAAATCTTAGGTTTTCTGACATTTTTTGGTAGAAATGATTAATCTTGAATATATCTTTAAATACAATTTTTGCTGAATGGCCTGAGCTTCAGCCAACTCCATTTTTCAGTATTCCTCTTATATACTGTCTCATTAATTTTTAGGTATTTCCTTAAAGATTTAGACATCTTTGGTTTGTTTGTTAATAGGGAGAAATACATTGTATATGGAGGAGAAGACGGATGTTGAAGAATTGTCTTTGTTTCCTGCAAAAAATGTATGAAAAGGTTGGTCTATGGGCTTAACAAAATTCAAATTCTGTTGTTCACAGAAGTCATGAAACTGGCTTACGACAGTTAAACATAAAGACATTTAATATACTTTAACCTAAAGCTTTAAGATATAAAGCACTTCTTATTCCCACGTTTTATTGCGGTATACTGAATGAAAATAGCTGGACTTAATACTGGGGGCTGTTCTCCCAAGACCGCGTCCGGAAAACCTCTGCAGCGTGTGCAGGCTGCCCGGGCAGGGACTCGCAGCCACGCGGCCGGCATCGCGACGGCTACGCGGACACCGTGTCCCGGTCTGCTCGGGAGGACTCGCTTCCGGAGCCCAGGGCGAATCCTGCCCCAAGGTGCTGCCTTCCCAGCGCCGGCAGCCGTGAGCTTGCTCACGCAGATCAGCGAGGTGCGCAGCAGAGGGGCGAAAAGCAGGCTGGCTGCGCCGGGGGAACCTGCGGGCAGAGGGGGCTCAAACGCCGCTGCAGCCCCCACGAGGGCGAAGCAAAAACTTTGCAGTTTTTTCTTTCCAAATCACATTCCCTAAAGCTCGGTGAAATCCATCACTCTTGTCGCTTTTCCTACTAAAGCACAAACGGGAAGTTCCTTAAATGCTGGTTTTTACTATTCCCCATGGCTGAGCATTTTGAGCCCCCGCGGCCTGCCTGGCGCGGGGAAGCAAAGGCAACGGCTCAGGCTAAAAAATTCATCCCCTTTCCATTCGGCAACAGTAGAAATGTCCTCCAGAAGTCTCTCGCCAGAAGAGGATGTCAGCGAGGACTTGGAATTGTTTTCAGAGCAGCGTTAGATTTCCTAAAGTCGTGGTGTTTCCTGACAGGAAGATAGATATATTTAAGGAGGTCTTCTTGGACCAGCTATTTCGGCTGTGACAACGCGGTCGGGAAGGTAAACACCACAGCTCCGGGCTTTGCAATTGTGCTCCAAAAGTAGCGCCGTAGCTGGACCCTGGAGATGTCACGTCCTCCGCTCGTACTCGGCATCGCAACACCTTGCTGCTCTTCCTGTAGCCACCGCTGCCTGGCTTCCCAGGTCATCGTCCCGAGAGAAAGAAGTGTTTGACATTAAAAAAAAAGGGGAAACACGGGATAAAAATAGCCAGGAAGTTATCAAGGTCATCGAGATGTCTATCAGTTGAACTGCAGTCTCCAAACTCGTCGCAAGCGCGGAGCATCAGAGCCGTGTTGTCCCAGCGTCCCATCTGAGCCCAGAGCCCCACAGCCAGGATCCCAAATGTCTGGAAGGGAAAAGCCACCCCATATTTGCTCTCCTGGAAAATCTGCCGATGGAAACAAGCCTCCTGGTTGTAGGAAATACATGTGTCCTTCACATGAAGGGGAGCTGCTGGGAGCCAGGGAAGGAAGGCGGCACGCAAGGGCCCGTGAACCTGTGCACGTGACTCGCAGGACATAATTATCCACTTTCATCAACGGTGAGAAAACCCAGATCGCCTGAGACGGCCGCGGGCGCCGTTTCCCACATGGGGCTCCAGGTGCTGCCTTTGTGGCCCTGTCTTGTCACCTAAAACACGAGCCACCTTGCAAAGCAATGCACAGAGCGCTGGGGCAGCCAAAAGGCAGGAGACAGGAGAGGTCCTCGCTTCCAGAGCGTGACGAGCTGCACGCCAGCTGAAATCCTCTCGTCTTTAAGCTCTCCTCTTCCTACAGAGATTTTTCCAAGCAAGAGAATTTCTTTTTTTCTTAAATCCAGCTCAGATTCCTTCCTGAGCAGTGCTACCCTTGCAAATTGTTGCTCTTCCATCCTAATTTTACATCCCCCAATTAGAAGCCAGTGTCGGCTGGAGGAAAAATAATGAATTCCACAGGATGGTCACGAACAATTAGAAATCACCCAGTGCAACATATAAAGATTAGTTCCACCTCTTTTCCTGAGATAACGCAAAGCCAGGGTCCAAAAGACCTTGTATTTTACTAAACCACAAGCAGCTTTACTAAACGAYGAGTCAATTCGCACAACCGCTGGAAGATGCAGTAGGGATAATTCCTCCGAAAGGGATGAGCCGAAAGAGTCACAGTCTCTTCGAAAAGGCCTTACGTGCGCTTGTCACTGCTAACATCTAAGACGTAGATTTTATAATCACGCTTTCTACTTGTGCTAAGAGGACCTGGGGCTTGCAGTAAATGCTTGAAATAAATCACTGCCTAAACCGAACAAGACCAGCACCACACCGTCGCTGCTCCCACCTGATGCGGGCTGACACCGAGCRCTGCGTTGATGCACGTTAAATCCTACCGGGGGGTGAAGCGGGCAAGTGCCGYGGTGGAAAACGTTGGGCAACGAACCAGATGGGCAGGCGTTAGTGAGACAAGTGTCGGCTTCCTCCCTGCCCGCTTGAAACCACTGCGGAAGCCCCGCTTGCAGCTCCAGCGGATTACTTAAAAGCTCTCAGCACTGGCCTAACTTTACTCTATTTAAGTTTTTCTGACCGTAAAGGACACAGGTAAACAAGAGAGCTTCTTGAAATCCCTCTCACCGGTTTCCATTAGCTCTCAGGCTACAAGTGCAGCAGCTCCGGGACGGTATCTGCATGGCATAAACATGCACCTATCTGCATGGCATAAACACACCTCTCCCTCTCAATTTTTTCATTTTTTAACCGTCAGGCATGATATTAATAAAGACACTGCTTGCGTCCGTATCCCCCGTGGAAACAGAGGATGCAGCTAACGATCTTGCAAGTGTCAGTGCAGTTCGGTTCCTTCCCTCCTCTTGACTGYGCTGCGCATTTCTCGGCTGGCCCATGGTGAGCCGGGGGCTGCCGACGGGCTCGCCGGGACTTCCCGCGGGGCCTCCTCGTCTGGGCACTCGGCTACGAAAATAAACGGTCCGCACGTGCTTAACTTGGGAAGCGAAAGGAGCACGGGTTCACAACGCTAAGCTCCCGTCTCGCTTTTTGCTTCGGGAAAATCTCAAGCTTTAATGTAAAAAGGAAGTCGATACAGTTTTCTACGGTAAGATAAACTTCCCTAATGCAGGCGGGGAACTTCTGCCGTTCGGATTGCGGCAGCACCACGAGCCGCGCTAACAAAGGGAGGAAACGGGCCTCCGAAGAGAGACCGGCGCGTCCCCGCCAAACTGGCACACACGAGGTGCTGAAACTCTGAAGCGAGTGTAAGCACCGGTCTGTAAGGGTTTTCCTGCCTGCTGCAATGTGTAGTGCAACATTCAAAGGACCGAGAAGGACATGCAAGCAGATTTAGGCCAGCAGTGGAAAACTAAGCTTACCGTCTCGTCCGCCTGATTTTCTATGCTTCCTCACCCACTAGCCTACTTAACTGGAATCCAGCAGTACAGTATCACTCCCATTTTTTGTAATTCTGCCTTTTGCATGCTAATGACCTGAGAGCTTTTAAACAAACTCAGAGGACAGCGTTACAAGCAGTATCTCCTCTTTTATGCCACCCGCAGTACAAAAGCACGCGTAAAACGAGCACCACCTCTACGYGGTACCACGAGGGGCCACGCGCCTGACGGCAACGTCCTTTAAACGCCCCGTTCGGCTCGGTCGCGCGGTGGCAGAGCCATCACTCGCAAGGGCTGTCAGCCTGACGAATCACGCTGCAAACGCACCGGCCGCCGGTCCGGGCACTTCCAGCGAGGTATCTGATGGGATGGAGGCCAGCACAGATCCCGGCCCACGCCGCGATAAGGCCGTTAGTTGGTGCCGACTGGTGTAATTTGTTTGTTCCTCTGCTGCAGCTCGGAGCCTGCGGCACGCGCTCATCCAGAGGCAGCCGGCTCTCGGCCGGCGCGTCGCGGCCTCTGCCCCGCGTTGGACCCTGCTGCATCCTCCCGCGGAGGAGAAGAGGTTGCATGAATTCCCGGACCCACCGGATCGGAGGCGTGCGGGGAAGAGCCGGCCTCATCTCCATGCCCCTGGTGTGCCACGCTGGGGACCAGCGAGACGGCACATAGTCTGCACGTGGGCTTGTCTCCTGMGGAGGAGCCAGGAGGCTCCTCGTGTTCTTCTTGGGTCCGTCCCAACGCTCCCCGTAGCCTCCAAACGAGGGTCAGGCACAATCTGGCAATCGCTACTAAATATAAGGGCTTCAATATGCGCTCAAAATGTTTTGCGTCCTAGGAAAAAGTATAATAAATAACCTGGAGCCAGTGGCATCCAGAAATGCGGTGTCACAGAAGTTGTCTCCGGTTTCAAATCAAGCTAGGCTTCGTATTTCCAGGGGGAAAAAAAATTAAAAGACAGAGAAGAAACAACAATTAGGACCCAACCATTTCCACATGCCGCTGGTGTACGGGACTCCTCCTTGCAGGATGCGGATTCGCAATGCGCCGCCGCAAAGACAGAGCAAAGCGAAACTCCCCGGAGGGCTGGGATTAGGGGTTACAAGGAAAAGGGATGTTTCCATCTGGCCTCCAGGCCACAGCTGCAGCCGAGGGATTTGCTGCAGGCCTCTCATCCCGGAGGACCGCTGTGGGGCCACTGGCAGCAGCCGGGGACCGGTCCCCAGCAGGTGCGTTGCTCAGTGGGGCTCCGTCTCCGTCGGAGCCAACACCAGCGTAGGACCAGCCCGGACAAAACCAGCTTTATCGCAGATCAAACCCTGGCTGCACTGGAAGATACTGCAACTTATTTGGAGAAACTTCGAGGCAGAAAGGCGTTTGAGCGCTTTCCCTGTGAAACGGGCTCTGTTCAGTCCCAAGCAGACTGTGGCCCTTTATCTCGAACCGTTGAGGCATGTACAGCACAGGCAGCGGAGACCGGAGTTTATTTTTTCTCTTCCTTTTTGAAGTGGTGGTGCCTATTTTGGTACACAAGAACCGATTTCAAGAGCATTTCTGTCCGCTAAAGACCATGTGGCGCAGCGTAAGACATTTGTGTTGTGGTTTCGCGGGGTTTCAGGCCAATTTTTCAGCCCGTGCCACAGAAGGAAAAAGCCAGCGGTTCCTGTAATTAGAGCGAAGGAAGCGGGGCTCTGCAAGCAGCCCTTCCCCAGCAGCACGTGACGGCAGGCGAGGCGCCGGCCGCCCCTCTGCCCCCCGCGCGCCCCTCGCCAGCCCTCCGCCGCTCTGTGGTCCTCAGCAGGTCCCTGAAACCCAGAGTACTCTTAAAACGAGCTCACAACCCTTTTACCAGTGCATGGGCAAACCAGGGGATTGCAAAGCAGAATCCCCTTCTCCCATCACTGGAGAAAGAAAAAGTGCTGCAAGGTGCCTGTTGAACCCTTCTGGAGATGCGCTTGGAGTTCCTGGGTTTTCTCTTGGCTGTAAACCTTGTTCCGGTCCATCCTCAAAGAGCGTCCCATCGCGTGCTATTTCTTTCCTGGTCTGCAAATCTGCAGTCAAACTCTAACTAGCTGTGAGAAAAGATATCCAAAAGCAGCGCCTTGATCCCAAATGGTCTGCTACATAAAGCAYGGATCACGTTTTTGCTCCACCGAGGCTGCACGGTCTCTTGGGCAGGCCGGATGCGCCCACACGGAGGGGGAATACTGAGCAGCGCCTTCAATTCTTCTCGCAGAGGAACCCAGCGAGTTCAAATCCGTCCGTTCCCCCCTCCCTGTTGCTGCTCAAATCACTAGGCATCGCCCGTTCCAGGAAGACTACCCCGATCTGGCCAAGGCTTGCGGCTTTTTCATCGTTTCTCCGACTTTCTTTGCCGAGGACTCTAAGGAACAAATGCTGGTGAATCACGGCTGGCTCTCGGCCTCCTTCCCGGGGCGGCTCATTCACAGAGCTACCTACCCGGCCACAAAAAGCGAAGCGGGGACGAGGCAGAGCTTGACAGGACATTTTTCAACGCAGTGTCCCCTAACCCTTGGAGTCTTTTCTCTGCGTGTTTTTTCTTCCCCCCAGATTTTGAGGCTGTGACTTTAACTTCATTTGTGCGGTGCCGGATAAGCCGTGTCCGAGGCTCTGAATCACAGGCGAATACGAGCCGCGGCGGGGGGGGGAAAAAACAACAGTCCTAAATGCAAGCGACCACCGGGTAGCTGCGTGCATTAGAAGAAAAAAACAGATATAAGCAGCCTTGACCAGGGAACTCAGGAAGAAGCATGGACTGCAGAAAAAGACTGTCAAACAAACTTAAAAAAAAAAAAAAAAAGGCATTTTAAGACGCAGTTTCCCATTCAAGGAAAAGACTGGACAGAGCAACAATAACCCGTTTGTTACTGCTGCTGATCTGCTCGAGCAGAGCACGCGAGGCCTCGGCCCGGCCGGGCTGAAGCAGGGGGAGTCCTGCTGTCGGCCCCAGCGGGCGTCGGGAGCTCCTGCCCGGCGCAGCGAGAGCCCGCCGGCCCCCCGTCCGGCCCCCCGTCCAACTCCGGCTGCAGCTCGGGGCACAGGAATTAGGATTATCATTATTCACTCGTTCGTGCCGCAGCAGGGCCGGGGCCCCGGGACGCCGAGCGCTCCCCACCCACGCGCGCGGCGAGCTGGGTGTGTAAAAACCCGCAGCTGCCAGGTACTTCTAAAGATATGTAAATACGGCTAGTTGGGGGCTGTAGTAATCCAGGGAGACCCATTTCTGGAAGGAGGCCCAGGGAGCTTCAGGGAAGAGCAGAAAGCCAGGAACTTCTCTCGAGCTTCTTGCCGGGTTTCTCACTTCCACCGGCAGCGCCGCGAGACGTGGGGTGGAAATTCGGACAGTCATTTCACACGCAGACGAAAAGACGAATGAAAGCGGCTCCTGAGACTGCTGAAGACGGGAATCAGCATCCAGGATGGAGGGTTAGAGGAATGTTGCAAGGAGGCTCTGCCCCAAACCGTACTGTCTCCGCCGGGTAAACGTAACGCCCTGATCTCCAGGCCAATAAATGCGGTTTCTCTCGTACATTTATATACAAACCACAGAAGAACAGCGCTCGCCCCTGGGGAATCCCAGTCCATTAATAACAACACTGCGGTGCTGAGCCAAGTCTCACTAGTTACCCCAGAGTTTACTGATTTTTGCTTTCGGTTCCTGGGGGAAATTCCTCCCTGCTCGCTGGCCGAGCCGCACAAACCGTGATGCAACACACGAAATCTCTTTCTACAGTCCTTTTCCGTCAACGGGAGATATCCAAGAGCATTGCACAGATGCACGTTGCCTGCAGACAGGTTCATTAAACTATCGGTGGTGCCAAGGAGTATCACTGCTTTTCCTCTTTTTCCTCTTTCTACCCACTTTCACTCATTCAAAAAAGTCCTCCTCTCTTGTAGGCGCCATGGCCCAGATTTCACAAGACAAATTCCTCTACGTTTCAGCCGTATCAGCTCCCGTTGGCCTTCAGCTCATAGAGACACCTAGGCTGGCTGAACCGGAGCTCAGACACCCCATCCCAATGACACTATCTGAGCTGTCACTGTCTTCCATGTCACGTTATCTGCCCCTTCGTTTCCTGGACTTTGTTGAATTCCTCTCCTCTTTTTCTTCACAGGGTTTTTCTTTTCTTTAAAGAGTGTAATATATTACCAGCTTCAGGGGAGAAGAAAAGTCTGATAGGTCCCCAACACCATCAACTGGCAAACGCAGCATCCAGTTCCCCACACGAGAAGACGCAAAAGGTACGTAGCAGTTACTAGCTAGCACCCCCAACATCTCCTGACTCCATCTCTCGCCCAAAATACGGACACAAACAGCAGCGCTTTGCAATGACGATGCCCAGTGGAAAACGGGGTAGCCAGAGCTACTATGGTAATACCGGCATTAATCCATCCCCGTTATTGCCCCAAATCAGCTCAGCACAGCCTTCTCCCTCCTCTACCAACTGAAAGCTTGTATGTGCTAAAAAATCTGCCCTAAGCATCCTCAGAAGCAGTCGTTTCCTTGCGCTTGAGTTAAAACACAGATCTCTGCGCTGGCTAATGAAAGACTATATTGCTCGGCGAATGGAGGGACTGTAGCTACAAGAGAACATCAAACGCAGAGCAGCTCGCCTTTAACAGAATTGCATAACAAACGGGAACAACAAACTCGAGAGGAAAAGAAAAGAAAGAAAAAAAAAAAAGGTTCAGCTTCAAGGCTGCCAAAAATGAGCCATTGATTACAGTGCATTTGATCCATCTGCATTCAGAGAGCTCTGCTTTGGAGCCGAGATGGAAACAGTCTTAATATAGCTGGAGAGAAAATATCCTTCTTGCACTCTTCTAACTGCACTTTGATAGGAAGCAGCAACAGAGCAGATGGTGCCTATATATAATCACTAGACCTATTATCCCAGCCTCTTTTAGTAATTTGAAGGATGTGATAACCACAAGGAGAGCAGCAAATATTCCCCCTCCTCCTCTCCCTTCCCCCTGCTAAGAAAAATATCCAAAAAAAGAGCAGGAAGCTATAATTATGGTAACGATTAAAAGAATTTTCAAATGAAGTAAATAACTATTTTGTACACTGCTCCTTTAAACCAGAAGTCAAAAGTTAATTAAATATCAGCATGTTACTGAGTCAGGGTAACACAGCAAGTCTCAGCGCAATACTGCAGTCGGGAGAGAGACTGGATTCACTTCAGATAGAATATAAACCAGAGCAGTCCTTCCCTTGCCCGGCTTCAGAAAAGCAGCACGTGTGCACGTACGCCGCTGCCCTCGTGCGAGTTCTGCGTAGCTTCTACTTGGTGGCAGCGGGAGCGAGAGCTAATCTTTCTTCTATTTACTGCCAGATCTAAGAGTTTCACAGCAGTCAAAACACGTGCGATGGAGAGGTGATTCTCTCCAGGGTTCCTCGTCACACAGAGATGCTCAGGAGGAGTCAGGAGGAAACCCACCTTCGTGACGTCTGGAGGGAAGGCTGGGAGAAGGTGGTGCCCAAAGGCTGCAAGGAGTAGGAAGGGTTTTAGAGGGGAGTTTGCACGCCTTCGCCAGCACGTGCCCTTCCTCCCCTTGTGCTGCTGGCTGTCGTTAGTGCTGAGCACCCAAAAGCGTCTGATGGCTGTTGCCTACAGAAGCCAACTAGGTGCCAAGGCACGAGTTGGTAGGAGGATCCAGCTTTATTCGGTTGGAGGCATTACTCATCACACGCTTTACGGACACACATCAATAGCCGAAAGCACCACGCGGCACGTCCCAAGCTGTCCCACCTGGAGAGCCCAGGTATCCCGCTCCTAGCTGGAGCCCCTGACCAGAAGCCGATGGCGGTTCCTGTGGCTCATGGCACCAGGACGGCGGCAGTGAAAAATACAGACAGGGACCCAAGAGCATTCCCGGGTCAGGAGAAAAGCAAAGCTTCCCTCAGGGAGAGGAACAAGCTTATATGCAATGAGTAACCACAGATTACTGTCATCTATGCGGTGTCTGACAGGCACCAGAGCAGCTGGTAAAATACACTTGGGTCTAGGAGGATCCATCCATCACGCCCCTGCAGCAGCTCAAATACTCCTTCCTCGGCAGCCGAGAGGACGGACTGACAGAGGAGAGCTCTCCTGAGCCCTGCAAGAAGCAGGCTCCTGAGACAGGTGAGTAATGACCCAAAAGCGTGCCTGGGGGCCTCGGATGCACAGAATCATGTCTGTGTGCGCTGGAGCCTGCAGCAAAGTCAACAAAACCTCCCGGTCAAAAGACAGGCGAAACTGCGGAGGGGTCTAAAAGAATTACTGGGGATGTCTGACTTCGCTCCACAGCTAGGACACCATCAATCAGCCGCACTGGCGATTTCTGTGCTGTTTCCAGGTCAAAAACGTGATGCAATGGAGACTGTTGGTGGGGGGTAGCAGGCCAGATTACGCAGAGCATTTAAGATGCTTCACGGCACGGTTTTGTGTCAAGAGGGCTGGTTTAAGAGCCCCCGCGTGGCTTTGTACTTAAAAGCAGCCACCAGCAATCAGTGACAAGTACCTGACCTGTGCTGACCACCTGTATAAAGCCCACTGTGCTCCCATCTCCGTCTGTACATGCCTAAACGCCATCGACWCCACTGCTCGGTGTGAGTCACCGCTCAGCCCAGTCTCGTGGTCTCCTCCCTCTTTTGCTTTGGGCACACAAAGTTCCTCTGCCCTTTGCAGCTCTCTCTGCCAACGTTGCAGGTTCCCGTTGGTCCTTCTGCCATCTGCCTCTCCTCCAAGCGCTGCAGCTGACGGGGCAGAAGGCCCGAGCCGAAGCAGGACTGCAAGATCCAGCCTGCTGCACACCACCCAGAGCCCACACAAAACCCACTCGCTGCCGGGAGCTTGTGGGAAATGCATTCGCTTTCCCGCCTACTCTTTCTGCTTGGCAAGCAGATATCAATCACTTGCTTGACACCCTGCCTACAACAGGATCCTCACATAGCCAAAAAGCACTGCCTGGTGTAGGCTGCACATATGCCCTCCGTCTTCTCTTGTTCCTGTGTAAAAGCAGAGCGGGGCAAGGCGACGAGGACCCCATCTCCATTTCCTTGCCGTTTGAAACCTGAATTAACAACGCTCCACTTTGCTAACTGCATCTCACCAAACCCAACTGCTGTGGGCAAGAAACTCGGTCTTTCATCTCCAAGGATGTGTGGCTGCGGACCCCCTACAAGAGGAGACCACCAACGCAGGCGGTGCAAATAGCGAACACCAGAGGCCTCAGCCAAACAGGACTGGGAGAACCGCTCTCCCAAACGCTGACCTGGATGCTATGTCCAAAGCAAAACACTCAGCAGAGGCTGATGGGTTACTCCACATCATTGTTTTGTAGATCTCGGATATTGGCACATTCCTAAAGCAAGAGGAGGGTTTGTGGCCACCTGGGCCCTGGTGGAGCAAGCAGCAAAGTCTGGAGAGAGACGGGCTGGCTAGCTGGTAACGCAGCACGATGTATTGCATTACCCATTTCGGTGTTCGCTGGGAATAGTCAGCCTGACCTTTAGACTGCCCAAACGTAGCTGGAAACAGAAAGGGAAACAGTCAGAGCAGTTTGCTTCCGTAGTAAAAAAATGGATCTGGAGTTTAGATGTGCTAATCTTTCTTTTCTCCCAATGCAGAGTGTCATCTTCAGGAGGACCAGCCCAGGTTCCTGCATCTTCACATGAGACCTTGCAAATACATACACAGCAAAGACTAGGCTGCCTCCATCTCTTCCACTTAGATGAATCTCTTCCATTCGATGAATATATTTTTCTAGCCCAAATCTTGCTGCTGTGCTCCAGGATCCCACAGAGCTGCAGGGAGCAGTCTCCCTCCTTGCACTTGACCAGCCAAAAGCCCCACCAGCGGCTGCAGCGATCTTGGGGATGGACGGAGCACTTGGCCGTCCTGCTTTGAGATCAGGCCTGGACAGTGCGGGAGCGGTGGTGAAGGCGGGATGAGCACATGCGCCTGGCCCATCAAACAGCCAGCTGCCCAGCACAAAGAATGGACATAGCTTTTTCCCTTTGATTTTGGATACCCTCCCTGCTAAGCAGAGGGTGAGCAACAAGGCAAACGGAGTGACCTCAACAGGAGGAAGGGATACGGGCTACAAAACAGAGCTCTGCAGTGACCATTCAAGAGCGGTAGCTAAGTGTTTGCTCACAGCATCCCCCCAGTGTTGCTGACGCCCGGGCGGTGAAAGGCCATCCCTGTTTTCCTCCACCACTGCTATCATTTCCAATGCTTGATGGTTTCCAGGCAGAGAGCAGATGAGCATTCATCTCCTCGCCTGCTTAAGTGACACACTGCAGAGCTGTGGACCGTATCCTCCCAGGGACCAAGTGCTTTGCATTTATAGACGGGACAGGAAATCTGTATCTGCCGTTTACACAGCTGGAGTCATTTTCAGAGCAGACGAAGAGCACAGTGCTGTGACAAATGCTGCTGTTTCCCAAAACAGCCAATGTGGAAGGGGCCGTCTACCGTCTCAGTCCAGTTTTCTGTGGTATTTGTGCACAGTCTTCATGGATTGTAGAAAACAACTCCAGTCACGTTATCTTTTTGTATGAATCCTCCTCTGTTTTTAAATCCAAAATTTGCAAGATGTTATAGTTAAGGGTCCCTAGCAAGGGGAGCAACTCCTAGAAATGTTCCCCAATGGTTACATGCAACACCAGAGGGCATGAGCAAGACAACAGATACCCCAGTCTACTGCAGTTGAAAGGTTCACGTACAACAAAGGCCAACAAGCTTTACTCTATCAGTAAAAGAAAAACAAACAAACAAGCAAGCAAAGGTTTTGCAGCCTCCACCTTTCCCTGGATTCCCTGTCACCAGTGGAGTAACTAATAAAGACTACTGTGAGTTTAGGGGCGTTGCCCCATGAAGGCCATTTCTGAAAGATGCTAACCTGGCAGACGTCGGGCTCGTTCCTACATGCACTACCTGAGTCCTATTCTTTATTTCTATGGCATCCCCATCTGGTAGGGTGAGTACCAGTGTGCTAAGTCTCAGTACATAGCATGGCCAACTGAGAAAGAAGTGGAAGGGAAAGTTTCTGAAGAAAATTCCTGAATATGAAGCTAAGCCCCCAATAGTAAGAACAGCACATTTGTTTGCTTTACCGTTGTACCCGTATTAAGACTTTTGCACTCTTTATTTTTAAAGAAGCAAAACAGCTTGTTGTTTAACTGATAACTTTGCATGAGAAGAAACATGTCATTCTGTAAAAGTTAAACATACACTGAGGACACACAATCACCTTCACGTGGTAGCAAACCTACAGAGGAGATAGTTGTACTTGCAAGTTGTCCACCAACCCAACACAAACCAGGCTGGTCCCTCAGGTTAAAACATGCAATTCCCACCCAGTTACCAAGATCAGTTTGGGTGCTGGGTACAACGACAGATTAGTCTACAGTGGCAGGCAATAATCTATTGCATGACAGTGCAGGACAGTTGAAGAGTCACAAAACACACTCTGCCCATGACAAGTGCTTTCTAGGCGTTGCTTCTTCCACCTCAATTCTCAGCGGGGCTCTGCCCCAGATCATCAGTCTTCTTCATCAGCTGTCTCACCAGAGAGCTCAGCAACCTCAGCCAGAACTGGGGCAAACGCAGGCAAAATCCAGCAAGCAACGTCACCCATACACATGCTGACGTACAGTTTAGTAGCTACAGATCTGTCTGTACAGCAGCAGTTGGGGTGGGTTCTCCTCTGAGTAAGAAACATGGCAGAAACCCCTTTAGAGAAAGGTGGTGTCTCCACAAACTGGCACAGGGCTTGCTCCAGAATAGGAAGAGTTCACAGCACGGTCCTTCTCTCTGCAGGGTGCCCTGCTGCCACCAGCATCCCTGAAGTTTCCTGAGGCTACAGGGAGTTTGAACACCAGTACTTCTTACTGGTGACACCTGAGCATCACTCTGAAACCTAAATATTTCTTGAGAGCTGGCAGGTGCCAGCTGAGAGCCATGAATCTCGACAAAAGCAGGCATTACTGTCTGGCACTCAAGAAAGTACGCCGATTTATTCAATCTCTTCAGATCTAGGACAAGATAAAAGATTTTTCTTTTTGGGGACAAATAAGAAAAAAATAGGCAAGCATTTCTCCTATATTGCACTGCTCGCTCTCTCCTCTTAGACAAATGACTCAGCCCTGCTAGCAGAGACTCCCACGGGAAGAGCGTTAGAGGGGTCTGAGTGCATCACATCTCTCCCTTTTGTTCAGAAGCAGCAGTGCGACCAGAGGCTGCCAAACAGCTTTGCTGGTCGAGGATCTCCCTGTTCACAGGTAGGGGAACCTGGGCAGCACAGTGACACTGACATACCAAAGAGTTTGTTACAGCTCTCCTGTATAAACACAGCCTCAATGTCCAGGATCTCTGCTGTACAGGATATTCGATCCTGAAGTTTCTGACTGTCTCCATCTGTCACTGATCTGTGATGCACACCATCATCTCAGTCCCCTGGTGCCACCCACAGCACACCTTCACACAACGGTGTTGCTCCAAAAGGACCTGGGGCACACAGGGATCAAGCCAGCACGTGCCAGGGACACAGTCTGGCACTCAGCCCATGGCAGGACTGCAGGGCACCACAGGCCATGCACCTGCATCATGGGATAACCGCAGCTACTTGCTGTGTTTGGCCAATGTCATGGGCTTGGCAATGAGCAGTAGGGCTGGGATAGAGACAGGAGCCGATTCAGCTCCTTCCTCTTTTCTTGCCAGCAAAGACCACTGTCCTATTCTCACTAGGATCACCTGGATAACACCACTACCAGGCTGAAGAACCTCCTTCTCTTTTTGGAAGCACAGACAAGAGATGGACCCCTAGACACACAAGACTCCTGTAAGGCCAGCATCAACTGTGAGCACTACCTACCTTCTCTGTGGCCATCCCACACCGGAGAACCTGGTGTGCTACTGCTTTATGGTACAACTGTAGCCTAAACACAGGCTGTGCAGTGCTCTCATCCCATAGGCAAGGTCACAACTGGAGAAACTCATCCTTGTTGAAGCGCTGTCTGCATTTGACACTGAGACACCTTTTGAGCAGGTACCTGCATAAGAAGGTCTTCGTTTATCTGTGAGAAAGCACCTGCAACATCTGGCTCTTAAATTAAAACGTTTGGGGCAACTTATTGTCACTCCTGCAGTAAAATCAAGACGTTTTGCCCCCGTGCAGGGGGGCTGGCAGCTCTTGTCCCTTGGAACCTGCACTTCCAGGGGACTTTAACTGCCCTGGCACCACACCAATGAGAGCGTAGGAAAGTCTCACCATAAACTATTGAAAGAAGTAACACTGTTATTCCCAGGCTATATACTGGGAGTAGACAACCAGAAGGCTTGTCCAGCAGATACATGGCAGAGCTAGGAACTGAAGCCTCTACAGCTGTGGTTCAACAGGCTTGATATTGCCAAATGGAGTAGATATCACTCCCTTCACGCTGCTCTTACAGTTCAGTTCGAATCAGTGCATCGACTGTAACTGCACCCCAGCTTCTCAGTGCTGGACAAACGTATTTAACAACAGACCCTCCTGTTTCTCTGTGCACACTCGCTTCTGAGCAGGCAGAGAACACAGGGTTAAGCTATGCTGTACGTCCACTTGACAAATGAACCCCCCTGTGCAATCAGATCATACTCAGGTGGAACCAATTACACAGGGGAAAGAAAGGAGTCAGAGCTAAGCGCAAGAAACTGTTGGTCTGTAACTTTCATTTCTTACCCCTTTGTCACGGATCCTTGAGAGAAGAGCCAAAGGCTCTTATTAAACAAAGTTTTTAAGACTGCTCCTCTCTTTGCCAGCTGCAAAGCAGAATATTTAATGATGCATTAATAACATTAAGGGGAGAGGTGTTTGTGCAGGTAAACAGGCAGAATAAGGTGCTCCGCACATGTTGCCTTTGTGAAAGCTTGCCTGCTAAGCCTCGCACCCTGGAAAAGCGGTTCTTCAGACCGGCTGCCCCTTTGCTCTGGAGAAAGAGGGCTGCTTCTTTCTGCTGTTTCACATTGGATATTTAAAGCCCCGTCTACACTGCAAATGTGTTTTGCAACCCAGGCATTTTGTAATTGCCGTCTGACTCAGCTGCAGAGCTAAGGGCTCTTTGCTTGATCCTTTCCCACTAGGCCTGGCGTAGTTTTGGCCTTTTGCCCACTTGTGTTCACAAGCCCATGAGGAGGCTACCTTTATTCCCAGCATACTACAAGTTTGGTTTAAAGTTGTAGCTCAAGCTTCATGGGACAGGCTAAGAATGCATAGAGGCAGTTACCGTGATACAGTGGATGGGTGGTAGTATGTTAATTTTCACCACTCTCGATGAATCTATACCCTTAAGGTTGCTCCAGACTCAAACCAGTCACTTATGACACGGGGCCAGTCTTAGATCACCATTAGTGGTGCAAATCCAGAGCGACTCCTTTAGAGCGCTTGCAGACTTGCCCTGGAAATGCTGGAGAGCAGAAATCTCTCCTTGCCCTCTAGTAACAGTTCCTCAAATCTTTGCTAACATCAGCCAATACCATTAAAGAGAACTAGAAATTAATGATAAATCTGAATGAAGTTTCAAAGCCCTCAACAAGCCTGATCAGCCATGAGACAAAGCCAGATCTGTTCTCACAGTGTCAGTCTGGGTCTAGGTTGAGTCAAAGAGAAGCAGACAAGGACAGCGCAGAGCGAATTCTCATGTGAACTTCAACTACCCATATTTAAACCCTAAACCATAATAGCATTGCATCTAATTATGCCACAATGCAAGACGAAAGTACCGCAGGCAAGATCACCACATTGCTCCTCTGGGAAAGGCTTTGCTCCATTTCAGTGTCAGAAACAAGCGGTGCCTTTGTGGAGCTGGGTCGGGGAAGTCTGCGCCCTGGAAGATGCTGCTGGATTAAGCCCCTACTCGGATAAACTCCCACAAGTAACAGGAGAAATTAAAAATATCAAGAATAAAACTTAAACTGTAACAGTTTGAGGGATTTGCTTTGAAATAGAAGATTAATGGACATATTGATTGACTGGAGGGGTTGGGACAAAGGCTGACTAACCATGTTTATTTTTTAGCATCTGTTTGTGGACTTAACTGTGCTTGCGTCCAAGCAAATATTGTGTTACAGAAGCTTATGAACTAACGTATGAAGTATGGTCAGGTTGTCTCCAGCTGAGCCTGCGGGTTGTCAGAACACGCTGCCATCGAAATACATTAGCAGAAGTTACAACCCAAAGGAGGCTTCAAAACCAACAACTGCACGGGCTGCAAGCCTCGGTCTCCAGTACAACACATCGTGCTTGGGGAACGCTATCTCGGAGAGGCCACTGTTGCTAACCCTCCAGCAGATCTCTGTGCAAAACGCAGCACGCTTCGCCAGCGGGACAYGTGCTCCTATCCAGGCACTGGAAAAAAACCACAAGCTGTAGCTAACTTGATGCATTATCGAGGTCCTGGTGAACCATAGGGTTGTTCACGCAAATGACAGCTTACCATCTAAGACTAGATTCGGCTGAAGATGTGTTCAGATGCTTCTGCAAACCTACTCAGTTTTAGAAATATGTGTTTACCTCAGTGCTAAGCTCAGGAAAAAGGCTCCCTGAATATGGGCACTACAAATCTTGCAGCTGAAGCAGAGCTGTGTGACGGCGCGACACAAAAAGCAGCCATCGTGCAGTGCCAGGAAGCCCCGCGACCGGGCCCGGGCTGTTTGTGCAGGGGTTTATGTGAGGCAACACCGGCGCGAGGCTGAACGGCGGCTGCGGGGCACGCGGGAGGGCAGAGCCGAGTGGGAGAGATGGAGGAGGAACGCAACCTTCCAGCAAGGACCCGGGTACGCCTACACAGGCTCTGCAGACAGACCCATGCTCGCTCCGGGTGGACGAGATATCTCTTATCCAAAGGCTGTGCTGCTCTGCTGGCACCCCGCGGTGCCCAAGCCAAGAAGCCTCCAAGGACAGCGCTCTGCTGACACGGCCACCGGCTCCGGGTTCAAAACCGGCGTGTAACCGGCCGGGTCGGAGGCAGGCTCTGCTGCACAAGCCCGCATGAGCTTGCCCGTGCAGGACCTCCTCTGTTCAGGCCCTACCAAGAAAGGTGCCACCTTGAGGGGCTTCTCCAACCCCACTACGTCTCCTAAAAGGGTCTGCCGAGTTCTGCAGTGCTGTTTTCGCTCTGGGAGAACTGAGGAAAAAGACCTCAGCAATGCAGCACCTCAGGAACTGCTGAGTAATTCAGTTGTTTCTTGGTTTTCCGTGCCTTGGGATAATACTTGGAGGCCCCATTGGGCAAGAGGCTGTTCACTGCTCCTACTAACAGACGAGTCTGTGCATAAAAAGGCTCAAAGAAAGAAAAAGGGATTTTTGAAAAATGTCCTTTAAAATGTAACACTTCTTGCAGAACTTCAGCCACCATCAATGATTAACCTGCTACAGAGTGTCATAATCATTTAATCAGAAGCTATTTTTTGCAAGCCTGATTTGGCATTATTCAGGCTGATTTCCCCCTTAGGTAAGCAGCCCAATCTTCAYGATGTCTTGGGTCTCCTCCTCCTCAGAAAGCGTCACTGGGAGGTGATATCAGGGCTCCTCATCCGAAGCTCTGAAAGTCATCTTCATCCACAGATGAAACTTGTTCCTCCTGTCAGACCTCTCTGTATTTAGCTCGTAACATGAGGAACCAAATCCCTTCTGAATCCACCTATTAYAATCTCCTCCCTCGTATGAAAAACCTCCGAATTGCCAGGCATGCAAAAACCACAAGGAGGGACTCAAAAAACTCACAGGAGAGGTTCAACAGACCAATAGCAAACGCATTCGCGGTTCTTTTCCTTTTGCCTCCTCGTTAAGCCTTTCCCGTGCAACGTGGTCATCCTCAAAATGCCCAGAGAGCCGGGTCTCGGCAGACGCGGAGCTGCTCACGCAATCCCGAGCTATCAAAAGCCACGGCTTCAAAGGAGGCTGCCAAACACCGCGTCATCGCCATCTCCAGCGCCGTGCCATCTGACTTGGTTCCAAACCTGCACACGTGGGCCGGGCTGTCGGAGACTCCGTGACCCGCGCAAGGTCGTGGGAGAGCAACCCACGGCGAGCGGAGACGCGGTTCTCCTTCGAGGCTTCCCGYGCCGACGGCAGCTTCCCTGCCGCATCTCTCCGAGGGATGGTACGGGCACGTTCACAAAGCGCCTTCTCAGAGTCTGCTTCAGTTACGGGCACCAGCCACCCGAAATGCGGCATCTGCAGCCCGGCTCCTTCGGAAAGCCCAGGCGTTAAGGCCCCGCCGGGGTTAACTCCATCCCGCAGCTAGGCTGGACCACCCAGCCTGYGAGCACAGCCCAGCCGCGCTCACGCGGCCCCTCGGAGCAGCGCGGGCGGTGCGTGTGCCGGTGCCAGTGCCGGCGAGAGCGCCTGCCCGAGCAGCCGGCCCATCAGAGGCGCTCGCGGCAAGAGCGGATCGGGCAGGCCGCGTTATTAACCGCGGCAGCCCCGGGCAGACGCTTGCACGCCACCCTGCAGTCGCGTCTCCAAGGCAGCCCGTCTCTCTCTTCTGCCCGGGACGTAACGCAAGCCACGGGGAGGCTGCGCGGGGAACAGCTGCGGCGAGCGTCCCGCGGAGCAGGCGCGGGCGGAAACACCSCTCGCTTCCCCGCACGGCGACGGTACCCCCGCGGGAAGGGGAGGATGTAGGAGATCGCCACACCTCCTGCACCACCGTCCCAGATACGCTGACCCTTCTGCGAAACCGCCGGCAGGAAGAGCAGCCAGCAGCAGCAGCAGCCCCTGCACGGCCGCACGCCGGGGACTCGGCTACCAGGGTGCTACGGCAATAAGCCGAGAGCAGCATCTCCTATCGCTTTCAATTTGAAATGCCACCTAAAGAGAGCGCTGATTACAGGAGTGGAAGAAACCCAGAAGCCTTTAGTGACCGTTTTAAAGCTTTCAGCTATTTAATTGTGGGTTTCCACATGCTGACAGAGAAGCCAAGTGCCCTCACCACAAGAAGCTTCTCCTCCCAGAAGCTATCTCGGCATGCTTCATATCTAGGGAGATGCCAAGCATCTTCAAAAGAGGCCTCGAGGACTGCCCAAAGCTGCCGTGAAGGAGGACATCAAGGCTGGCAGGTGAATGTTAGCAGCAACACAAGGCRACAACAAGGCTGGCCGGTCCAGGGGTGCCCGAGATGGATCAGCATGGGGAAGGCTAGAGAGGGAACGAAAACTCAAAACAGGTCTGGGGAAGAACGTGCACTTATTGCTATTAACCACCTGCCAGGACATCTCCGATAGCATGGACAAAAATACGGCACAGTAACAGAGAGCCAGAGCACAGGTGAGTCCTGGAACCGGCTTCAGGAACAGGGCAGAAAAGGAGGGGACCGTCAGCRCTAGGAACAAGATTGTCACGAGGACAGGCCATGAGGGCTGAACAGAGCACAGAAAGGGCAGAACGAGGGGGCAGGAAGAGTGAGAAGACCGTACCAAAATAGGGATAAAAAATGAGTTTCAGAAGAACTTGCTGGCTTGCCTTCCTGGAGCCCTGCATGCCCTGTCTGGAACGGTCCGCCGCCGCCGCCGTGTAATGCGAGCTGCGGAAGGTCTCTGAGCACAGACTGCATTTCATTAGGATAAAAGACACAACAGCAATCATAACATCCCTCTGCGCAAAGAGCGAGTGGACAGAAGAGGTTCCAAATCATTCGGAGAAAATGCTTTGTTTGTTCTCTCCCGAAAAGACGGCTAGCAGGCATAAACGACTGCTTCAAAAAAATGAGAGCTGCACTAAATCTCCACTCAAAACTAGCGATAAATCTCCAGCCACACTGCCCTGCAGCATCTCCAGCTGTCCGGTCCTTGGGCTCCGGCCTGCAACGTGTGCCATTCCCATCAAAGCTTGGGAGGGCCTCCATGGGGGAAAAGCTACACAGTTCTCCACCACTTGAAACGGAAAACGCTGAGGGCTGCCTGTCTAAAACCCACCGATTACAACTAGCTTCACATCCCTGTGCACTGCAAATAAAGAGGAACATTTTCAGAGATGCCCTGAAGATTATGGGTCCCAACCCTGTCTCTAAAAATGACACCTGCGCTTTGGAGGCAAGGCCGCAGTAAGGCTCTGCCTCGAGTCCCCGAGACACTTTTGGAAATGAAACCTCAGCTCCCAGATCACTTTAGGAACTTTTGAATAGTGAACTCCAAACCTAGATTTAGTTATAYGACAAGAAAGGGGCTGCCTTTGACAACGCGCATTTTTGCTCTTACAGCTTCTTGGCTGTTTTACCCTCCTCTCCAGCTACTACGTCTTTAAAATCCTACAGGATTAGGGGGGAAAAAAAAAGTAGTAGGCAGGAAATAAAAAAGCAGGTAGGACAGGAGGAGTTTTCTATGGCTCAGCTGAAACTAGCCCCTCTACTAAACACCGCAAAGAAATATTTTCTAGCAGGGGGCACTATGCTGTGAAAAGTGGCCCTCAGCGGCCCTCAGCAGTGTTTTATGTTGGTACTTACTCGTGCTTGTGCTAGTTCCAATAGTATTGATAGTTGTGGGGACAGAGGAGGAGGAGTAGAGGGGCAGATGGCCGTTCTCACACGCCAGGTTTTTGTCCTGCCAGCTGGAAGCGCTGACACTTATGCCAGAGTCTCGAGAGTTTTGCCATCCGTTGAGTTTATCATCGGAGTTCTGTCTTTGGTGATAGTAGTGTGTCTGCCCATAATCCACAGAATCGGACCGACCTCTGTTTTGGCTGCCAAAACTACCCGACGTGCGGTCCTCTAAATGATTGAGCCACATGGCGAGAGCACTTCTGTCTTCTAACGAAGTGGCAGGGTGTATCAACGCATAGGACAGCAGTTGCCTGCTCTCTTCGATGTGTTGGTTGTGTTCAATCGAGTGGGCCAGGATTTTAGGCAAGAGTTTCATGTATTCAACTTTTGCTTCAATGTTTCCTGGTTTCAGTAAAGGCAGGTGGGTTAACAATAGGGAAATCACTTTATCCTTGGATTCTTGTTGCCATTGGTTAATGATTCCTGTTGGAGGGGGGAAAAAAAAAAGAATTGAGAAATCAGCAAACAGATGTAATAAATAAATAAACAGACCCTGGCAAGGTAAATACAACATGACAAAGGGATTCCTGCATGCTCGATGCCACTGAATGAATGTCCTCCAGGCTCTGCGAAACACACCTCTCGCAGGCGGAGGGATCACCGCTGCCTGAAACCTGAGGTCATAGCAACGTGTGCCAAATTTGACACCAAAAGTTACCAGACATTCCTGAAAATCACCCAAAGGGCCAAATTATACCCACCTCTACAGCCACATAGCTCCACTGCTGTTAAAATGAAGTTGGGCTGATGTTAATCACAGTCACATTTAGGCCCAAATTTTCAGCAACATTGCAGATTCCACAAAATATTATACACAAGCTTTTCCTCGATAAAAGTAACCTTCTGAAAGCACTGGTTAGAAAATGGAATGGGGTAAGACAGTAACTAAAACAAGGTGTTGGTCCATCCATCAGCCTGGCGGGCTAAGCTACCCCAAAGGTATTTAGGGAGGGGCTCAGCTGAAGCAATTCCTGAGCTATTATTTCTGTGTTAACTCAAGGCCGATAGGAGAGGTTTGCAAAGACTAGAAAAAGCACACGTAGCGTCTAGCTTTAAAAATAAGCAAAAAGAGAAGCCAGGGAATTATGAACTGGTCACTTAACTTGAACTCCTGAAAAACTGATGGAACAAATAATGAAGCAACCTATTTGTAAGCACTTAGAAGATAACAAGATGATAAGTGACTACCGACGCAGATTTGTCAAGAACAATCTAATTTCCCTCGACGACAGGGTAACTGGCCTTGCGAATAGCTGGAGAGGCAGTAAGTGCCGTATATCTTGATTTTCATTAGAGGCTATCTCACATGGYTTTCTCGCAAGCAAACTGGAGAAACATGCTCAGACGAAACTCCTGTAATGTGGGCACACGGCTCATCAGAGGGCTGTACGGAAAGAGCAGTTACTCATGATTCCCGGTCAGACTGGAAGGATGTGCTGAGCRAGGAGCCCTGCTCGGGGTGTGACACCACCTAGTATTTCATTAGTGATATGGGTGATGTATTCAAAGCGCAGATACCACACTAGGAAATATTGAAAACGCTCCAGAAAACTGCAATAGAAGTCAAACAACCTTGAGACCCAAAGAAAAGTCAGAAAAAAACAGCTGTGTTAAGTACGGATGCAAACTTGTCCATGCAGGTAGGAATAAAAAGCTATGGAGCACAGGATGGGGAAGGAGCGGCTGAGCAGCAGACCTGCCGGGAAGAGTCTGGGGTCGTCAAGCAGCACGGACTGGACATCGCTCAAACTGCCATACCGTTGCACGCAGCAAATGCATCAGCCAGAATGTCATCTGTCAGACACGTGAAGTAACCCATCTGTTAGACTCAGCAGGTAAGCTGGAGGGGAGCGTCCGTCTGGCACGTCTACCGCTTTTAARGTAGAGCCCAGAGCAGGGCAACAGGGTCTGGTTAGAAGCGGAGAGAATACAACCGCGAGGAAAAGCAGAAGGGAAGAATGAGAGAACACAAACCCCTCAAACTGCTGAAAGAAGGATGCAGAGAAGCACCTCATGGGCTGCTTTCCATGTTTGCTGAGGACTGATCAAGACGTAACAGATTTAAATTGCAGCAAGGGAGAACGAGGTCAGATATGAACTACCTCCTACAGGCAGAGAGACTAATACACAGGGAGAGGTTGCAAAGGATGTTGTGCTCCATCATCGGAGGGTTTTCTGAACAGCTCATACAACTACTAGGCGAGGATAACTCAGGAGCTATCTAGACAACCTTACTGGTTGACATAGTGAGAACTGAGGTGCAGATATCTTGGGCCAGGCTGTGACTCCCTCAAGGTTGACATCTAAATGAGGCCAACGATGGACGCCTAGAGAAAGAGTTTAAAAAACAGGGCAGGTACAGAGTGGTCCTTCCTCTTGACCAGTCTCTGCAGCCTCCCGGCCGGCAGGCCACAGGCATCCTTCTGCCGCAGGGGCAGCTGCGACCGGGTACTTCTCGGCCACACATGGGCCTGTCCTCCAGCGATTTATCTAACCCCCGGAGAAGCCTTCAGACCTTGGGCCCCCATAGCAGGCTGTGCCTAAGAGTGCCGCAACCAAACTGTCTCGAGAAAAAGTACTTCTGTTTGTTTGTTTTCAACCTGCTGCCCAAAAGTAACAACGAGAGCCCTAAGTTCTCATATTACAAAAAAACAAACAAAAAATAAACCCCAGAATACCAAACTTTCCTACCTACGTTCTCCCTCTCTAACAGAGACTCCTCCTGCTGTCTCTTTGCCACAATGCTGCGTCCTCGTCTCTCCCTGCGCGGAAGCCGCTCTAAACCTCTGACTATCCTTGCGCCATCGTATTTTTCTGAAATACGGTAGCTGACGCCACACACATCAAATGAAGACCCAGGCTCGCGTTTGTAAGAACATCCATCAGGTTCGTTCTTTGGAAGAGACAAGCTGCAGCGCATTAGATAAATCTCACCCTTCTAATATGTAATTACCCCGTGACCCAGGAAAAAGGCACGGTGCCGCGCTCTGCCGTTACAACAGGGCCGTGGCACAATTAGGACCAAACTCCTTACGGCGTTCCCCGAGCACCAACGCCAGTGTTCGCCGGCAAACAGCCCTCATTCCTGCAGCTCCGGGTGCCCGTTTCAAGGCACGCAACTGTTTGGATACGAAACCACTAGATGGCTTTCTGGAAACACCGATGGCTCCCACTGGAACTTTCTGCAGCAATATTTACTTCTCTGGAGACCCACCCCTCCTCCAAAGTCCCTTCGCGCTTCCCTACCCAACCGTCAGCACGCCCTCGCACCGTCATACTGCGGGACACAGATTCATTAGGTTTTCTCTGTAACAGAACTGTGATTTTTGGTAGCCTGAACGGGGTCACGTGCGTAGATGACAAGTACCAGGAACCCGGGTGGTCGCGCACTCCAGGGATGTCCATCACCCCACGGGCTCGGAGGCAGGTCTGGAGGTGAGCCACCTTTGCAGGATCTAACTTTAACGTGCTCTGCCAGCATCCCAAATTCACGTCCCCTTGCAAGGGTCCCCAGGCTGACGCGTGAGGTTGTTTAGGTGCTAGAAAATGGGGTTTGGAAAAGCAACACCCAACTGAAATGAATCTGTAAAAAAAAAAACAGAAGTGTTGAGGCACTTAAGCCCACCTACCCAGCATGGGGTATTACGGACAGGAGCGCTCTCAAAACACCTTGGAGAAGCTACRCCACTTTGCAGAGAGTCATTAAGCATATGTTCTGGCAGAGAAAGCAAGAGGAAGGCCTTAATTTTAAAGACATATTGCTAGGAAAGAGGAGAGCCAAGATCCAGTCTGTGTTCCACTATTTTAGATTTTAAATAAAAACTAATTGGAGTAGGGTCTAGTCAACACCGTCACTTCTTCCTGCTACGCAGTGAGCTACATCTGACCTGTTACGTGTGTCCTGGAAACACCTTCCAGGCAAGATGGGGAAAGCGATACCAGATTTGCGGATCCTGACAGTGTTTCAGTAATGGGCTGCGTTGCAGCCTGAAGTCCTAGGTAATGCAGAGCATCCTCCAAAATCACCCATTAGGTTCCTGGTGACTGTGAGCACCTGCAAGGTTAAGCACCAAGTGAATGAAGGTGCTTTTTTTTTGAAAGCTGTTAAATAGCACTTAGCATCTAAATCCCTTTATGGATGCAACTGCTGGAGGATTCATTGACCGGGTTGCTTGATTTTTAAATGTTACTGGCCGCACACAACACCTACTACATGTGCCACACACTTTTCTAACTACCATCTTAAAACAAATGAAGCCTAAGCATTTGCCCACCGGAGCATGCTCCGTATTTTTCTATATGTAAATATAACCATGTAAGAGGCAAAGCTGCTCCCTCGGCTCGGGGTGTAGATCACTAAATACCAACTCTGGATGATTGCTATCTCCAAATTTAAGCTGGTTTTGTACTGTGCTTAATCTGATTTACCTGCAGATGCTGCTGTAAGGGGGCAGCCCTCTCCTCTCTCCCCCCGGCACAAGACTGCAGCCRAGGCTGCTCACCAACCTCACTGAAAACTAACCCATTTTTTTTAATAAGTATTTTTGCTATGTTAGCTTTCCTTATCATCCCCTTTTCATTGCCATCCGGACAATTCAGCAGCCCTTTTTGGCCGAGGTAGCCAGCCCCCAGCTTGGTGCAGTCTGCTGGGAGAGGCTGCAGGATTTTGCAACAGCCCACACAGCTGCTTGGATAAACTGAGAATTAAAAGACGGTTAAAAAAGGCAGGCACTGCACCACCAGAAGAAGTCAGAGGCACTTGCAAACAGGACCTACAGACACAGCAAAACACACACAGAACAAGCAGAGCCTGGTGCAAACTCAGCGCAGGGGTGGAGGCAGCCACCTTGGCTGTGATGGCTCCGGGAGCCCCGGCCAGGCTCGTCTTCCTCGTGCTGGGGGCAGCTGAGCCTGAAGATCACCTCTGGAGAAACGGAGGACAGTGCCAGAGCTGCTTCTTGGGAAACTTGTCTCAGGCCTCCAAGAGATGCAGATGTTTGAAATAACAAGCCAAAAAGATGGAGGGTTGGTCTGAAACGCCACTGTCCGTGAGGCCGGGCCGGTGCTCCCGGTGGGACGGGCCCCATCCCTGCCCAGGCCCGGGCAGGAGCCCTTCTGCTTCTAAGCCAGCAGTACGATGTGCACAATTAAACAAAAACGGAAAATAATTAGATCTGAAAGAGGTTTGGCTCTCTCTGAGACAGGACAGAAGGTCAGGCTTAATCCTATCCGCCAACGAAGAGAGGGATCTGGAGAAGGCAGGGGGAAGAGGAAAGCTAGAGCTGCTCCTGGGCAGGGGGAGAGGCAGCTGGTGGCTCACGGAAACCCTTCTCCATCCCCTCTCTCCTAACACAGGAGCTCTCAGTTCAATTCCCTGCCAGTTACCAAGCGCTCACAGACGTCTGGATATCTAGGATGCCTCACCCCTTATTGCCAGAATTTCTGCACTGAGAYCCCCACGGTCAAACACGGTTAAGAAACGTGTCCCAGTTTCTGGCTCCCACGTTCCAGGGATCCTGCACGCTACCTAAGCACTGTTTCACGGGGACTTGAGTAGGGACACAAGTCCCAGTACGGTCTCATTAGTTATTCTGGTTACTGCTGGATGCCTAACGCTTTCTGCCGCAATAGGTCTTCATGATGCTAAGAGACAAGACTATCGTCATTTGCAGCAGGCCTTTGATTTTGAGCCTGGACAAAGCCCCAAAGTGAGAAACCCTGCCTCGCTTTTCTGAAAAATCACTGTCCTGCCTGTTGCTGTAACTGCACTGACATCTCCTTTTGAAGACGAGCTGAAATAACCTCCCGGGAGCACGCTGAGGAGCCGGGCCCACACCGCAGCCTTGCAACCCCGCAGCCCGGCTCACCGCTGTGCTGGGAATAGACGGGAGCCGCCGAAGAGCAGGAAGCAGCAGCGCGTGGCGTGGCAGGGGCACGGCTGCCCTTTCAAGTGCAGAAGCGAGCAGCGACGGTGCTCGTTCAGCTTGAACCTYGGTGTACCTGTCCGCTAGAATCACCGTTTTCATTAGGGGACTCCGTTCTTCTTGGGTGGTTGCAGAGAGGCTGAATAAAGGTTATATGTGAAACTATCTTCTAACTTATGACAACTTCACTAATATTTTTTTTCCCATGCAGTATAGCTCATGCGCGTACACCGTACAATGGAGAATCTCAAGTAATAAAAACCCAGGCCCTACTTGAAATTTTACTGCACAATCCCAGCATTTGCAACGTTATCCATCCCATAGCAGGAGCACATCAAACCCGGCAGGGTGTTACAGAATCACAGAATGGTTGAGGTTGGAAGGGACCTTGGGAGATCATCTAGTCCAACCCCCCTGCTCAAGCAGGGTCACCTAGAGCACGTTACACAGGATCACGTCCAGGCAGGTTTTGAATTTGGGTCCTCCTTCCAAGGCTGAATAGGTCTAACGCGGGGAGATACCAGCAGTGCCAGCTAGGATACCCACAGTCTGGCCAGGACTTCGCCAWGAAACATCAGCCCTGCCTCACTCCAAGCTAGTGTCCCGCGTAACCAGCGTGAGAGCAGCCAAAGGGCTGCCTTGCTCGTATCCCTTCTCCGTCGGACACCGGCAACAGATGCTTCAGAAAGGGTAAAACGAGAGGCCAAGAGCAGGGTGATACTTCCCATGCTACTCTCCCTGGAAGCAGCAATTCCTGGCTTGAGCCAGAGGTGATGTTTTGCAGCTTAATAAGCACTCATTGGATTTCTCTTTCACAAATTTGTTTTAATCACTTTTGGAAGCGTGTAAACTGTTAATATCCTCCACATCCTGTGGCAGCGGAGTCCACTGTTTAATGATGCATTGTGTGAAGCAGCACTTTCTTTTGTTTACTTTGAACGTGTCTCCTGATAAATGACTCRGTTATTTAAACCGCCAGCAAGGCATGTGGATTTCCTGAAGCCATTAATGATGTACCAAGAACACAGTTGCAGTTTTCTAAAGGTAAACGCCAACCTAGAGTGACAAAGAAATGGATAGACACACACAGGCATGGCTTTTTAGGCAGCCACTGCAGAAGTGCACAAAGCCCAGGGCAATGCAGGTGGCACGCTGGTGCTGGGTAGCAGTTGGCACCTGTAGTTAGAAACCTGGAAGTAACAGCCAGCAAGGTATTTTTTTATTATTATTTTTGATTTTTGCAAACAGACCTCTGGCTTCCACCTCTGAAACACTGACCCTGCGCAGAGGGACAGACGAGAGTAGCTGTCAACACACACGCGCAGATGGATTTGTCTCATTAGAGGAGATGTCTCTAAGGAACAATGGAAATACATGATATCTCTCAAGTGGTTAAAAAAAAAAAAAGCCCTAACCAAGATAAACCCTTTCATTTTGAAAGCAGAATAGAAAGCTCTGCAGCAGAAATTAGGTTATCCTTGTATTGTCATATACGACTTATCAGATTTCACAAGCGAAGTAGACAAATATGTCAACTGGGGCTTTGACAAGGTGGTTGAGATGAATGATGTGCAATTTATGAACTAGACAACAGCTTATAATGGGTAACAAGGACAATAATTAAAGACTGCAAGCATTTTAAAAACTGCCCAAGGATTTTCAGAGTGACAAAGAGTATGTTTAAACACCAGGCTTGGTATTATCACTCCACAATGGCATGTCAGTGCATTTTTTCCAGTTGTCAGTACATTATTATTAAATTACTGTTTTATTATACCCTTGTTTTCAGTTTAGCAACATTTACCATAAAAAGTTCTCAAAAGTGCATTCAGATAACATGTTCAAGCAAGAAACGACTATGAGTTAGATGTGCATATCTGCGGGGCACTGGCTACACAGACTACCTTTGCAGCACTGCTGGATGGACCAATGTACTTGGATGCGGTCAAGGACAAGTGGAGTTTGTACCAAAAAGTTAGGCTAGGTTCCCTGATCTTGCAAGCGATGCAGCCCGGTGTTACAGGAATTCCTCTGAAGGAGCCTGCGTGGCTCGGAGGGAGGAACTGGGGCGCTCCTGGCCCAAGTCCCCTTAGCGCTGAACCGTACAGAGATTTTCACGGCTATGAGGGAGAATGGCAAACTAGAAATCCAGTCTGCGCTTACGCCGCTTGCAACAATTTGAAGCAAGTCTGAAATTGGCTGCCCTGGCGTAAGTGGTGTCTATTTCTGGKTTAGCAGGAAGGGTAAAAACGCCAGTGCAAAGGTGGCCTTCCTCAGTGGTGCTCCCAGAAGAGGTCCCCATTGTTTCCAGCTTCCTCTATTACCGATGCAGCATTAACTCCAGCCGCTGGCGTTAGGCAGAACTGGGCTGAGGTATCCACTGTTTTTCAGCCGAGGCATAAAAATGAGCACCCGGACTCCTCCTGCTTAATAAAGATCTAACGGCATCATTATCATTAACCTCCAGGTCCCCGAGGGGAGCGAGGCGTTGCGCTGCCACCAGAATCAGTGAAATCTGCAGTACCTGAAGTCATCATTAGCATCAGCCCCTCGCGTCTAAACACCAGGCACAGCAGCACATGTTTCTTCACAGTTTCAGAGTAAAAGGGATCAGGAAATCCGACCTTGTGGATTAACACAGCCCAATCACCTCTGCTTGGCCAAAAAGTCATCTCCCGGAGAAGTGCCCAGGCTGCATAAGACGACACAAACAGAGACTCCCCTTGTGTTTATTGACCATTTGTTCCAACGTGTCCCAAACACTTCAGATTGCTTTTAYTTCCACTTTGAATTTATCTGGCTTCAGCTTCCAGATAAATCCTGGTCTTGCTTTGACTGTACCTCTAAATGAAAGAGCTCCTTGATGCTCTGCATTTTCTCAAGTGAAGGTACGTCAGGACTCTGCAAGCAAGTCGCCTTCCAGTCTTGTTTCTGTAAGTTTAGTAGAAGCTAAACACCCTGTCTCTCAAAGGCCGTGGCTGTTCATTAATGATGTTCATTAATGCTGAGCCCATTTCATATAGCACTTTACCGGCTCTGTGACTTCTAGCAGCCCCATTAATCAGGTATTATGTGACTTGGTAAAAAGTCTCAGTGGCGTGGAGAGACCATACCCAATCTTCTATAGAGGTTTCTGGGGCAAAGCTAAAATAGAATAGTAAAAATTAAGCAGATTTAAATCAGAAGTCTGAATTTGCACCAAGTGTGGTAACCAGGGACAGGCTGCTGCCAGCATTTTGCCAGTACCAGGCTCCCTAAGACTGGATTTCCCAGCCTGTGAGATGGTCTAAGTCCACGCTGCCCATCACGCCCGATGCTCTCCGCTTCTTGTCCTAAGCTGCAGGGCAGCGCTGCAGAGGCGACCCCGCCGYGTGCGGCGCCCGTGCACGTGCCAAGGGAAACCCAGCACGCTTCCAGACAAAAGGATTTCACTCATTACTCGCGGTAATTACCACCTACGTGTAAAGCCTTGCACAACATTTTGTTGGGGCRAATTTCCGTCGCTCTCTTTTCTTCCTAAATCAATCTCTATCAAAAGACCGACATTAAAAAAACCCACAGCGAGAAGTCCTTGGGAATTCCTCTCCGCACCCCATCCAGAGCCTGTGCGACGTCTCCTCTGCGAGAAATTGGCAGCTTTCTCCCTCCACAAGAGGCCAGTCAGGAAGAATTTCAGCATGTGCCTTTTCTTTACTGTAAGTGACGCTAATTTAAAAAAAAAAACCTTGATGACAACGATTATTACAGACCTGCCAACTGCACAGGGCTGAGGGATTCAAGTAGCRAACGCGGCTGACTTCGAAACGCCAGCGAACCCGACGCCTGCTGCTTCTCTCCCCAAAGTCGATGCAAAACTGCTAACGGCACAGGCAGGACCCCATCAGCGACGTGTCTCCGTGCGGCTGCGGGGAAGGCAGCTCCGCTACAGCCAGCGCCTGCGTCGGTGCCTGCGCTCGAGCCGACCTCAGCGCCGAGCTGCAGGACCTGATCCTACRCGTCTGAAGTCAGCGGGAGCTTTGCCAAGCAGCATCGGTGCCTGCTGGATCAAGCACCGGTGGCTTCCTGGCACCTTCCGTGCGGCTGCTCTGCAGCAGCTGGGGAGGCCGGTTCTGCACTGCCGGCCACTTCTTCCCAGGCCCCCGGAACGGCTTCTCCCAGGGGACGTGCCGCAGGAAAGGCCAAGGAAACATCTCCGCTGCCTTGTTGCCTCCACTGCTTCTCATGCAGCCCGACTTGGGAGAAATTCGGGACGTGGACACCAAGGTCTTTTCCTGTAACGAGCCTTGGCTAGAAGCTGGTAAAAGCCAGAAGGTCTCCAAACAAGCATGGGACAACAGAAGAGCTCATGGGCTGCTAGAGGTGGCAAGGAGGGCACCACGGTTTCCCTCCCAGAGCTTCCATACTGAGAGCTACCAAGCTGAGGGTTCAAAGCGGCCACGTGGCTCAGCGTTAGCCCAGACATTTCTGTCTGTAATGAAATATAGGAAGGCAGTATTTGAACTTCCCTCTTCTTCTAGCTGCTTGGCTTCTGTTCAGATGATCTCTTTTAGGGCAGAAGGACCTTTTGTCATCAGCACCCAAACAGAGAGGGCCGACAGACAACGGCGGGCGACTTGAATCATGAAATCCGCAGGGAGCAAGAGCCTTCTCCAGCACCGCGGCCCACCTCACGCTGCAGGCTCTCGAATGGTGCGCCCAGGAGCACCAGTGCTCGATGGAAATTTCCCTGGTGATGCACTGAGACCCATCGGTTCACATGGTGCTGGCTCTCTTCCTTGTTTCCAGCAGCTACATCACATTTAAAGAAGCTAAAAATACATTAAGTACTTTCCTAACACTTCTTTTCCACCCGAGCAATCGCTGCAGTTGTTGCAGAGCAGCTCCGAGCAGGCGGGGAGGTGAGCAGACCACTGCAGATGCAGGGAAGGGGAGAGGAGATCCCATAAAAATGGGGCAATAGACACAGCACAGCTCCGAGACAGGAGGCGCCCGGAGAACTCCCTGTGGTGGGCAATCCGGCTTCTTTAGGAAACCTTTAGACAACCTCCCAGTGGCCCCGGTGCAGCGTGTGCAACAGGCCGGTTCTTCCGTGCCCATTTCCGAGGCCGCACGGGAAGGTTTTCTGGCCCAGTTCAGCAAGTCGCAAAAGGCTTGCTGGCCGTTGCATCTTTAACGCACCTCACTTTGAAACGACAGCCGATTTCTTGCGTTCTGCTTTTGAAGCTAGGCTAAGCAGTAGGTGACCGTATGACATGGAGCTTGTGGCAAAAAGAAATGACCCCTGGGGGATAAGAGGATAAGCCCTACTCCACTCTTCACCCTTTTAAAGGCGGTTCTCCTTGGGCAGCAAGTTCAGCTGTTTGCTGCTGGTAGCTCCCCTCTCCATCAGGCTCTCCAAAGCAACGGCAGACCTGTCAGGTGTCCCTTTTGTACGTCCTTGTGTGGAAGAAATCACTGGAAAAGCAGTTTCCAAACACACTGTCTCAAGCTCGGATAACTTTTCTAAATCTCACAGCTGTGCAATTCAGGGATGGTATTATCAAAAGTTAAGAATTTAGCTACTTAAGTGAGCCTCAAAGAAAACCCTTGATGAGATCTTTTCATCCCGTCGTCCCATACAGCCTGAAGAACCCTTAATCACTTCAGCAGATACAACAGCAGGGCAGGGAGCTCAGTGGTCTTCATGCAAGTCGTAAAATCATAAGTGAGAAAAACTTCAATTATTTTGTTTAGAAGCAGAAGGAACTGTGAGATCCCTTAATAAAGCATTCCTTAATTCATGCAGAGATCCACAAGAACAGAAGAACCCGGTTCTATCATACTGCAGAGCAAGTAGAGGGGGGAAAAAAAGATTTGCACAATTTTTACACTATTTCCTACTATAACTCAGAAGCTTGCCAGTGTTCCAGGTACTGTGAAGCCATTTGTACAAAACCAGAAGCACTATATTTTTAGCACTGGAGAATAGCATGGCACAATCATTAAGTGTGCTTCTGGAGACAGCAACAAGAGCAGAGATTTTTCTTTTTCTAAATTGGCTACAGCCACTACAATTTTTAGCCCAAAGCAGACTTCCAGGAAATTCAGGAGAGGGAGTCTTTTTCCATGACATATTTAATACCAGGCTGAAATACACTGATGCACTGAATTTTCATACCATGCATCTGGCAGGAAGTTTCACGGGTTTGTTTTCTAGGCTGTATTTGTTGCATGCTTTTGCTACAAAGCATAATATCATGCATTATGATAATATTCCCTAGCAACATAACTTTAATTTAGCGTAGAGCTTTACAACATTGAGCACCCCAGAACCTCTCATCGACTCCAAACAAAGACGACACACTGGGTAACACCATCAAAAGCCCCACGGGGGCCCCACGGCACACATGCACAGCGGCACTCACGCTCCTAAATGCCAAGAGGCTTTGGGAATACCATGGGAAAGACTAATTTGCTTCCCCAATCTCACACGCCGCGATGCAGCAGGCATGGTCTTGTTCAGTAACGGCTACAACGGAAGTGGTGCCAACAGATGTGAAACAGCACTGAACAGTTAGTGAAGAAAATCCCACCAATTCTCGCCAAGTGCTCAGGGCTCAGATCCGCGGAAAGGCACGAGGTTAACCCAGGATGCTCTGGAGAGCACCACGACGGCCAAAAGCGTGGTGGGAGCGGTCATGAAGACGGTCTCAGAGATAAGAGCTCAGAGCCAGAGGAGGCAGGACGGAGCAAAGGCAGGAAAGGAAAGGGACCGTCTCCTCACTTCTCAACCCAAGGCTAGGAGGAGGTTGGGGACAGCAAATGGGGCAAAGACACCCGGCAGACACAGACCAAGATGAGCAGACCAGCAGCTTGCATGCTTGGGACTCAAACGGGACAAGAGCCCCCAAATATTTCCCAACCGTTTCCAAAATATCACTCACCCAGACGCCACGCAGAGCAGCAGCGAGTCAGACTGACCCTGAGCATCAGGTCCCTCAGTCTGGGGGAGTCTTCAGATGCCCCCAAACACCTCCCAGCTCAGGCTGGTAGAGGGGGACAAGCCAACCTCATACGAAAGCCGTCCTGAAGAGTCAAGGCAACCCGACACCAGACGAGGATGAACAACAAGAATGCCTTACTGAAAACCCATTTTGCCAGCTATTACAGAGTTAACCCAAGTGTACCGGTCCCTCTGCTACGTTATTTACTGCCAGAATGGGAATACTTCCATGCAGGGACAGGGAAACAAGCAGGTTTGCCTCCAGAAACTATAAGGGACCTACAGGGAACTGGCTGGAAGGAGGCAGCAGCCGGGATGTAGCCGCCTTGCAGCACGGGTGGCTCGAGGGACACACCTGCTTTCCCATTCACGTGTTTGAGCGTACAAGATCCCGTGCACCAGAGGCATCACGCTCCCAAGCCTCAGACAGGGCAGGATGATCGCTGGGAACTGTAGGAAATAGCGCTTGGCCCCACCTAACAGCAGAGAGCGCATAAAACCGCAAAAGCACGAAGCGTTGTTTAGTAGTACTCCAGACAAGTGCCGCAGGCTCCATCAGGAAGGGTATTTCTCCACGCTCCTCGCTAGCGCAGGAAAGCGGCAGAAAGCAAGCGCCCTTCCGCGGGAGCCGGGTGCAAGGAGGCTGCTGCAGCGGGCGCCGAAATGGCACCGACATGCCAATCGCCGGGTGGGCTGCTGCTCTCGGGCCGTGACGGGAGGAGAGGGGAGACTCCATCAGCTCCTGCGCACGCAGCGAGGAGACAGAAATATCAAACCAGCCGTGTCAGGTCTGATGCCATTCCTCCAGCGGGACAAAGATATCCTTACGAACGAGATCCTGTGTCAGATGGCTTTTGTTGGCTGGCGTGCAAAGTTAGCTTAGCTTAACCGGCGTGCAGTTTAAAAGGCAGAGGGAGCTTGGACCCCAGTGACAGTATGGGTCAGGAAGGATTAAAAGCGCAATTAAACAGGGCATTTCAGATCGCTTCCATCAGTCCCATCACCGCTTGGAGTTCAGGATCTCAGCAACAGCAAAAACACTGCTTGTTTGTTTCTTCGGGTACCCGGAGGTACGGGTGGGAAAGGAGTTCATTGCCCGTTTTCCCTTACGTTAAGGCTACACTGTTTGTGTGCCTCTGCACTCCCTCAAAACCAGACCTGCAGCGCAATTTCCTAGGACACGGGAACGCAAACAAATAAAAATAAAACACCGGGTTTCTGCATCTCTTCTTTAAGCCATAAAAATGCCCAGATCCTCTGTGCTTTCAGTGGGAAGATTACAGGCACAGACACATGCACATAGGAAATACTCCTCTGACTTCTCCGTTTCAATTGCAAAAAGCCTTTTAGCAAAAGCTCAACTGAAATGCAGATAAGTTTCTTCAAAGGCTAAAAAAAAAAAAAAAATTATCTGAATGTCATAACTGTGTTGCCTAACATGGATAAAGGATTTAGAAGGGGAAAAAATAATACTAAAAATAAGTTATGAAGGGTATGCAAGGTATTGATATACAGCACATGGTTTAAACTGTTAATCATTGAACAGATTCCAGTATAAAAATAAAGAGACTGAAGCTGCACATAATGGAGGAGTTGCTCTATTTATAAACTGCTCTGCGCAAAGGGCAGGCGAGGGCCAGGGGCGAGGAAGCAGTGAAGGCAGAGGGCTGCCGCTGCAGTCTATATTTTGAGGGAAAAAAAAAATAAAAAAAAAAAAAAAAAAAAAGCGTTGTCAACAAAATAAAAGCGAGTTGTACAAGGGACTCTGTGCTGCGACCATGTGACCAGCATTTACAGCTCCTGCATGTGACAGTTCTCCCAATTTAGCCAGTAACTGACTCCCGCTGACCTGTAATAACACCACTCCCAAATTAGAGCCCTCAATTTGGCTTGGCTTCGGTCCTTCCCTCAAAGCAACATAAAGCATCCTTTTTTCCCCCCCGAACATTCATAATCCTGTCCTTTCGCACTGCCAACTCAAACCCCGGCTAGAGTCACATTTAGCTTTTCCCTTTTTTTTTTTCCTTCTCCGGTGGGGGGAGAGCGCAGAGGAACAAGAGGGCGCAGGGAGCGAAGGGTAGCGAAAGAGCCTGGTGGAAAAACACCAAGAGACGAAAACAAAAACAAAATCAGACCAAAATTCCAAGTTGGTGACATTCAGCTGGAAAAGCTCAATGACTCACATGCAAATAAAATCTGCCTAAATTCGCTGCTGCATGACGCAGGGCACTGGCTTCGACATAAAAAAAAGGCCGGGATGAAATCATCCACAATTAAATTGGAGCTTGGAAGGCTGCAAAAGCAGCCGCATCAGCTCGGCTCCCTCGGCTAATAGGAAACACAAAGGAGGAAGTTCACCGTAGCGAGAACGGGCCCCTTTTCCCCCGCTTCCCGCCGGCCGTCAGCCCCGCTGGTCCGCGCGGCAGCCCTCGGCTCCGGCACGCCGCTCCCTGGCGCGGGGCTGCCGGCTTTCCACGGGCTTTCCTGGAACCTGCGCCCAAAAGTAAAATTAATGAATAAATAAAAGGGGGATAGGTAGGACGGCAACCCCACTCGAGTCGCTATCATATTTAACACACGCAAACCCTGGACCAAGCCCAGCGTCCTGCACCCCAGCATCCCTCCCTCGCACACGTGGGGAAAGCAAAAAGGGATTTAAATCCTAGTTCCCAGATTGCAGCCGCACTTTTAGGCGTCACGGCTTTTCCCGGGCCTGAAGCAGAGCGCTGGTTTCGGCGGTGGCGAGTGGCGAGGCTGCCCCAGGCCAAGCCCGACCGAGCGATACAGGGGACCAGGGCGYGAGGGGTCCCCGGCCGCCGGACCCCTGCTCTGCCAAGACGGGTGTCTGGGGGCTTGGGCCAGGCCCCAGCTCAGTAGCCTCATTTGGGCTAAAAATAACAGGGTGGGGGATTAAAACACAAAAAAACACAAAAAAAACCCCAAACAAAACATTTTCACCTCGATCAGGCTGCAGATCTGATTCGCAGCCAGGCCCCACAAAACTCTTTTGCCGCAAGGACTCCAAGGAAGCCAAGCGACGGGCCGCAGGAACTAGGTGCCCAAAGCTTGCAAGGGTTTTCCAAGCCCCGGGGCCGGCGTACCTGTCCCCGACACCTCTCGGCCGCAGCAAACGGGGCCGCGTCGCCCAGAGGTCCCGGCCCAGGACCAAGGCTCCCCGAAGGGGCTGCAGAAGCGGGGTGTTAACAGGGCCATAAAAGGCAACTCRGAGGAGCAAGCCTCCTGCCGCCAAGCCCGCGTTTGCTCTACAGGAATCTGCACCTCCCCGGAAAAACAAAAAACCGTGGAGGTTTTCTGCAGCGCGGGCACGAGAACATCAGACCAAGGCCGGGCCATCTGGTCACCCACACGGCGAAGCGGCGCTGCCCTCGCTTCGCTACCAGATGCTAATTCCTTTCATCCTGCCCGGCCCTCATCCCGTGTAATTTTAGGCCTGTGAATAGGACCATCTGCCTTTGAGATGCTCGTTTATTTTTGTCTTTAGCCATCCCTTTCACCACTCCCTCCTTAAAGGGAGTCCAAAYCGAGCCCCATTGGAAATGGCGTTTCTTGTCCGGTCCTCTAATCACAGAGCATTAACGAGCGATCTGGAGCACGCTCGGTAACGCCAACCCTCGCAGAAGCGCGGGCTGTCATTATCTTCAAAGTGTTTTGCAAACACTTTTTTGTTCCTCCCCACATTAGCCCGGCAAAGTAGTAATTATTAAATTCTCACTGAATATGGTGGGCTTGGTCCAGTATCCTGGGCCTCGGCCAAGACACGCTCAGCAAAATTTAACACAGCCAAAGTAGAGACGCAACAAACTGGTTCCTATCTCTGGATGTTACAGGCTGCGACTGTTGCTTCCTGCCATACAGTAGACATGGAAATATATAAAAAAAAATGCTGGAACCACACTGGCCAGTAATGCAATTTCCATGTATTAAGAGGAAACGCAACACTGGGAGAGAAGTTTTAAGGAAAGTTGTACTTTTATGTATATAAAAATGCTGAAAGCRAAATTCATCATCATAACCTGCTACTGCTCTTTGCAAACTGCTGCGTAAGAGCGCTGCAAAACCTCTCTGTTGCCTGCGCCTGCCTCAACGCTCCCAGGCCCTCGCGAGCACCTGCAGAACGAGGAGACCAGGAGCTGGAAGGAAAAAAAAAAAAAGGGTTTATGTAACACCATGCCCAGCGCCGCTGGCACGGACATTTCAAAACTCTGCAGCTTGAACCTGGTGTGGACAAATCCCGACCAGAGGAAGGCCAAGGGCTAGCCCAAGCCGTGCCGRGGGCTGAGCCCACCCCACGGACATGCACCGGATCCCCCTCTGCCTCCAGCCTACCGAGGCGCCTGGGATCTCTCCGTACATGGAGCTGAAGCCTGGAGCGCCAGGCGCCTCGGGCCACGTGCRGCGCGGGCTCGGTTAATCATTTCCCCTTCCCTGTTAACATTTTCACAAGTGTCTGGACCCAGGTGGGAAAAGAGCTCCTGYCGACGAGGTAACCCTTCATGTGACAGACTGACTTCTTGCACAAAACCAGGTTGCGCAAAGATTGCACAACTCTTAAGGGTTTTTTTGTTTTTTTCCCAAGCCTGAAAAGGTTGCGGTTCAGTCTGAGGTCTGGCCTGATTCTCCGTCCTTAGGAACCCGCTTGCCTTGCCTCGAGCGCTGCGGGCTCCCGAGTCCCTTGCTGGGGAGCAGCGCTGCATGACAGCAAACGCGTGTACTTCGGGAGCACCTCTGCTGGACGCATCCCCGCTTATTGAACAGCCAGAGCCTGAAAAGCCTGCTGGAGTCTGCTGCGCTGCCAAGCTCCTCGTAGCACGATTAAATATCCGTATTCCCCAGGGAAAACATACCTGGGACTTACAAACCATTTCTATGTAATGTCCGAGCTGTAAACTCAAGARCTCAAGCCTTGGCTATTGGCCGACAACGACAACTTTGGTTCTTTGGCAATGCTGCCCTGTCGGAGTGTCTGGGCAATTCCAGAAAACAAAGCGGATGTCCTTCCATTGATCTGATCAGATCTTAGATTTGACATGATTTCCTCCCTGAATAAAAGCTACATATTTTGCTTTGGCTATAAAGTACGATGAACAACAACAACAAAAAAAATCGAGATAGCTTAGCCTGCAAAGCGGACGCAAGCAGACAACCCCCACCACGCACACCCCCTTACGTTTTATACTCTGGATGCAGAAAACCCAGGAGGAATGAGACAACATACGTGTCCATCGCTTTGCATTTTTGCTACTAGCACAGTCTGGTACAAAGCACTTGACCAGAGCCAGCAATGAGTCACCACAGCGGGCAGCAGGAGCAGACTTTCTAATTTCGCCCACTTTGATCATGCCCTAAGGCGACAACGTCAAAGAGCTGGGAGGGGAGAGGTGGGGACCGGGCCAGAGAGTACGGMGAAAGAGCTCTGCATCTAGTGCAGAGAAGGAGGATTCAACAGAGCCAGGCAAAGCAAACCGAAACTCCTCTTTTTAGGACAGTAACATCCCCATTAACTGCCCTGAACCCCAAAAAGCTGAATAAAATCAGTTTACAGTCGGCATGGGAGCAGCTTGCATCAGCACTTGGCTGCCTACCTTTATCTTCACCCACTGTAATAAGAACCGGCAAGGTAGAAACGGCGGGTGCAAATGCACCTCTCACCGGGGAATTCACTGCATTTCAGYGCCGCACGTGGGCTGGAATGTAAAAGCAGCCGGGTTGCCTTGCCTCTCTACCCAGTTTCACATTCTGGTTCTCATATACCCACAAAATGCTGCGGGCCCAGACCTCAAAACAAAGAGCAACATTGTTCCTTTGGAATAAAACCGCTTTTCATTGAATTTTGATTTCTATTGCACAAAAGCATCCCGAGAGCTGCAAGGCTCTCGCTTAGTTTTGAGGGGGAAAACCCCGCGAGCCCGGCTCGCTGCCGCTCATCCGCCACCGGGAAGCGCTCGACAGCGGCCGACGCAGCTCTGCCCTCCGAGCGCGAGCTCCAGCAGCTACCGCTGCTAATAAAATTCTGATTTTTATCAAAGCCAACCGCTAGCTTTAGGGCAGAAGGGAAAGGAGGAGGGAAAGCGAAGGAAGATAATCCTTAGACACCTGATAAAATACCGCAGGGCTCCAGCTGGACAACGTTTTCTGTTCAATGGCAAAACGGTGACTTAAAACTACATTTTTGAGCCCTCAGACTAGATGCAGAAAACCAACTGCATCCCAGCTTCTAGCAATGAAAAGTGAAGATCTCTACACTTAGTGCCTGAGACCTGAAAAGCTTTTACCAGTTAATGAAAGTTTTCAGTCAAGCCAAAATCCTTCCTCCTCCTCCCCTCACCAGGCTAAAATATTCATATTCAGCTACCAAGAACACAAGAAGAAAGACTTGAGTTTTCATTTTCCTGACAAAACTCCGCAATATTTGGGAGTAAATTTTCAACAAAATGAAAAACAGGTATTTTTGCAAAGGGAGAGGGAGGAAAATATTTCCCTGTACAGGAAGGAAGCCTCCCATGTCTCCTGTTATTTTCCTCTGAACAACAGCAATATGTTGCCATAACCTACACAGGCAGATTCGACCTATAATGTTCGGTAGAAGTGAAGAACACAAGAAGCGACAAGATTTCTGGAAACGCACTGACCCGTCTCTGATCCTCCAGGCTACTGATTACAGCCGACCGGCAACTACGGTCCTCCAGCAGCTCCGAGCTAACCTGTGTCGACATTGTAGCGCATGTGTCGAAATTCAGTAAATTAGGAGAGCTACAAAATGTTCTCTGGGATTATGCAGTGGATAAATCTTGCCTTATAGCTCCTATCAATCAGATAATTGTTTCTGTGATGCCTGAAGCCCTAATTACATCTTTCCAAATAGCACACAGAAAACTTTCCAGCACAGGCAGGTTTTGGAGATTGGCTGCATCGTCAACTGCAACGCAGGTGCAGGGAGCTGGGGCGTTCTCCGTCTTCCCTCCAGGGAGGGCTTTGTGTGATATCTGTTTCACACTTGGATCTATCAGCTTGGGCTGAACTTTCAGTGTGGTTCTGGCACTCCTGCTCTGTTCTCTTCCAGTGGAAGCCAAAGACCTGTGAACAACATACCGCATGTCTTTCTTACCTCAGCATCACTAACACACTGCGAAATTGGAACTCACACCAGTAAAGACTCATCTGTCTTGTCCACCCTAATGAAACACTACTGCCAAACTCCCTGCCTTTGCTGAGAAACAAGTGCAAACCTTCCTACTGGAGGTAAAGGCATATTGCTGGATCTACAGAAATGCTGCTAGAAGCTGTCTGGTTGTAAAGCTGAAAAACACATTAAGATGGCGAGCAACCAAAAATACCTATACATTTGGTAGGAGTAGTAGCTTAGAAGCAGCTGGGGACCATGGGGGAAGGTCAAGGTGCCACAGCCTCATGCAATTAAGTGCTGCACCAATGCAGCTGGCCTCTGGCTGCAAGTTTACCCTGCAGAAGGACCTGAATGCAGAGCACCTTAAGCAATTCAGGCTCCAGCTGGAGAAACATAAACTGCAACCCACACGTAAGCAGGCAGCATGGAAAAGCACGTGAAAGCTGCTGCGTCACCGTACGGCAGTAACGTCATCCCATTCACCACTGCTTCTGACACCACCGGCTTGGGTGGGCGAGCTGGTCTACATCTGAGTTCCTCCACAGGGACGGTGAAGCTCAGCCAGTTCCCTGCTCTCCCCTGAAGCAGATATGTCTCAGAGGAGGTCAAAGATTCCCAGAAATATTCAGTCCTCCCTGGATCTTCAACTTTTCTTGTGTAGTCTGAAGGGAAAGCTGAGGAGGGGTTTTATACAATTCTCCAAGTTATCATCTGTCTCCTCAGTCTTTCCACAGTGTCTCCTCCTGTTATTTAGGAAGGATGGGATGGTATTTCCTAGCTAACATACGCTTTTCAAATAGAGGCCTGTGTTTGCAGTAAGGAGCTTTACAATAAAGCCTGCTGACAACTCTCCTCCATTTGCTATGCTGGGTTCGCTCGTTTAGGAGAAACGTCTTAAGTAGAGGGGAATTTGAGGCTGCAGCGCTCTCGTGCATTGGCAATCCCATAAAGAAAAATACGCACATGAGTAATGCTTGCAAAGCTTTGGTTCCTGTTCTGGGCTGCTTTACAAACAGCGACACAGCAAGAGACTTGTTAAAGGCAGAATATTTGACATGAGAAAAATTCCCTGACCCACCACTTTCCACGGTCTCTTTGCTACTGTTGCAGACACTCTTCCATCAACTAAGCACAGGCTCCTTCCCAGTCAACTTGTTCCTCTTTCTTTGGCCCTCAGCAACTGCCCAAGGCCACATTTGTAACTCTGTAGAGCAGCAACTCTATAGTAAAGGAATAAATGCAACACAGATGCATGACACCTGGAACATGCAAGGACACACACACTGTCACTGGACAGTGAACCACATGAACCAGTGTGACAAGAAAAGCTTCAACATAAATAGCCCGAAGTTTTCTATGGAAACCTAGCAGAAGGACACGTTGCTGTCAGAGATACTCCTCCACAAGATGCTGACGATCTGTCCCCAGAGGGTGAGTGGTGAAACCACGCTGACTTCAGTGGACCCAGTCTGCAGCAGCAAAGGAGCGAGGCAGCGATGGCAGCGAGCAGCACAGGTACTCTAGTCTGGCCCAGTGCTGCTCGTCTGGAGGGATTTGGGGGAAGACTGGAAAACAGTTTTGGGGGAGAGAGAATAGATGCAACCAGTTCCTGGCTTGAAAAAGCAACCAATGCAAAGCTAGGCTCAGGTTTCAGACCTTATAATGGCCACTACTGTTTACAGGAGAAAGTTATTTAAGGGTGAAACCTGATCGGCTATCAGCACAAAGACCTGGAAGAAGCGTGTTGCTGCTCCTTCTGGGATGCAGCTGCCAAGGACCTGGCTGAATCACAGAGGTGGCATTAGCCGCACCGGCACAGCCTCACCTCGCCTAACCTCCCCACACACACACTTCACAGCTGCATCACACAGCGTCCACCTGAAGCACAGCTCATGAAACACCACAGTCTTCATCACGTAGCAAAAGACTAACATGACAGCAGAGCCCTTGCACTGTGTCTGCAGGCCAGACTGGATGAGTTCCTGAAGCACCATGCTCTCCATCTGAGTCAAGTCTACCGTGCCCCAGCCCAAAGCTTGCTGGAGAGAATTTAACTGTTCCTACCGTCTTTGGGTCAATTTTGCAGGACTGGGCTCTACAACATGAGCAAAGCTTCAGCTAAGCACTGAAAAGCAGCCCAGCTCCAGGTGTAAGTGGCTGCATGCGACTCCTTTGCTGACACCTCCCCAAATAGGAACAGGCTGTTGAATGCAAGACGGTTATTTATTTTCTCCAGAAATCCCAGAGGACTTCTACTGCCTGCATTATTTCCTAACTTTAGAAGTGCCGCTAATAAAGAGGGCTTTTTGTCTGCTTCAGTCAGGAGAGGTAACAGTTCATAACATGGCTCTGTGCTGCACAGCATGCTAAAAACCATTCACTTTGCAGGCTCTAAGGGCCTGCTTTGCACACAAGTGAAGTCAGCTGGAGCTTGTGGCACCTGCATGCCAAGCGAGTCTGACTCTCTCCACACATGGTTAGGAACTGCTGTTCTGGTGGAGTCCAGCAGAAACAGTGTGGACACAAAAGGGGGGCTTGTGTGTTCTTTTTTTGGAAGTAGGAGTTGATCTGCACAGATTGATCTTGCGGCTTTGTCAGCGCTCAGCGAACTACCTCCTGTTCCAAAAGCAGCAGAGCTGCAAGGCTGGAGTTTGCTGCATCTCCTTCATCCTCAGCCCATCCTTTTCTTTCTTTCAAAGAGCAAGTACTTTGACATGAGTTTAAAGCTTCCTACACATTCAACTGATAGCACAGAAGACATGGCAGGACAACCTATCAATGGAAGATGAGTACTAAAGTCGGAGCTCTTCAGCCCCTGCTGTCCTCCTCAGCATCAGGGGTTGGGATTTCCCACTGCTCTGTATCTTCTGTAATGAATTTACCCTGCACCAAATGAATGCAGAATGGGGTTAAAGGCCACCCCCCTGTTCCCCCTGCCCCGACTACCCCKTTCACCAGTGCAAGTAATGGCCCAAGGTGCCAGATGGTGGAGAATCATCCCTCTGTGACCCAGATCTGCCCTTGGGCCAGTGACGTCCAGGAGGGCCTGCGCAGTGCCAGTCTCAGTGTGATCTACCACTGGTATTTTTACAGGGCTCTCCATTGCAAAAGCAGCGTTTCTGATGTGCACGTCTGCACTCAAAAACTGGAATGAGGCTCCCTGCTCAGTTAACATGGGGCRCAGATCAGCCAAGAACTGCTGTTGCATCAACTTACCATTCCAGCTGGTGACCTAAAACCGGCAGCCTGCATGCCAGAGAATAGGAATTGTAAATGTGGCAAGGGGATGTGGGAGGTTTGGTTTCCGAGAGAGGAAAATAATGTTCAAATGCTAAAAAAAACCCTCAGAGAAGACTCCAGCAATGAGAGAACTTCTACCATTTTCTTCTGTTTGAGGAATTTTTGGAGTAAAACCATGAAAACTGTAGATACCCAATAACTCTGTCAGAGCTGCCCTGTCTTGTGCAAAGCTTGCACTCAAATGAGTTTTTTTTCTTCTCCCTCTTTTTGCAAGGAAAAGTTGGTTTCTCCAGCCTGGCTAAACAACTCTCAGGATTTCACCGCACTGAAATGCAACCCACTTTCAACTCTCTGAACTTCAGGGATTACTGGGTTACAGATATGTGGCCTTACCATACAAAAACAGTTTCCTGGATACTGGCACCAAGGCCTCTAAATTCTATTGTGGTCTGGACTGCATGGGCGGCTGTTTTTAATATTTTCTGATGCTAAAAGCAAGGCAAACTTGCTGCAAGCCCCAGTAATTTTCTTTAACCCTTTTTTGAAGGCGTATGTTCCCTTATGTCGCAGAAGGGACGCAAGCCATGGTGTCAAAGGATACAAAGAGGGCTATGGGGCACGGTTAGGTCAACTCTCAGCACACTGTTTCCAGAGAACTGTCTGGGCTGCCTGAAGATACAGTTGCTTCTAATCTCTATTCATGTAAGACCAAGCAAAGTTACTTTTCATTATGTAAATACATCTATTATGAATATAATTTATGGCCTAGTATTAAATGAGATTAATGAAGCATCCTTGCTTCTAAAGATAAAACATCTTTCCAAATACTTCGTATACAAATACTGCTTATTCAGACTTTGTACATTATTCATCCATAACATTATGGCATTCCTGTAATAGCTTTCCATTAGCAGCACCCTCTGTAAACAGAGGGCTGCTCCAGGCTGGGAAGAGGAGCCCTGGAACCACCTTGTTCTCAGAAATAGGATAGTTTAAATCCTCTGGGATTTTCCAGATGGACGAGGCTGGGAAATCTCTACACCATTTCTCCCCAAAAGTCTCCTAGCCTTTCAGGCTGGGGGTTGTCTCCCAGACCCTTCTTGAAGGATTTCTAGTGGAAAACCACGAGGGAGGTCAAGTTAATGCTCTTGATGAAAACCCCTTCCTCCTGGCTGTGGAGCTCCCCACAGCAACCAGTGTMTTTGCTACCTCAAGGGTGGCTTATAGCCCAGGAACTTAGCTAACATGGCATGCAGCGGTCAGAGCCACACTGCAGGTTTGCTCTGGCTCCTAGTCCTTTTCTGGTTGTGGATCAAAATGACCAAGAGCCCTAAATTATTTGCATCTTCCAGTGCAAATCACCTTTCCACCTCATGTAGTGAAGAACTTTTGAGATCCAGGCTGACCTGGGTGCTGGGTCGCCCTCAGGCCTGCAGTGCCTTCTTCGCTACAGTCTGATGGTGTTGACTCGCAGGGTATCCTGCCGGGCAAGTTTCCTCAAACTTGCGAGAGAAAGACAAGGCTGCAGGCACACAACGTAGCATCTGATCGGCCAGTGCATGACTGTGAGTAAGGACATGTTTGTCATTTCTTCCTGGCCTATTTCACAACCTTTGTGGCTACTGTTATGCCTCAGGCACCTTTACAGCTCATGGGGTGAGGCTTAAAAAAAAAAAAAAAAAAAGAGTCTTGAGCAATGCAATTGAAGCCAGCTTCAGAGATCAAAGCCGTGGGCACCAACTCCCTCCAAACTTCAATACAAACAGGCAAGATGACCTCACCCAAGGACAAAAAAGGGCACCAACCTTGCTGCAGACTTGAAGCAGGCAGCCCCAAATGCTGCCCGTTCCTGATAAGCGTTGCTCTGCCTGACAAGCTAACATGGGGAGACAGGACCTGTTTGGTAGGCCGTTATTTTCAGGGATGTCCCAGACCACCACACAGTCTGTCCTAGCCTTTCAGCGCAACGCACAACCTCGGCATCAGCTCTGCCGGGCGCCTGAGACCTGACCCAGCAAGGGCAACACCATCTCGTGTCTACCAGACAGACGACAGCGCAGTGCTGACCACGCACATCACACTAAGGGAAATCTGCCCCTGCCTTTGGTCCATCTCAGAGAATCCTGCTCTGCTGTGCATTCAGAGCTGAGRAAAACCTGCTGTGCTGGCAGAGGAACAGGTAGGGAAGAAGGTAGCAAACACTTCCATAGTGGTGTGCAATCACATAGATCTTCAGTGGTCAGCATATAGTGTTCAAAAACATGCTTTAAATCTCAGTTTATGCCTTTTGTGGCTCTTCAGTGAAACCTGTTTTCATAAACAAAATCTAGCCCAGGGGAAGAAGATGGTAATTAAACATCTCAATCTGCTACTGAATTTCTTGAAATAAACAGCACCTTCACAGTATCAACACAAACTCTGCTCAGTCTCCCCAGCTATTACTGTCCCAGTCTTCTGAATGCTGCTGTTCTCCAGACTGCTAGCAAAAGGGAGACTATAAGTGGTAATTTCCTATTGAATCCTTAATTCCTRTTACAAGGATATGCAATACAAAGCGCAGCAATGATTTCTGCAGTAGCCTGAAAGTCATGTGAAGCCATGGCACTAAGAGCCTGCATAGCAAGACATACAAGCCCTTATCAAGAAATGGCCAGCCGGACTCTCTTGTCATTCTCTGGGCCTGTGACACAGCTGTCACTGTTGTGACATGCTCGTGGGGACAGGCCCGGGCAGCTTTAAAGTAGCCACTGGCTACGCACAACAGTGAGAATCTCAGTACAACCAAGAAAAGCCCATCCAAGAGGCTGATTTAATACACAGCCAGCCAGCTTAGGCCAAACTCTGTGCTCCGAGAACTTCTCCATGGCTCACCTGGAGATGCTGCAGGCAAACTGTGTAGATCTACATTTGGGAAATGGCACGCTATGCCATCTTCATCACTGTACTGCTATAGCAAACCGAAGCCTTTGCTGTAAGCCATGACCTCACCCTGCTACATGTGTTATCACACAGGATAGAAAGACAAGTCTGGTCTCAAAGGCACACGCTTCAGTATGGAAGAGGACCCAGTAGAGAAACGCAGGCCGTACTGAACAACACCGGCCTGCCTAGGCTCAAGTTTTTGCTGGTATCCTGCAAAAAGACAGTCTTAAAAAGACATTTGGCATGTTGTAGCTTTGCAGGTGCTTCAACAGCTCTTTGCAACCCTGAGGAGCAGCACTGGAAAACAACAACATGTCTATCAACTGGCATCTAAGGTAGCATCCACTGAAAGGGAAGGCAAAATTCACCTCTCCCACAGAAATATTTCCTGTTCTTAGGAAACACAGAAGTCCAACTCCCAAAGTCAGGATGCATCTAAATAGACATTTTAACAACAAGAAATTAGTCAATTCGTTGGTACTGCACATGAGCCACAGAAGGTCTCCCAAGATGAAAGGACCAAGCAGAGCCTGCCTGCCCATGCTCTTGAGACATTCTTAACTAGCGTGGTATCTAAACAGCCATCAGTTTTCTTCTCTTCTTTTTCTTTAGAAGAGTTTACAGGGATATGATACAAGCAGGTCTCCCTTGTCCAGCAGCTAGTCATGCCCTTTGCAGATAAACCATGTCATGAACACAGAGGTACCCAGGCTGGTTCTGCAGAGGCTGGAGCAAGGCCAGGCTTCGTGCGTGCTGCCATACTGCTCCAAAGCTAGCAAAAATTGAAAAGCAATGTTATATTACCCACACTTTTTAAGCTATTTGGGGTATCCCACATGCCCGTTACTGGTGATTTTCCACCTCTTTTAATTTGTGAAGCTCTAAACACTCTCCAGGGGAAGCGTGGATCTCCCTTGAAATTGTGCAGACCTGTTTCTGAATTTGTTTTAGTTGCCTAGTTGAAGCCCAGCAGTCCACAGAAGCCAGGTTGAAAACCTCTGCCCTAGACCACAGAAGGAGCTGGTTATTATTTAAGTTATCACAACATCCATTCAAAGTTTCATAACTCATTTGCAATGAAAGCATCAGCACAAAGGATTTAACAGCTTATGCACAACACAGAACAGGAACCATCCCCTGCCCCAGATTTCTCAAATTTCTCCTGTGTTGTTTTCTACCGGCAGAAACAGTTAAAATTCTTCAGAGTCAGTGATCTGACATTTCATATGGCTGAAACTCCTGAATACCTACAACAGCATCAATCCTAAGAACTGACCCAGGATTTGAGCTTACCTAACTTCATRTTAACTCCTCCTGACTTCACAGCACTGCGACATCCTGCACTCGTGGATCTGTAGGACGAGCATCTGCAGACACACCAGAGCGGTCCAGGGTGCTGGCAGATGAGAGCGCTGCCAGCCTCGGACCTGCTGGGGTGAAAGCTGCAGCCTCCGGAAGGATGGCACTGGCCTCTGGAGGGGCACAGCAGATTGCACAGCAGGACGCACTAGTGCTTGTCTGTGGATGCCCTCTGGGCACACGGGCAAGGAGAGCATCAGTCATCATCCACCRACAGGGCCACGGCAGCAGCTGCCTGCCAGATCTCAGCCTACGCCAGCTGGGAGGTCAAACGGACCTACGTGAACCCTCCTCCCCAAGGTTCACACCAAGTCCTACCAACCTCCTAATCAAGGCAGGTTGAGACCCACCACGCTGCCCCTYCCAAGGGTTCACATGACATCTCATAATTTGTAATGTGATTGTGTGATCTTTAAATTACAAGCAAGCACACTTCTTTTCAGGGCTGGAATTCAGTGCGTTCAACTGGAATACGGCATCCATTTCTGGGGACCTCGCAGGACACAAGTGGAGAGAGTGCAGGAAAGCCATAAAAATTAGTAAAGGTTTGGAAAACATGACCTATAGGGAAAGGTTGAAGGATCTGGAYTTATTTAGGCAAAGAAATGCCCGAGAAAGGACAGAGCAAATCTGTATGTAAAAACGTTGCTACAAAACCAGCACAGATCACTTGTTCCCCATGCCTCCAGGGAGGGGAACAAAGAAGTATCAGTGCAATGTGCTGCAAAGAGGTTTATGCATTAGCGAAAACTTGTTTGCAATAAGAACCAAAGCACTGGAACAAGGAGCTCAGAGAGTATTCTTTATAGGAAGATTTTAAGAGCATACAAATGCGTCCAGTATGGTCTGGACACATTTAACACTCCCAGTGCAGAAAGACAGATAAATTACCTCTCGTGGCTCTTTCCAGCAGCCTATACAGGTTTGTGTGTGTGTGTGTGTGTGTGTGTGTGTGTATATATATATATATATAGTTACTTAAGGCAATATATAAGATAAAAAACACTCATTCAGAAAATTGAAAGCTAACCAGTTTCCTGAAGGGCAGCTACTCTACTTGTTCTTCTTGATGATCCTGCACCCATCACCTGATTTCCACCATTTCCCCTTCACAAGCGAGAGGGGTTTACACATTTTCATGTACCTTTTGTGAAGGTGAAACTAAATTCCATTCYCCACATCGGTGTGCAGATCCTCCTCCTCCGACTGGGATTCAGAGCCAGACTGGCAGCACTGTATCGTTCAACAGAAACATGGTAATTTACACCTGCGAGGACAGTTTCTCACCTCTGGCAGTTGAAGCCATGTATCTGGCGAGATGCTTAGAGTCAACAAGTCTCCTTTGTGGTTCAGTGAAAATCCCAGACAAAAGTGTTTTAAAAGATCCTTTGTCTAGAACGTCAGCTACGCTTATGTAAAAATAAAGAAATAAAACAAAAAGTGCTTTTCCTGAGCTTCCTGAGACACGCGGGTTTAATTAGGATGCGTAGGTCTGGTAGGAGAGGGAAGTCTTGTTGATCAAATACAGTAGGTGATACGACTGAACATCTGAAAGGCTGGAAAAATAGCTTTAGAAAGCATTAGCTCCCACACTTTCATGTAATCAGATACAATGCTAGCCAACAAAATTCTGGTTTTAATAGCCAATCCAAGTTTTACTTGGCTGGCAGACAAGATTTGCTTTCTGTTTTTTAACTCCAGCATAAGTCACTCTTGAGAAACAGATTTTGCCTGCATCATATTTTAAACAAGTCAATAAAAATGTAATTTAGAGGAGCTAGTATTAAAAGGTTGGGGTGAGGTTTTTCCATTTCTTATTCCTGAGCAAATGTTATACTCCCATCTATCTGTCTGGCATGYACAAAGGCTGTCTAGAGCAGCTCTTCTGGAGTATGTGTTATCCCCCAGTGATTTATGAATGATTTTCCATCACGCCGAGTGGATGCATTCTGTTTTACAGCTATCCTATTGACAGATTCTKTGCATCACATTGCTCTTTCCCTTAAGATCTTCATGTCTGTATAGGCCAGATAGAAGCTTGCAGGTAAGAATCTTTAGGGAGAGGAAAGGGGGTGCTATACCGGTATTCAACGGGAAAGAAATCAGCGCTCCTATAGTTCACATCTTTCTAATGAAGACGCCTGTTTCCAGGACACAAGGCGGAAAGTGCTACCAACCTTGGCAATTTTATTCTTATCTGAGAAGCAGAGTTCTCAGGCAGGCAATTATCTAAAAATAGCCAGAATAAGCAGGTAAGATTACCATGATTAAGAGGTTAAACAAAAAGCTTGATACGTGCTGCGGTCTCAAAATTTCTTCATCTATATTTGGACAAATAGGCAAGTTTCCCAGGAAAAGATATTTCTAAATGTCTAAAAGGTAGCATTGTTTTAATTTAAGATAAAAACAAAACAAATACAGGATGTATTATTAGAAATGTTTGAGTTTTTTTTCTGAACAGGTCAATTAAAAAAAAACAAACAACAAGTTGCTAGGATCCCTTTAATTTTTTTTTTTTTTTTTTAAAACAGCAGTCTGTACAGGGAAAGGATCCCTAAGAATGGCAGTCTGAAAGGGAAGACCTCATCCCTGTGACTGGATGGGAAGGAGGCACAGCAGCACATTAGATACAGCCAACACATGACCGCAGATCTAAAAATACGCTGCCGGTATCACAGCCGGCCAAGAATAGAGCGGGGGGCATGAGTCCGTTGTGACAGTGCTGCTTTGTTTCATCTTCTCACACCTACCGACGCCTGCAACTTTGAAAAAGCAGCCCTAGGAGACAGACCCAAAAGTTTGGCTCCAACTCCATGCAGAGGAGAGAGGAAACATCCATCGTCTGTGCCAGGGCAAACCCAGGCAAAGAATGATTAAGCAATGTCAACAGCACCAGGTGAGCTTACTGCCTCCCAGGACTGCACCGATCCTTGGGAAACTAGCAATGGCCTGGGACGGACTTCTTGTGCCCAACTGCCTTGGGTTCCTTCTGGCAGCTTTTGCAAGAAAAACCAGAGCAGCCCCCGTAGCTGGAAGGCTAACTGCCCTACGGAGAGAGGGGTGTGCTTTTTCACAAAAACACGAGCAAGCGTCTTCCCCCRTTGAAAGGATCAAAAATCCAATTTAAAGCAAAGAATTACTGATTTGCTATTCACAGCACAGGAAGAGCAAGAAAATAGGGTCCGTCTTGAACATGCACATTTGAACGCAGTCTGAAGAACGATCCTGGCAGGCACTGTAAAAACGCARGCTTCGCAGGGAAGAAGTTAAGAGAGATCAAAGTCACAACATTGCCGGGTTACCTGCGGGGCCCTCCGCTCTGTTACAGCATCGTGTCTTCTCAATGAAAAGGCGTCAGTATTTTCAGAACGTGCATTTCGATACAAGAGTGCAGCCTAGGCAATAAACACATCAGGTCTGGCGAAAGACGCCTCCCACACAAACTTAAAAAAAGAGGTGTTAAGAGACTATTCATAGATTCAAAAGCCAGTAGCTGTAATGGCCAGGAAGGACTGTATCGTGGTTATTTGCTTTGATTTGCTGAAATAACAGAGTAAAGAGAATTTTACCCCTGGGAGCCCTGCAGCCTGGCCCGTAACACCTATCTAAGCTGTCCTGTACCCTTCAGAAAGCCGACATCCTTGATTTAAACGCTCTGYGTGGTGGAAAATCAATCAGATCCCTCAGTAAGCCATTCCAAAGGTTAATTACACTAAGAGCTAAAAATCCAAACCCCGTCTCTAATCTGAACTTATCTAGTATCTATTTCCAACCATTCCTTTGTGTTTCTTTATACTAGCATAAACCCAGCTATCAAGAGCCATTGAGACTGCTCATGTAGGCACTTATACGCAGTCGGATCAATTAGTGTCTTCCCGGACAAACTAAATAGACTGAGCTCCTTTAATCGTTCCCTCTAACACAGATTTCCATAAATATTTCTTCCAGGTGCACTGTACGCTGACATGGGATTAACACAGCGTCGCCCACAGAGATTTACTTCCCAGTCACTGTAGTTACCTTTAGTTCAGTGCACTGGCCCTGGCCAAACAAGCCTCCTGACCTCCTGTGTCCATAACGACTGCATTCAACAACTTCCTCCAAAGAAGCCTTGCTTAATATGCAAAACGGTCAAGTCAACTTTTCTTTGAACTTCATTAGCATTTAAATGAGGACAGGTCACTCCCCGCACGCAGCACAACTCAGACAGGTCTAAGGACAGGAGGAGGAGGTATAATAAATATAMCCGTCGCATTGATCACAACCTGAGCAGATCCGTCACAGCGGACGCGCGGCTGACTCAAGAATTAGCGTCTCTGTTAGTCTGCCCTCTTCCAGCCTGAACGCAACATGCACTGATTATTGCTGTTTGAAGCCAACACCCCTTCCCTAAGCGCGGTTTTGTTGCAAGAGAATTTACTACGAGACTCTGAGGACAAGCACTCCCGTCCTTCCTCCTCATCGGAAAATGAGGTGTGCAATAACCATGCAACTCCTCTTCCACCAGAGCTCAGCATCCCACCCAGGGCTTGGTGATGCACAAGCCACAGGGTGCAGCGGGTGGAGGATCCTCACCATTGCTTGCGGAGGAGCCAGCAAGGAAGAGAGGCAAAACCTCACTCCCACCTCCACAACCACACAGCAAATTCACTCGTGCTCCTTCCTCCTCACCACCGCCTTTGGCGGAGGCTCTCATGCTTCCCCTCACCACCTCCACCGCGGCACCGAGCTCTCCTCCCCACCCCGGTCTCCTCTCCGCCACGTTTCGCCCGCATAAAGGACAAAGCTTCTCCCTCAAAGCGGAYGATGGGAGCGGAGCGGAGGGGAGCTGCACCCTTCAGCACCTGGCTCCAGGCCTCCCGGGCAGGAGGGAACGAAGAGGCTGGTTTGTAGCACAACCACGTGGCCGGGTGCCAGCGAAAGGCTGATGCAGCGCAGCTACATAATGGCTAGTGGCAAGTCCTGCTGACAGCATCGCCACCGGAGGAAATGAGAGGATTAGGTAGAAGTACAAAGCAGCAGCTACAAACAAGGCGCTGTAAGACGCTGCCTAGGAACTTGTGTTGTATCTGTGCTTGCACACGAAGCGCTGAACGCTGCGATCGGCAGGAGAGCGAGGAGCGGAATACGAAACAGGGCTGGGTTCCTTACTCTTTCCTCCCCCTCCCCCCCTTCTTCTTTAAGGGCTATAAAGTGCCTGAAAATAGAACATTTTGGGATGACAAAAAAATAAAAACTAGGTCAATCAGATAATAGGCGTGATTTAAGAGAAAATCATAGCATTTGTAATGGGCTAAAAATGGCATCGATGCGTTGCCGAGAAAGAATATAATTAAGAGTATTTTTAAAGCAGCGTTTCCCCACCCCAGCCATAGAAATCACAGCTCACACTACCAGTATTGCTTCCACCTCATAGTGCTGGAATGTGCTGGCATACCACAAGCTGGCCCTAAGAATGCGGAGTTTCCGTAGTGCTTGAGAAGATCCCAAATGACAGCGGTTAGTCACATTCTTTCACTTTTAGATCACTGTTCTCCATTTATAAAGCACAGCCACGGAAATAGGTTGGGGGATCTGACATTTTAATTCTTTCGGCGTTTAGCAGAGTGGTAGATAGCACTGAAAAGCAGGTGTAATCCAATGGGTAAGACAAGAAATAAAATAAAAATAAAATAAAATAATAGTAATAATAATAAAATCACACAGACAACGGGGCATCTCTTATTCAAGGCTCTCCRAAAGCTTCCCCCAGATGGCCTGGGAGGACCTACGACAACTACTCATATAATAAACGCACCTTTCAACAGCATTCATTCAAGAATGAGCTTCTTGGAATAAAACTCTGTCCTAATTAGGTGCACATGGCCCAATTCGAACACGCAAGGGACATGACTCAGGACTTACCGAGTGGAATACGCTGGCCCCGCGTTATGCAAGAGGTCACGTTAGACAAACCCTGTGGCTCCTTTCAGACTGAAAATACCAGAACCAAACCATCGCGTGGGGCAGGGGCAGAGAGGAAAGCGGACTCCCCTTCCAAGGTTTTCTGGGGCTACACAAAGATCCAGCTATATATTAGTGCAAACTGGAGCCACTTCTGTGCCACTCTGTTAACTGGAGCTGAAGGGCAGTTAAGCTCGACCACATCCTTACATACCCCCACCGGGTCCTGTAGATCYGGAGACCAGGCGGATAATTCCGATTAAACCCTTACGTCACGCCCAAGGCCACCGTCAGGCTTCAGAAGCATCTCGGGGGACCATTTCCACCCAGTTTACTCTCAGCTCTGCCAGAGAGGAGCAAAACAGCCTTTAGTGGGAGAATCAGGCTCAGAAAGTTTATTTCTTCAACTGCTGCTCACCCTTTTGGGCAGTCAGGTACGCTGCCCTTCCTYCGGGCTTGCCGCAGACGCATTGCAGATGCCACCACGCGCCTGGGAGACCAGGGGCTGTTAACCCGAGCTCCTTCAGGCAGGAGCGAGGGCTGAGGGACGCCCATTTCCCGCGCTGCCCTGCGTGTCACCAGCCGACCAGGACCTCGCTCCTYGCCTGTACCAAAGGGCAAAGGCTTCAGCGGGAACCTTTCACCAGCTCAGCCGCGCCGGTGGAGCAAGACGCTTACCGCAGCCTAAACCAGGCTGGGTCAGTTCAGCTACCTCCTAGATGAGCAGACCTCAACCCCGGTAGCAAAGGGGCATTTTTAAGCTGAAGTAAAAATGCCCAACGTGGGGATTTCTATCAGTTTAACTGCTTTAAAACGCCTTGGCTTGAAGGAGCGCAACGCCTGCAAGCGCACGAGGCGTTAGACGAGCCCAATACCTACAGCGCCGGCCTGGGAAGCGCCGCCTGCGTTCCCGCGAGCGGGGAGCCGGGGCTGGGCGCGAGGCAGGGCCGGCATCGCTCTCCCAGCCGGCCTAGAAAACTCGTAGCCTAGAAAACTCRCGTTCGCAGCCAGCTGGGGCAAGGGGGGACGCCACGCGGGAGCACGCTTAAGCACGCGAAAGCCATGGGATTAGAGACACGGAGGGGGATGTGTCAGACGGAGAGGCAGGGAGAACTGCTCGTTTTTAGACACTGCTGTCCGTGCAGTAGGAAGCCCAAATATCTAAGCTTAAGCAGTTCCGCCTCTCCCTCAACATCCCAGCGAGGAGCCTGCTCATCAGGCAAGCCGAGCCCTAGCAGTTCCCCGTGGAAAGTTTTGGCTAGTGCTTCCCCCTCCCTTCGCGCAAACACTCCCTCTCTCTCTCTCCTTTTACAAGCACGCACAGGGAAAGGGAGGGAGAGCAAAGGAAAACCACAAGCAAATGCGCATTATTTCCCCTCGCAAGGCGTTCAGGCTCGAGCCGCGCTTTGAAAAAAAGGCCTTGCCCTGCGGCGGGCGGCAGCTGCGGCGGGACGCGCCGCTCTCGCCCCGGCGATGCGCCGCAGACACGGCTGCAGGCCTACGCAAATGTAAACTGCYCTGCGAGAGCTTAAACGAATTGGAAAATAATTAAGCATTACTGGCAAATTTAAATTTTATATGGAAAAAATAATCGCAGMGCACGATATACATTGGGAAAGCTCCAAGACGCTGACCTTTAAATTAGCAGCTAGGACAGCCCAGCAAGTCTGCCTGATGATTACACATACATGTAGCGCAAAGGAACTCCAGAGGTTTTCCAAACCCTACGCAAACAAACCACACACCTTTTTTTTTTTTTTAAAAAAAAAAGAAAAATCTGTTTTCTTCTCGGTTCTCATGTTTGGGAAGACAGCTACGCAAGTCAGCGCTGCACATTACTCAACCCTGCACCACACTTCGGAAGATTTTATTTTACAAGGACTTTCAGCCGGGTAAGAGAAAAGAGCCCTCTCCCCTAATGAAAAAAAAAGAAAAAGGAAAAAAAAAGATTCCTATTTACTCTAAGGAGTCTTTATGCTGCTCTGACAATGAAAAAGGGCATGGGAAAAGCGTGCAAAAGTAATCTATTCATATTCTGAGGGTCCTTCACCAGCCAAAACAGAGCAATTCGGCTTAAATATAAATGAAAGCCCTCATACTAAAGCGACAAACAAATACACTTTGTCACAGTATGATGCAGGGGACTTAAATGGTTATTGCTGGAAAATTCGTATCAGAGGTAACAAATTTGATTTGGACATTTCCATTCTGCYTCACGTATGGTAGCTGTAGCTGCACAATGTTTCCAGCACTTTGGAAAAATAGTTTCAGAGGCAGCAGAACCCATCTTGGCACCTAAAACAAGTTTCCATTAGTTAAATGCTGAGGGATGATTTCACTTCAGAACTGAAATGTGGAAACCAGCAAAATGAGTAAGATGCAGCTAAACATACGCTTGCGTCTTTCCTTAAGCCAGCACTGAAAAACAGGTTTCTAACAGCTTTTGGGGGGACAACTTTAGCCAGTACAAATGGGGAGACAGAGCTAAAGAGGATTCTTGAGCTGCGGGCCAGCAAACGAGCCGCTGCCAGGGGTCTCGGCAAGCCTCTGAAACGGTAGGAAACTCGGTGTGGAAGGGCCCTGGGGCGGTCGAGATCACACCTTCATGACTGCGCGCCTCTGCGAGACTTTGGGTTCAGGAGGGTGCAGGAACAACCCGCTCAGCCAGCACCCTCCTGCCCTAGGAGGGATCACAGGTCTGGGGGAAGGACTGGAAGCCAGACCCTCAACGTGCCCYGAGAAGAAAGAAGCAGCGACCAAGGGTGTCACCGATACCCCAAATCCTCCAGGATCAGGGAACGTGCCAAACTTGCAGACCACCCCGAGAAGTAGGTCGTGCCCCACGCTATGAAAGAACAGCAGCCCCAGAAGAGGAGCCCCGACTCATCTGAACGGGATGCCAAACTTCCCTTTGAGCCTGCAAGAGCGCACCTCCTCAGGGCTGAGCAGGACAGGGCAAGCAGCCCTGGGGAAGCCCTCATGCCAGCAGAAGCTACACACACTTTTTAATATCTCATTGCATGAAGCTCCACACCGAAGCCTCTCTTCTGAGTCACGCAACTAGYGCTCGCCTGTGCAAGCGGAGCTGGAGCGGTGTCATCTTGCAAGCTCTTCCACACTACCGCCAAAGGACTTCGCTCAYCCACCGGATCCTGCAACTGCAGCACAGTTAAAGGGAAGGATGGAGCAGACGAGGTGGGACACCACGTACTGCATAATACCACCGCAAAGGACATGACTGTCCAGGATAACCGCAGCGCAGAGGGCTTGCTTGAATAGCTTGGGTGCAAGCCTGGCTCCAGACAGCCGGGGGAAACAGGAGCCAGAAGAAATGCCGGGGCACAGGGGGAGGTTGCAGGTAAACAAACCATCAGAGAGAGCCTACCGAAGGGGGATATAGGTTCCCAAAGTATCTCCAGCTGCAGCGCGGCATCTGATAAGTTCCTTCCTCTACCAGCTCACACACAGAGCCGCGTCCATTTTTAACCGGACACCAAACCCGTGAGCAAATCTTACAGAATTCAAGAGGGATCTCTGCCTGGATTAGAGACAAGCAAAGAGCAGCTCTGCTCTGCCTGGCTGAGCGCAGGGGCACACACTGCTACCTCCTTCGCAAGGGAGACAGCAAGGCTGGGAGCAAACCCTCCCCAGCAACCACTGCGTGAGGACGGTGGAAAGGAAAGTGTCTCCTTCCCACGACAGCCTGGCCGCGGTAGCGTGCCTTCGGGCTCCCCTTGCCAACGAGGAGGAGGTGCAGCTGCAGCAGGCACCCGAGACTTTGCTGCCACGGGCACGTGCCACCACTGCTGAGGAGGTAACCACACGGGGTGGTGCACGCTAGCAGCCAGGCTGCAAACCCTGCAGGACTGCCGCTCCGTGCAGTGGTCACCAGAAGATGCTAACACTGCTGCCTCCGCGCTTTCACCACCAAGGTTACCTGGGTGGAGACCAAGGTGCACTAATCCCCCTGCTCTGCCAGAGAGAAAGCCCTCTGCCTCGCTGGAAGAGTCCAGCCCTGAGCTGTCAAAGCCAAGGCTCTGCTCCTGTGGTGGCTCGCCAAAATGCCCATGGGCACGGCCAGACAGCCCATCTGCAGGTGCACTAAGATGGCACGCAGGGAAGCTGATGTCTAGACTCACTGCAAACAAATGCCAACGTTATTCACGTCCAAACAAATATTCCTCTATAAATACCATCGCTGCTCAGACTTCCTGCCCAGAACACATCTTTTCTGGAGCTGAGAGGGATGGAAGGAAATGGCATCAGCCTCAAGGGCTCATCACAAGCGGCTAAACTCAAAACACGTACGACACAAAGTCTCAGGAAATTGAAGCTTGCTCCACAGCAAGGGGTGCATGCCCCACACGCATCAGGGCATCCCTCTGGTGCACGCATGTAAGCTTGTGTGAATAACTCAGGTCCTGCAAATGCGGCACACGGACAAGAAACACTTAGGTGCGTTTTTCCTTGTTTTTGATGCAGCAACAACAAGCTTTGCAGTTCAAGTCGTTAAGTGACAGGTCCTCATGTACATTAAAGATGCCCATTTTGGATGCTACACTGACAGACAGTGACAAGGACCTTAGAGTCAAGGAGCATCAAGACACATCCTTAATAAGAGGCCGCACTGTGCCGCCTGCTTCCCCGAGCAACGCGAGCTCAGACCAGGCGCATGACGGAGGTGGGGAAAGGCGAAGGTACTTGCCGTGAAGCGGTTTCCTCCTCCTGCACCCAGCCCATACAGTTTGGCAAACCCAAGCGGGCCCCTCAGACTGCTCCGATTTAACCTTTTTGCCTCCAACGAGACCACCCCAGCGCAGGGTGCCCAGAAACTCTGGCGGTAGCACAGTGCCCCCGGGGTCATCAGTCCATTCCCGCACCGGGATAAGCAGGGGGGTATAGAAAGCAGATTTGAAAGGCGGCAGTGTTTCTCTCCAAACTGTTCCCTTCTGCAGAGACAGGCAACAGGACCAAATCTGCAGACATCTCCAGGCCGAGACACTTGCAAACCCCCTGCCCCCAGCAGCGACGCCTTGGCCTGAGCACAGGAGACGCGCTCCAGGGTACGCTCATCTTTGGAGAACGCCTCTGCTGTAACTCGGCCAGGCAGCGTGGCAGCAAGTCTTCCTCTCCCCGAAGACACAAAAATAGAAGCAGTTTAGTGCACCTGAGCGCTGTCCCGAGTGAGATGGTAATATTGCTCCTAAAACTGTGTGTTCTCTGAGTCAGACCCATCTGTCTAGACGAAGGACATTCCTCACTCCACCAGCCAGAGAAGCGGTTGGTACGAGCTGTGTCCTCACTTGTCAAGGGCAGGATCCTTGGCGAACTGCTCGGAGGAGGACAGAAAAGGAGCCACATTCTTCCCAGAAAAGTCAACAGAGCTCAAGAAGCAAACCAAACRAAAAGAGCAGGAAGGAAACCCAAAGGGAGGCTCGGCGGGGCTGACTCATGCAAACCAAGCTGCAGGTAGAGCATCGGCCTGTCCGTTTCCCCAGCTCCACCTTCCCAAATAAGAGGTTTTAACGCACATTTTTCCCTGGGATTGCTAAGGGTGGGGCAGGGAAATGGCTCGGGGATCGTCTGCAGCACAGGAAGCTCCCCACAGAAACGTGGCACCTGACGAGACACCGTGGACATGAGCGTTAACTGAAAGTCCATCTAGACTACCAAGAAGTTGAGAAGACCCTTGCTGGATGGAAGTCAAGCTCCAAAAGGCAAAGGATGGATTCTGTGCCATTACAAAGCCTTCAGCCRCTAATGCGGCCAGAGACGCTGTGTAGCTCGTTGCACGCGCTCTGGGGAAAAGARGGCAGTCACGTCGGCAGAATATCTAGTACTTCAGAGAAGAACACGCAAGATCTTCTCTAACAGCTCTSAGCCATACCTCTGCTCTCCAGCCAGGAAAAGAAAACTGAAACAAGYTGCAAAGCAAGATATTTTTGCACTTAAGGAAAAGTGGGCAGCTAAGACACATGGACAGAGACCTAAATCAAACGCATCTCCTATTTTACAGCTATGCTGCAACTACAGCTACTCACCACTTCCTAAATCTCTTAACATTTCAGTCCCGTTGACTTGCAACTGGCTGCAGATACGGAGTTATTTAATGCATTTTGAAAAAATTAATTGGTATTTTCCTTACAGAGGAAAATAAAGGCAAAGACAGAGGTAGGACCCCAAGGGTTCAAGACAATCCAATTTCAGGCACCTAATTAAAATTAAATTTCAATTAATTTTCAATTACTTTATTTTAAACTTATTTTGTATTTATACTCATTTTTAGGCAACTAACAAAGAGGTATGTCCCTTTGGTTGCTTTTCAATTAAATATCATCTTGACACTAAAATTAGTACTTTTATTTGCTAACTCTGAGGCTATTGAAAATCCATACACATTTAATTCAAGGACTCACAGAACTTAACATTCTCCCTCCCTTTACTACAACAGGAATGACGAATCGTTACCTTTACTACATGCTTACTCTTACTAGCAACGTGTTAAACTTCACTTAAATGGAAACGGAACAGTAAGAATGACAAGGAAACTCTTCAGCACTGTAAAATAGACACGGAAAAGGCAAGTGGATCGAAGCCTATTTCACTTGCACTTCAGACTACCTGGGGTTTTTGGGGGGGTTGGTTATTTCTTTTTTCTGGTGTTGTCTCAGCTCTCATTACCGTCTTTGCTTTGACTGGACCAGTCGCGGAACAGAACTGGTCAAATAAACAGAAAGGCAGAAAACAGCCTCTCCTGCAGATTTAGCACTTCAAAAACCTCTTTACAGGTACTTAGCCAGTGACTCCTCACACTCAATGGTTTGACTTTCTTTAAAACTCTGGTAGCAAGCAAGCAGTGCTTGAATACTTAACACGAAGCACCCTAATTCACCATGGTATGTTTTTATCTTAACACAGATGGCATCATCTGAAGCTTAATTTTCAGTTGCTCTTTTCAAAAAGAAAAATGGATTCAGGAAATAAGAGAAGAGAATTACTTTTTCAAAACAGGACTTTTTTGGTGTCTGCCCCACAAGCATTCTGTATTTGCATCCTGCATTTTGCCCGAATTCACCAGCATTAGGCAAAGGTAAGYGCAAGCAGAATACAGACCTGCTGTGGGGAAGCAGAGGGGCCGATACCCCAGCAAATATCTGTAGGTTTTCTGCGGTCACTAATGAACGACAATGGACGTGACTAGAAGAAAAAGCATCCAAAACATTGAAGTTACCAGGACCATCTCTGGAAGGATCACATGCATTTTTGGAACCGCGCACACACAAAAAGAATCCAACAAAACCTTTGCGTGCCTTAAGCCACCTTGTCTTTGCAAGACTGAAGATTTGTTTTCAAACTAGCAAAACATCCTTCTGCAGAAAGACAGATTACGGACAGAAGCAATTCAGTACTGCACAGAAGTAAAACTATGCCATGGATGAACTATTGCTTGCAGGGTTCTAGGYGGTAAATTAAAACAAAGGATGCGACAAGGGAAAGAGACAGCGACTCACTGTGCACCAGAAGCTTCAAAAAGCTCTGCAGCAGACAGATTCCTTGCACTTTGCAATCTGGAATAATTTTTTTTTCCCCTGAAGGCATCATTGACACATCATGTATTTCTTTGCTGTTCTTTTTTTTCCTGAAAGAAGCTACAGCACTCTTGTTTAAATTGGAGCACTGCTTTTTTTCTTATGATGATGAATGGACACGTCTTGGTCACTTCTTTTCTCCTCCCTTAGGATCTTGCGGTCATYGCTGTGCTCGCTGCTCGAACACGGACACTCCGGTGCTACTGCAATAGGTGGTGCAGTTTTAGATTTACCTAGTCAGCCAGTAATAATTGAAGGTAGCTGTTAAACAACAGAGCAAAACGACTCTTCTGTTCTGGTCCATTCTTCCCAGGCTCGATTCTGTGCTCTGTGCATGGGGTTTGAGCCTAGAGAAACGTCACGGGCTCCTGATGGAGCCGAGCCAGATTCGCAGGTGCAGCAGAGCCGGCGGGGAGCTGCGGCTGTTGCAGCCACCAGCGGCTTCTCTGGGAGCTCGCAGGAGCGCTCGCGGCTGGAGATGGGAGACGAGACATCCACGTCTGGTGCGCTCGCTCAGATGAGTGCTGAGGAAGCCGTGCCAAAGAGCRGGGCCTGGAAAGCCAGCGATGCCCAAACAGTGGATTTTAGGAAGTCCTCGATGCCACGCGGCAGTTTTGCACCTAGCAGCCCTTTTCCTACGGCCCCAGGGCCTTCCCGGGAAGGGCCAGGATCCCTGGCCAGCGGGGCACAGCCTTATGTGACCCTCGGGGTTGGGGAGGGGGTAACACTGGCTCCCCAAGGCCCCGTGTTCGCTCCCCRGGGACGGGACGGCCTGCCGCGAGGACAGTGACCGCACGCAGGGGACTGACGGAGACCCCGCCACAGCCTTGCCTCCTATTCCTCCCCCCAAACCCCGTGCAGTTCCCCAGCGTGTCCTCCGCAAAGCCACAGCAGGGAAGAGGGCTACKGGCCGATTAGACCTCATTTAAAAAACAAAGCAAATCTGCAGCTTTTTTTTTTTTTTTTTTTTAAATCTTCTCTGCACTCATAACTGAATGACCTGAACAGATCTAAAATCTAAAGGGCTGAAAACRTCCACAAAGCACAGCAAATTCACCCGTTCCCTACGTTTCTCGCTCCCAAGGGCCTTCCAATGCCGGCRAAACCTGCCTGCAAGGTGGCTGCTTCCAGGCCAACCGAAAACAAGGCTCCCCGCTCCTCTCTCTTCGCAGATCTGCAGACCCCCGTATCGGCACAGACCCRGGCTCCTACGAAGCCAGGGCGACTGCTCTGATATGAACGGGTACCAAGGAGCAGCAACTCCGCCGCTGGCACGCAAGGGGGTTTCACGCAGCGGCTTGGAGAGGACTTTCATCTCTTGCACCTTCTCTCAGCCGAGCTGCATAAACGGACAGAATTACCCACGACGAACCTGAAAACACACCTCTGCGAAGGTCCAGCGAAACCAGCTTCGAAAAAACAACAGAACAGTCGAGAAATTGCCGCTAACTTTCAATCGTTAATCCACAGCCTAAGACATAATGCCACCAAAACGGCAAAGCAAACACGATTCTTTTTTTAAACTCTGCAAACAGCACGAGTGGTAGCTTTTAAAATTCAGCTTTTCCCCAGTTGTGTTTTCATTTTGAAACCTGTCAGTTTGAGTCATTCCCCCAGTCAAGGGAAGGCTTCTTTTTCCCTAAAAATGAAGACTTTGCTCGTAACGTCTTTAGAAGGAAAGATCTTTGCGTTATCTCACTCTATCCTCAACGAGACTGGTTTGAATCCTGATGCTCTAGCATATTTCTATCTTTTACCATACTTCAAGGCTATTTTTTCCCTGCCAAGATACGCAATAAAAAGTAACACAAACCCTGCCGCTTTGGGGGAAGGGCTAGGCCAGCAGTTCTTATTATCTTTGGAAGTAGAGAGAGAGACACAGAGACGTGGTTAACGCCTTGGATATTTCTAGATTCTAGCACTGTCCTATCATTTCCAGAACAAGCTCGAAATATAAAATGTCACTTGAAACATCACATGGGGCATTTAAAAAAAAAAAAGAAAAAAAAAAACATGAAAAGGTCTAGTGGAATTTGTTTTCAGCATTCATAGCCTCTCCGAGGTGGCCAGCTTGAAGGTTAGCCTGCGATTATACAGCGCACGTGCTGCTATTTAAAAATTCAAACCGGAAACCTGGGAGTTGAACAGCACCAAACCTTTGCCTGGAGGGTCTCCAAAACGRGTCGCCAGTGTCAAACATTTTATGGACTCAAGCGCTTCCTGGCCTCAGCGATTTGCCCTTATATTCAGCTGCACCTTGAACCAAAGGCAGAGCAAGCTCAGGCGAGATTCGGGGTCTGTGCCGTCCCCCGTACGCGAAGGCCAACCAGCTTGCCCACCAGCAGCCACCAGAAAACCTCTGTGGTCACCGCAGAGGTAGATGCCTTCCTCTCCCATGCCAGGCAGGGCTGGGGCGCAATTTGCTGTCCACAGCAGTAAAGACGAGACAGAGACAGAGCTTAGAGTTTTCCAAAAAAACAGCCCATTAACTAACTTTCCTCGGTGCTCCCACCAAGCTCAGCACGGCTTGCCGGTACGAGCACCGAGTCACAATCTGGTGCGGGTCTGGCCCAAGCGGACGAAAGTTGGGGGTTAACTAGTGCACAGCTCTACAGTGCGCTGCAGATGCGAAGCGCAGCGTATGCACAAATCCTTATTGCTTATTAGCCTCAGCTCGTCTTCTCCCTGCCTCTGCCGTGCCTCGCCAACGTAGCGGTTGTCAAGCGCGGTCCGCATCGTCCCCAGCGAGCTGCTGAGAGGCACCGAGTCCGGCAGCAGAGATGCTCTCAACAGAGAGGCATTTAAAATGGGGGTGTCGCCAATATTAATCGCTAAGCTGAGAAGTCAAAGAGAGAGCATTTGTGTGCACAGAGCTTCAAAGACTAATTGACTTTCCTCAGAACGAGAAATAAAATACTTAAGTCTGTTTTCCATTAAAAAAAAAAAAAGAGAGCGAGCGAGAGAAAGCCCCCAAAGCAGCCCAAAGAGCTTCCTGTTGTTCTTTTGTTTCCAGAGTTGGTTTCCCAAACTTACATCTCAGGCCAGTTGGTCTGCATGGAACTTGAGGAAGTCCCCTAAAATGCTGATTTTTGGAAAATGAGAAGTTATACTGGGAAAATAATCACTTTACAGGCCTTGCTACGGGGACTATTTCTTATGCATGCGCTGCGGGCTACTGCCAAGGGCAGAATATTAGGCAGATCTCCAGTCTGCCCTGAAGTGCCGGAGAGCAGCCCCATCACCATCGCCATTCCCCTTCCCCTCCGCCGGGAAGACGCCATCCAGGAGGGCGAGGAGAAAACGCGGTAGCCATACCTGGCCGCTCTCCGTGCCAGCCGGCCCCACCACGTTCGCAAGGCTCGGACACAAGGCACGTGCTAACTGCTTCCCACTACTAATCGTGCTCATATCCTCTTCACAAGCTGCCAGGAGCAGAGCTGAAGAAGGCTGGGCAGCTCGGATTCGACCATCGACGGGGCCAGCTGCACGTCCCGTCCCAGGGGCAGGGCCCCGGCTCGGCTCTCGTGCCAGACTGCGAGGACACGGCCCCACGCAGACTGAGAGCTAAGGGGTACACCTGACCCCGCAGCCTAGGGAATAGCCGGAGGTCGTGGAGACGCACGTGCAGGCTACCGTCACCCTCACAAACGCTGGTACCGAGGGTCCCGGCAGCACGGATTACAGCGCCGGTGGGTAACCCCAGCTCGGCGCTTCTTGCAGACACRCGGCATCCTCAGGCGTTGGTCTCGTACGCTAAAACTAAAGGCAAGCTCTTAGGTTTTGATCCACAGCTCAGTAAAAAGGATGTTTGTTCACCAACTCCAATGGGACACGAATCCAGACTTTACTGAGTCGATCCAAAGCACTTCTTTCCAACTCTGAGGTATAAATAAATAAATAAAGACTTGTCTGGCTAAAAGGACAGCCCATGCTATTGCCGTGCACGTCGGTTGGCCTACGTCCCGGCCAGAGCAGGAAGGTAGACTGCAAAAGCGTTGATGAAGCCATTTTATATTTTGCAGAAGGTAGCGGCGTTTTGGTGAGATTTCTCACAGAAAGGGTCCGGCTTGGCTCTGGAGACCACGTGCTGGTCCGACAGGAACATCACTCAACGTTCTCGCAGTGTGGGAAATCTCTCCTACCCATCCGCAGATGTTCCTCCAAATACTTTGCTAATTGAATTGACACATCCCTGCTCAATTAAACACACGGCTGCAGGCGGAGCGCTAGCCCAGGTGCCCGACTTGGGGATGCTTGCATTCYCACCGCTTCCAGAGGCGCTGTGCCCACGGCAGGCTGGAAGAGGGCCAGGATGCTCTAATTAATGAAACCGCTCGCTTAAATTTATGGCGCCGCTCTTTTGGTCGGCTCTGCATCCGCCAGGAGCCCACTTGGCACCAAAGACGAAGGAGGGCTCCTGTGCCGCACTGGGAGCAGATGCCTCCAGAGCTCTCCGGGCGGCTCTTGGAGGTGCTAATTCTCAGCCAGCCTTACCCCTTTGCTGGTTTTACAGCCAGCAGGACAAATGGGAGAGGTGGGAAAAGGCAAAGCGCTTGGCAGCGGCAAGTGCGAAAGCTCCCCACGATCCCAGCAGCTCCGCCAAATGGCACAGGCCACCGGAAAGGGGTTCGCCGCGGGATGCACCGCGACGGGCTTGACGGATTACTGCTCCCTTCCCCAAGGGCACGCAGATTGCTACACGCACATTTGGCTCCCGAAACTTCAAAACGGACCTGAAGCGGCAGTCAGCGTCGGTCCCCACCGAGGCTGCGCCCGCTTTGAACGGCGCTGAGAACTAAGGCCTGACTCCGCTTCCCCAGAGACCTCAGGAATTGCCTGCAGGGAACGGCTGTAATTGATTATTTGTAAGAGAAACACTGCTATYGCAAGGACCTGTCACCCCGCTTCTCCCGACCTCTCGGCTGGGGTTCGCACGGGCAGCGAAGAAAGCACAAAACACTAATTTCGGACTAAATCCCCGCGACATCTCGAGGGGGGCTCGGGCCGCGCTCCCGCCGGTGAAGCGTGTGCGGCCGGGGGTGAGCGCGGACGCGGCGGGACGGACCCGGAGCCGAGCGGGTACGCTTTCCCGTACGAGAAACCGCTAGCGAGGATTAAACCAAAACCGAGGCGCAAGGCCAGAGCCGGGCTCTCGAGCGCAGAGGCTCCATATAAGGGCCTCCTCCGGAAGGGCGCGAGGCATGCGTAAGCAGGGCYGCCGCGCGATGAACATTTTAAGAAGGCAAAAGCTGACACTGTTGCTAAAAGCAGCGCCGTGCCTGTCCCCGTTCCAGCAGGGAGGCTCGCTCGGCCGCACGCTGCACTGCGTCTCGCGCCCGGCTCGGCTGCGAGCGAAGCAGGCGACACCGAAGCGGGTGCAAACCGGCGCCGTGGGGCAGAACGGCCTTTTTCAAGGGCAAAGCATTGGCTTGCAGGGTTCGTTAATTAAGGCTTTGGGAAGAGTGTGGATAACAGGGCACATGCGGCCCAGAAGGAAGCTGGGAATGGGATAAAAAGACCAAAATGCAGGAGAGCAGGACTAAGAATGAGGGAACCCAACTGAGAGAGATGCAGAGCTGGTTTTCAGTGCTCTGGACCTTGCATTTTCTGGCCTTATTTATGAAACACAAATAATCCAGCCTTCTCCGTAAGCAGCCAGATCCGGTGGAATTACATGTCTGAATACTCTCTGTAAATAGACTGAAAGCTGTGGAAACATAGCTTAAAGCAATAAGCATTAACAAGGGGGCCTTTATCGTGCAGCCCGGCTCTTCTTGGCAAAAGCGAGCCCGCTGGCACCACGCGACGTAGGTGCGACTGCCGCGATTCTCGCTCACCCGGCCGCAGGTTGGCAAGCGGGGACACCTCGGCCAYGTTCGCCCCCCGCGGCGAAGATCAGACCTGTCGCGACCGCCCTCCTCTGCCCTTTCCCGGGGAGGGAGGAGAAGGGATGGCGAGCGCCGAACGCCGCGCGTTCCTGGGGTAGGAGCCACCTTCCCCGCCAGCGCTGAGCAGCTACTTTCATCTCCTGATAAAAGCCCGACACGCTGCTGACAGACACCATCAGCAAGGTTAGGCACCGAACAGATGATTTCCTGCCAGAGAAGCACATCATCCGCTGGAGAGAGCGGCAGGCAAAAACTGACCCATTTTGCCGAGTTGATGGAAAACGCTGAAATAAAATCCAGCTCACCCAAAAGCCAGGAGCTTGACTACGGGAATGACGGAGTACAATTGTCTGGCCAGACCAGAGGATCAGCATGCTCCCCTTCTGGCTCGAGCATCTAAGGATCTGAAAATATTTTCCAGACCAAAAACTTACTTATTTTAAAAGATCTTCGGTTAAGTAGAGCCCTATTCTGATGGGGTAAAACTCGCTTCTCTGCTGAGAAGCGGAACCAAGCCTGAAGCAAGGAAACGTCCGTCCTGCGGCACAATTTCACCTTTACCGGGCGTCCGCACGGCGACGAGGCACACCAGCGCTTCTCCCGCCCGCGACGAACACGGGGGCTCAGGAGTCTCCCGGCCGAGATGCGCGTGGCTGCGTCGGGGCACGCTGCTGGTGGAAGGACCTGCGCCCACCGCTCCATCCCTTCGCCCGCAGAACGGACGTGCAAAGAACTGCCAACGTCAAGGCAAATCTATCAGTCTCCTGTTGCCCCAAATATTTGTTATGCTCAATTCGGACACCTCAGCTCTCATTTGGTTCTAGCAAGGAAGGCTCCAACTTATTCTCACAAAAACAAAACAAAAAGGAAATAGGGGGAGGGGGACCCTTCTCCCCCCTGCCCTGAGAAACTTCCCTTTTATTCAAACCTCGCTGCCTGGTGACAGGAGAGGGCCAAACCTCCCGACAGAGAGCCCTAATCCTCCGTAACYGATGGATTGGGAAAAAATAAACACTCTTTCACATACCCGTCCTGAGCAGGGAACTGAAATGCAAGACGAGGACGCACGTGCAAGAAGGGAAAGAAAAGGCTTCGCTTGGGAAGCTGGAGGTCAAAAGAGCAACACTTGGCTGATTATTCTTCCCATATTTACACTTTCAACTTTACAGGCCATTTTTAAAGCTACACTAAGAGATATCAGCATATTTCTCTGTGTACATTAGCACACTATATCCAAGTGCTGCGCAGCACCATGCCTACACCCACACTTTGTGCTTACTGCAGCATTTTCTGTCTGAAGACCTCAGCATGCTTTAATAGCCATGAATTAATTTAGCTTCCCGGCACCCTTGCCAGGTAAGATTATCTCCCGCTTATAGGGAGGGGCGAGGACCAAGGAACAAAGAGGGGCTAAGGATCAAGCAATCCGCCGCGGGAGGAGGCACCGACTGCAGCCCCAGACTCCCCGTGCAAACCGTAGACCTGCCTTTATTCCTCATCAGGGCAAAACCACCGAGGGATCAAATGATGCCTTAATTCCGTAGCAAACTCAGCAGTTTCACACGAGAGCAAGAACTGATTTTATCAGAGATCAGAGCAAGGCCTCGTTTAACGTACCTGAGAACGATAATCACTATTTATGCAACTCTTCTTTGCCTCGATTCCAATACTGACATTTTAGGAGATTCAAAGGATAATAACAAGCAGCTAAGTAAAGCACTACAGAGAATACTGATCCCAGCGGGGGAAGTCTCACTTGCCTTTAGCACAAACCTTTATGTATTTTTAATTTTTTTTTCCCTGTTTCTGCGAAAAAACTGCATTTCCAATAGAGAACACACAAAAGGTCAAGTAGACTGATAGATGTTGGTATTCTGACTTAAACCCACGCCTCCAGAGGCAAGAGCTGTGTGCTTGCGCAGCCTGTTACTTGCTGACGATGCCGTAGTCAATGCCGACTCGACGTTTCATGTCAGGAAGGACTTCATTTCACTCGGTTACAGGGCGACGCTTCACAGAGCGGGACGCCGGGATGCAGCTGCGGAGCTGCAGCTGACCTCTAAACTCTGCAAGAGCCGCTCTCGGCGCTCAAAGAGGTCTTTTCCGATATCAAAAGCTCTACAGACTGACTAATTCCCAGTGACTCGACGTGGGAGCAGGAGCCAGGATGCGATGGGTAACATGGAAATAGCCGATTGGCTTTTGCAGACGGGCAGATTCAGAGCGAAGAGCAGCAGCAGCAGCACCTGTTATTGCAGACACGCCGTTCTGATCCTCTTCCACGGCACAAGCTCTCACAATAGAAGGCTGTGTGATCCGTCTCCTAAATTTAAAACAGCTAACAGAGAGCAGCTTTGAAACAACAGCCAAACCTCAGAGTTATTTGTGCGCTGGGGGAGGGAGGGAATATATCCCCACACTTTCCTTCAGTTTATCTTATGATCTTGCGGGGGGGGGGGGGGGGAGAAAAAAAAGACAGATTGTGCAACGTGGGGCTACGGGGAGTTGCGGGGAGCGAGGGCCCTTCGCCTTTCCCTTGGACTTGCCACTGCTTTCTCCGGCGGCCTCGTCAGCCGCACGGGGATCCAGCCCAGAGCATTCCCGAGCGCATGAGAACAGCTCGTGTTTGTAGCTCCGCTGAGCACAAAGTGAGCTCTATCGYGGGTTTATAAACAGCCCCGCTTTAGAAAAACATAACAAACTAAGAAAAATGAGATACTGTGGGAGAAACCCAGGCTTCCTCCTCCAGCGCTCGGAGCAATCCTGAACGTGCTGCCCCTGGAAGGGAACAGCTCGATCGCCTACCAGAAAGCGTCCCAATCCAAACATTTCCATCTACCTGCTGAGAGAAGCACGTCAGCCTTAAAAGGCCGGGATTACTGGTTAAGCCCTTATTGACTGTAAGTCATCTCACAACCATCTTTCCGTGCATCAGGRGACACGAGGGATCTTCCCTCGAGCCAGAAGATCCCCTTGCTCCYAGCCCACCGGCGGTTTCAGCAGACAAACACCTCCGCATCCTAGCCAGCGTGAATTCCTCCCCCCATCCACCTCCCCGGGCTAAAGCTGACATCTGACACTATCTGCACCGGCTGCAAGAGGGTTCCCTCACCCATGTTTTCTTTGGGAAGTCTCCGGGGTAACAAGGGAAGAGCTGGAGGTGACCCTCTCCCTCTGAGAGCAGCGCCCGGCCGGCGGCGAGGCCGAGCTYGGCGAGAGCAGGGTGACGCCAACCCTGGCTGCCCCCGCGCCGCTGCTCCGTGGGCAGCGACAGGGAATGCTGCTCAGTGAAGCGGCTCGCACGGAGGCACGCCAGGAGCATGGAGGAGAAGGCGTGCAAAACRAGCGGTGCGCTCAAACCCCCCAGGAGAGCGAGAAAAACAAAGCAAAACTTGAACGTCTTGAGCAAGGTTCAGATACGCCGTAAAACACCATCATCTGCAGCAACACGAGGGCTTGGTGTAAACAGCCTTTGGGCTATAAGGACCCCCCACAGCCTCAGCTCAGCTCAGCAGTCCCAATATCCCTCTAAATTACCCAAGAAATCCTCCAGAGCTGTTATTTCAGGCAGAAAAAGCTTCCATTATCCCGGCAACAACAAAAAGAGGTATGTGTGTGGCTTCTGCTTTGACGGGGAAAAGGCCGATGCCGAGAAACATGCAGCCATAACAAATCCTGAGCAAGTCCTCCTTGCGCTTCGCCGTGTGGCTCTGGAAACGGGAGCACTACAAAYTTTCCTTTCCTTAAGTAGGATTTTCCCTTCGTTTTTCTCCCTTTTACCACATATCCGCAGTCGAAGGGACATGCGAGAGTAACGAACAGTAACAGGAAAAAAGTGGATTTTTCAAAAAGAATTTAAATATGGCACCGCTCCATCCACCTGAYACTTGATACACAGAGAACTGAAATCCTTTGGATAAATGGAGGAGTACTGTAGCAGCCCCAACTGACGGCCCTGCGCCAGCTCCACCAGCTCAGCACCGCGCCGAAACACTGAGGGATTTTGGGTTTCTCCCCCTGCAATGACAAATCATCATTAACTGAGATTCCTGCTGAAGCTTTTTGTGCTCCTCCCTTCTCGGGGGTGAAACCCCGACTTCCGAATTTTTCTAGACTGTTGCGTCATCTCATTAGAAGCAAATTTTTTCAGTTAGACCTAAAAAGGACTAAAATCTAGCTCCAAGGTCTCGGCTTGCTGAAGCCTCATGGATCTTAATACAGCGTTCAAGACCGAGCTGCTGTTCGGGACTTGATGCGGCCACAGAGGCGATGGAGGGACCTGCACCGCTGCTCCCCTCTCATCGCACGGAGCACGCGGCGAACGAGGAGACGCGGCTGAACGGAGAGCCTGCGCCACCAGAGCCGCCTCCGCTTTCCCCAGCGGCAGGAGGCGGCAGGGCAGGAGAAGAAAGCTTGAACTCCAGATAAACCCCCTCAAACGCCGGGCTAAATCCAAAAATAGCGAAAGCAACCGGCGGAGTAGCTCCCACCTGCTGCAGGCAAGCGAGCCAGCCCGTTCCCCAGAGCAGACACTGACTTCATCAGCGGTTTTGTCCCGGCTCCATCTCGGCTCTTGCCCCGTGCCCAGCGCTGGATGGACGGGGCAGGCAGGCAAGTACTACTGCACGCGCCAGGAAGATTATTTTGGACAACTGAAAGGACAGTAATAGAAAGCCCGCCAGCCTCAGCATAATGCAACGAGAAGACAGAAGTAAGAGAGGAGGAAAAAACACTGCATACGCTCCCAAGTTTTATGAGCTTTTCCGCCTGTTAAAAAAAAAGAAATTCTCAGCCCTGAAAAAACCCTTAGCAAATTTAGCAAAACATGTCAACAATTTCTGTGTTATAACCCAGGCACATATTTTCTCCTCACTGAAAGGAGGTTCATTTTTAGAAGCCTTCTTTTCCAAAACTGTTAGTGTTGGTGGGCCTTTTGTTTTCCTTTCGCGTGCTAAGTACTCACAAGCCTCCTGGAAACTAAAAAAAGACCATTTTTAGACTTACATGCGCAGAGAATACCGAGAGTCTGTATCACCATGTGTCTGAGCTAGATGTTAAATTCTCACAAAACCATATGCTAAGATTGCTTTAACAAAGACACTGCAATGATAAAGTCTTATGTTCAAGTACTGGTTAGTTGTAAAAGATCAGAAATTAGCTCACTCTTCAATTCTTATATAAAGAATTTAAAAGAACAGGATTTCTCCTTAACATGAAAGCAGTGAACTGATAGCTATTTTTTATTGAATTACTCATTCAAATTTATAAGAACCAGAAGCACAACGAAGCTTGTCTTGTTCTGCATCTTCAAGAACAACTACAGGGGATCACATGGGCAAGAGCTGAAGCATCAAATCCAAGATTGCAAATATATTTTGTTGGTTTCGCGCTGAAACGCTACTCCCGTAAAGACCTACTTTGAGCACCCAAGCTGTCCTTCTCAATTCAAGGTCAAAGATTTACCGGCCAGTTACCACAGCATACCCACAACGCATTAGAAATTTGGCCACAGAAAAGATGGACCACGCATTTTAAAAAAATGGAAAAAAATGAAAATAACATGCATGCTTGCAAGCAGGGTGAGACTCCAAACTTGGACAGGAGGCCTCTTGTGACCCTGCCCTCTCAGAAGAGAAGGTAAAATATAAAATCCTTGAAGAAGTAGCCAGTACGAGATACAGAATGGATTTAAAATTTCAACACCTACAAAGTATGCAAGATGTACCTGTACATACGAGCAGAACCCCAAAGGAGGCCAAAATTTACCAGAGATCCCATAATCATCAAGGATTGGTATAAAACATCTAAACCACCAGTAAAATGTTGTTAAGTTTTTCGTTCTCCAAATGGAGATTATGGTCCTGAGAAAGAGTCCCGGGTTAAACTGTTTGTGTCAAAATTAGTGCTGATTATCAAACATGGAGAAGGTGATCAGTATGAACAGCTCAGTGCCAGATATGTCCGAGACCAGAGCGACCAGGTGAGCTCACCCCTAAATTAGTACATTTTTCAGGTCTTCAAGGCAGAGAGAGTGAGTGAAATCATGGCGGCAATGGCAAAACCTCCGTTCCCTTCAGCAGCACCAGCATTTCACTCCGTCTCCCTGCTATCTGCAAAGCCTGCCACGTGCTTTTTGGCACTCCAAATATATGATTGTCAACATTAAATTTTGTCATGGAGGCAGGAAGTTCCTCTTCCACTGACTGAACTTTGCAGAACCCCTCGCTTGAGGAAGCTGCGTGCTACAGCAGAAGAATCCCATGAATGCTTCCTTGCACATAAATCTCCGTCTGATAATCTCCAAGGCGGTGGGCTGCATGGCAACTGCAACGAGGAGCCCAGCTTCATCAAAACACAGCAGTTCTCTCTCATTCCTATCCCAGTCTTTCCAAACCCCGCTTAAATTTCAAGCTGCAGTTGTTCCTAAATTGATTCTAATTAAATATTCTCCCTTCCCTTTTCCTCCCTGCAAAACCCAAGGTCTGGTGTACGATTCACCCTGCAAGATGACAGTACACTATGTGACCAGTTAAAAAAAAAAAAGGGGGGGGGAAGGGAATTAAAACAAGCTTCTCTGGAGTTAATATTCCACCAGCTGTAGTATTCCAATGAAATACTACTACCTGGAGGATTAAAATATAAATAGATTGAAATGACTATGTAATTTCTACAATGTATTCCCCAGAAAGGGGGAAGTGAGGAATGTGTGAGCGCACACACACAAAGCAAGGAATATGACATTCGGGCAGAACAGCTGCGTRCACTATAAAGCATTCCCCCGTTATCTGCAGGATCAACGCTTGTTAGAATTTGTTAGAATGTAAAGATAGGAAGGGGCTAACGCTATCCTTGACATTTACCATCCAACGCAAAAAAATACACCTAGTAAAGCAAACCAAATTAATCCAAGATGTATTTTTAGGGGCAGAAAGTGCTTGAAGCAAAACGAAGTTAGGTGCTTAAATACCCTAAATAAGTCACATTGCATGTATCCAAAGTATTTCCAAGGGGTTTCTAAAGAGCAGGCCATTGCATTCTGGTCATGAGCAGGCAGCCTGCAAGCAAATGTTGCAGATTAAGCACTAAGCAACATTTCAAAAACAGCTGTAAACACTAATGCCATCTGAACCTGCTAAGTTAGAAAGAAGACTGACCTGCACATCAAGGTTACCCTTGGAAAGACCAGTGCACAACCCTCCCTTTCCATCTGTCACAAGTAACAGTCACGGCTACTTAGGCAGGATAGGGAGTTACTYATTAAGTGAAGCCAATAGAATCAGTTTGTGCTCAAGTTGTGGTTTACCACTCAAAAATCCATCTTAGGAAAACCAGAGCGCTTGTTGCAGAATCAGATACACTTATCTTCAAAGTCGCGCTGTTATCTGGTTTCAACATACAGTTCCTTCATCGAGTAAGTTGTGGCAACACGTGATGATAAATCACAAAGCCATCCTAACAACACGAATGCATCACATCTATAAAATAGCCATCTTGTGTAAGAAAGCAAACGCACAGCAGGAAAAGCAGTTGGTGATATGAAAAAAAMCCCCCACTTCCTTGACAGGATTTATTTTTAAATGATGGTTGCTCAAGCCTGCTCGGGGAATTGGTATGTCAGGAGCAGCTCCCATGCAGGGGGGTGAATAGTGACTCAGCAGGTAAAAGCTGTCAAAAACATGTCCAAAATTGGAAGGATAAAAATCAGAAGGGGAAAAAAAAAAACCTATAAATACCCCAGTGTTGCTTTATGCATCGGCTGGATGTCTGTCATTGCAAGAGATGCTCTGCAAAGCGAGCAGGGAATCCCATCCCCCCGCCGGCACTTCCGAACACCCTCGGGGGGATTCCTCTGCCCAGGGYAGGCCAGTGACCTCCAGGTGAGGACACGCCGGTGGTCCCCGCTCCCCGCCTTGGACGGCGGTGAAGGTGCCGCAGGCAGGAACTACAAGAGGCAACGGGAGCTTTGCCTCCGATTTTAGTGGGGCCAAGGCTTCCTCCCAGGAGATGCATTTTACAGGCGCTGGCAGCACGCAAGAACCTGTTTCTTCGCTCTCCGACACTCACCTCGTTGCCAGCAGTGAACACCACGGTGGGAGATCTCCAACAGCCCCTTCCCTGCTCTCCTCGTGCTGTTGGGTGCTGCAGCTGGGCCACATTTCCATCCCAAACACAGTGATGAAGGGTCCCCACCACGGCTGCAATTCTACCCTGCAGTTCAGGAGAGCCTGTCACCCGACAGAGCTCACCCGCCGCCACGTGTCCCTCAGCTACCAAGGCATAAGAGGATCCACTCTTCAAAGCCAGGATATATTGGTCAYGGCCCTACATTAGTCCCAAGGAACCAGCAAGCTGCCTGCAGAAACCCRACCAGACTTCTCCTCAAAGCCCCACTTTGCACATCACACTGGAGCGGAGAAGAACGGCCGCTCGCAGCAGACGCCGAGGGGCATCACAAAACCAGCAACCCGCTCCCAAGACCTTCTCCTGCGAGTCCTAGTTCATCTCTGCCATACCCCTGTCCACTGGGAAAACAGGGTGGGGGGCTACACATGAGTAATGGGTTACAAGATGGACCTTTTAAGCCTTTTCCCTTTCCTTTTAAATGCATATTCACAAAAATACTTTTTTTTGCATTGACATTTTATAAAAGTCAAAAAGCCCAGCCAACATGAAAGGCTGCATAAACACTCCTCCTTTCCCCAAAAGAAATTACAAAAATGCCTTTGAATTTGTTTTGGCAAGAAACAATGTTTTTTTATGAAAGAACTTCATTGAAAAGTCACGATTTGGAACATATTCATCTAGTCTACTTTAAGTTTTAATTACCACCTTAACAGTATTTTGACATAGTTTACGGTTTGTTAGATTGTATTATGTGTTACAAATACCAAACACACCTTTTGGAAGTGTCTTATTATTGTATTAATGCTAACTGTTGCATTTGTGCTGCTGAGTCTTGTTTCAGTAATTTAAAAATAATAAATTAATTCCATTTGGAGAAATGCTGCCATTTATAAAAGAGCAATTAAGAACAGATTTAATTTTAGATATTGCAGCATTCCTCAGTTTACTGAGTTATTCAGCACTGACACTGGTACTATCAGTATATCCCCTGTTCTTAAAAGCATCAAACCCCGGCCACTTGCTCACCGTTCAAATTGGTAACGACAGAGATCAAAAGTTAATGTTGCTTTCGTCTCTCCCGGGAGCTGCAACAGACAGTCTTTACTGCAGAAAAGAGCACAGCCACCGCGCGAGCGCACGCTGGGATCTCTATCACAACAGGCCCACCGCTATCAGCTGGTGGCACAGAAGGAGTCAACCAAGCAACTCCGCGACGAGAGGGAGGGAGAGACGACTATCYGCAAACGAGGGCGCGTAGACGTTTTAAGGGAATGGAGATAAGAACAGACTGAGGCATGGCTGCAGACAGACAGACAGACTGCCCCATCTCCCTCCCGGACGCCGGGCCRTCGCGCAGCAGGTAGGAGAGGAAAAGGGAAAGCACCTTCTACTTGGCTGTGGCTCTTCTAGCTGGAAGGGTGATGCCCAGGGATCCCGGCAGCGCGCCAGCTGGCACGGAAAGGGATGAGAGGTTGCTGGCTACGTCCCACGCGGGCAGGAGCGAGAGCGCTTCAGGGCCCTGCTCCCCGCACTGCTCCGAGCCACCCAGAGGCTCCCCGTCACCYCCGTCCAAGCAGTCGCAAGGGGAATGTCCATGGAAAATGCCACTGTGGCGAGCGTGGCACCGGCCTCGCCGTTTTCCCTACGGCATGACRTGGCAAACGCTCTCGCCAGCTACTGCTGCGATTCCTGGCAACCTCCGCTCGGAGCCACAGTGGCTGAGCACCTCCACGCTACGAAAACAGTCTCTTCAGGCAACGAAAGGGACCGTAAATGCGAGGGAAAGCACATGAGCTCCCTTTCCCCATCCGGTCTCACCGGGGTCACCAGGCTCCTGGCGAAGGTGACTTGCCTTCTGCTGCGGCACCTCTGGCTGTGCCGCAGCCGCCGCCAGCAGGAAGAGACCACGATGTACGGAAAGGAATGTATAACGTGGCACTAGTCCAGGCTCCGAAGGCATAATTAATGCATGCAACACGGGATGAGCTCAGAAATGCTCTTCAGATGACTGTAGTCACGTACCCTAGGCATCACCTCAAATGCTAAGGTAGCACAAGACACAGACAGGCGTTTGCTACTGCTGTTTCACACCAGCCGTCAGAGCAGTATCGTGGCAGGGACAAAGACTGCGTGGCTTAACCAAGATAGGTTTTTGCCACACGCAAGCTGCAGAGCTTACTGCAGAAAAGCGGAATGAAACTATTGGCTTCTTGTTATATGGGAGGCCAGAATATGTGCTATCACACAACAAAAACCGTGTAAAAGCAGCCAGTTTTTTAGCAAAGCTGAATTTCAGGTGGAGTTCCTGCTCTCCATGGGGTCAAGGTACCAGACTGGTRGCCTGGACCCTAGATCCCCTTTTTAGGGGAGTGTAAGGTACAACTCAGAGCCACATAGAGCATACCTGGCRACACCAGAAATACATCGCTGCTGTTTTTTAGTGGATTCTTGGGACTAGGACGTTGCCAACTGGCCTTACCCTTCGTTCTACTGCCGGCCCTTATGGGGCATCCAGCCAGCAACGAGCCTTCACCTGTTCTCGTGCCAGGTCGCAGCCCTTGCCAGCCAGCCACCACTGAAGGACTCGAGGGCACCTTTGCCACRTCTTGACCTCCTGCCACTTACAGAGAGGAAACCCTGACCGTGAACCCAGGAGGTGCCCGAAGAAGCAGATGTAGCACATCAAGCTTCGGCTCAGCCAGGGGAACTGAAGAGCTTCCCAAGGGGCAGCGTTCCTCTCCCCCCCTGCCATAAGCCCTCTTGGGTGAAGAACGTGTGAAAGCAAGCAAAATGAAACCTTGGATCTTACAGCATTCTCCCTCCTCTTTAAGAAAAAAAATCCCCAAGTAGATATTTTTATTTACAAACATTCCAGTAGTCTCATTTCCTCTTACGTTCTTCTTGAAGACATAAGTATTGTTTCACTAATTGTAAGTCTATTGAGAAACCCTCYGCTTTCAAACTGGAATTAGTTACACTTAGTCTGACCTTGTATTTTAAAGCACCGCAACATCAAAAGAAAATTAGAGTGACTTGTTAAATCCTTTAAAAGGTAGAGCAACCCTATTACTTCCAGCTTCACATGCAAAAATTAAGCTCTTAACAAATTTAACTACTGCTTTAATGTGGTAAGATTAAGTCTTATATTTTAATTCAATCATTTCTAATTTACTTGGACATTCATGCTAGCTTTAATGAGCTCTCCTTATGAAAACTGCAACAAAAGATCAGATTTGCTTACATTACAGAACCCTGCACACCTAGTAAGGAAACCCTAAAACACTGGCGTTTCTTAACAGCCAGATTACTAGTTTTTAAATCCTCTCTGCCAGATGCATTTTTAATCTCTTTGCATATAATAAAGCTAATTAGAGCAATTGTATGGGTAAACCAAACCCAAATTTGCACATTAGATTAAAAAAATACCTCCGTTATGTTTTGCAGAGCTGGCAGCTAACGCAGTTGGCAGTTGAATTCTGCTCTGAAGGCCCTGGCAGAGGAAGGAGTTGATGCAAGATAAGGGAGGCTGCGTGAGCTTCACCGCTCCGCAGGTACTGCTCACTTGCACTCGTTTATCCTCACGGTCCCCCACAACGCGGGCAGGGCACCAGGTCCTTGCACTTGCTGCAGAGTACGAAAGGGTAGAAACGTGGCCTACCGCAAAAAAGTTGGTCCGCAGCAAGTTCATACCCTCGATTACCAACTGGATATTACTCATCTGCCCAGATTTACACCGGTTTAGCTATCTCAAGCCACCAACTCACATATTTACACTAGTTCTTCGCTATCCATCATCGGTGGATTTTAGTACCCTGGTAAATATGGCACTGCCATCCTCATACTGGTGAGTTGAGGCACAAGACCGATGACGACAAGTGACTTACCTATCCCCATGAACCTAAAGGGCAAATTCATTGCAAGTGGCAGGTCTTCTCAGGAAAGCTCCCAAGTAATAAGATCACCCTCCTAGCAAAAAAAGGGGTGCGTTCGCCAAGCTTTTGCAGATGGAAAGGTTTGGAGTTTGGAAGCCCACTTCTCCAAAGCTACCTCTTCTACCCCAGCTTTCACCAACAGCTTTTATTAATTCAAGAACACTGTTATTTGCCATCTCGGAAAAAGAGATTCAGTGTCACAATATATTTTGCCCAGATCAAGTAGACCCCTGAAAAACTCACGTATTCAGCGACCCTAATAGAATTATGGCGGTTGCTCTCGTTTTCCACCAGTGTCAGGGAGGCCAAATTCAGTAGGATAAATTAGAGTAATTACGTAAAACCTCAAGGCTCTGGGGAGTTTTTGTTTTTGTTYTTTTTGTTTTTTAAATCGGTCTAACTGGTGAGCAGGAATCACCTCACTTAGATTAAACCCAACTTAAAGCAGCACTGACTTTAGCGGCACCATTCGTGCATGTCCGACCACATCCCTCTTCCTCTCCTTACTCGAGGTCGGACTTGCTCCCCCCAGAAAGCGCTCCTTCCTTCTCCCTCCGAGAAAGTCCCCGAAGGCGGCAGGCTCCAGGCAGCGGGGCAGTCGGAATTGCCATTCACGCTGCAACTCAGCAAGGGCGAAAGCGTCCAAGCCTGGCCCCCAGCGGACCCAGCTCGTGCCAAGGGAGTTTGCTGCAGAACGTGGGGTCCCTCCGCAACGCCTCTGCCCCCAGCACGCAGCGCTCCCGACACCGTGGGAGACAGAGGCCGGGAGGCAGAAAAGGAAACTGTGTGTGAAAATCAGCTGTGCACAGTGACAGCTTCAAATTCAGTTTCCGGCTTAAGCTAGGTCTGAGAGCAAGGAAAACAGTCCTGGTTTCCTGCGCAGGATGAAGGGAGATAAGAGTCACGACGGTGCCAGGGTCCGCGCGGTACCCAAGCACGCCCGCGCTGCCTGCCCTGCAAAGGAGCCGAGAGCTGGACCCCGACGAGCCTGGTGACGGGAAAGATTTACAGGCAGCGCAGGGCGGACCGCTCGGATTCGAGAGCGCGCGGACTTAGGGAAAACTAATACCTGAGCGTGCGCAAACCTGAGCGTGCGCAGGCACGGCCGCACGCGTGACGAGCCCTCATCGAATGCCAGCTCCCCCTTCACGCACCCGCTAGCGAGGGGACGGCGCCGGCAGCTTGTGAAGGAGCCAGCACGAGACAAGACTGCTACGTGGGACGTTTTCAAAAAACTATTCCCACGCATCCGTGCAGCGCTCCTGCAGCACGTTTGCAGCGACAAACATACTGGCCAGCAATTAGGGAACGCAAGAAGTCACGCAGAAATGCTGACTCTCTTCTGGAAAAAGCTTTTTTTAAGATTATTTATTTTAATCACACCAGAGAAGATGCCTCAAGCCAAGTTCTGCTGAAATGCTTTCTGGAGGGGATACAAACGGTGAAATGGATGGGCTATCCCTTACGTGCATATACACCAATACAAACAACTCTAGCAAGACTCAAACTACAGGACAGGAATAAACAAATTCATGAAGAAATAAGTGTAATAAAGGACCCTGCACAGAGGTAACCCAGACACAAACATTTCAAAGCTGGATGACAGCTATCAAGGTTTATTTCCCCACCTGCAGCGCCTAAGCCACACGTAGGATGCTTGCTCTCACACCGAGTCCTTCTCGAGCATGAGAGACCGTGCCTAGGAAAACGGATTCTCTAGCAACAGGTCTGGTGCGTGAGTACTTCTGTATTATTTCATTAGGGATGCTTATCGAGCGTGCCAGCCGCAACTCCCTGCGGCCCTCTGGGAGGGGACGAAGGCCCCAAGCAGCCTCGCAAGGATCATCCGCAACGAGAAACAGGCTCTGCAACGCCTCCAAGCATCTTTTCTCCAAAGGGCGTTAAAAAAGAAAACAAAAAACAGCCTTGGAGAACGGGGAGCCCTTCGATGCAGGCAAAACAAGCCACTGGCTGCTCAGGGACAGCCGGTGCCCCGCAAGCCCTCAGCACGGGCTGCCGGCCCTGGGGAAGGGGAACCGCCTGAGGGACCAACTGCAGGCATGGTCCAGCCAACGCATCATCAGCGGTGACACAGGGATCAAATTAACCGTGGGACTAATCCTGCCCAAAACCAACCGTGTTGCACCAGCGAGGAGCAGGCCTAAGGGAAGCCAGAGCAAGGCACGTTCGGGCCCGACGTCCCAACAGCTCGGTGCTGCGGAGCGGGTTACCAAAGGGGCAGGCTCCGTGCCCCCCGTGTGGCAGGACCCCTGGGTATTACGCGGAGATTAATGACTGCTCAGGGAAAAAAATAAATAAGAAACACCACAGAACTATTTCTATTTTAAAAACAGAAAACAACTGAACATCAATGTTAACATCCAGTTTGGCTTTAGGAGGGATTTAAAGAACTCCGACTTCTTCATTCTTTAATCCCACACCATACTTACCCGTTACCAACGGGTATCAACTTCTAACAATGCAAAAGCATCTGCCCACATTTTTGCAATTATTTTAGACCCAGCAAAGAACACCCTCCCCTTTCTCTAGGGTTAATCTAAAGAACAGTTGCCAAAATGCTGAGAACACAGTTGAACAATAGCTCCTCTGATGAAATTCCTACACTCCATAGAGAAACCAGTATCCTCCAGCTGCTGTGGCTTGTCCAGCGAGATCGCCGAGTGTTTACCCGCTCCCATAAAAAAAAAAAAAAAAAAAAAGATGACAAACTGAAAGATTCGAGTGCAGCTTGCAGAAAATTAATGCAGAGCCTTGCGCTCTAGCCACAACACAAAAGTTTTATTAATGCAACATTTGCTTTGCGTGAAATATAAAACCAGGACATCAATGGAAGCACGGCAATGCAGGCCACCTGTTACCAGCATAGAGACTTACTATACTTATTAGTACAGAGACCACTTTTAGCAGCTCCATCACTTTAAATACTCTTTCTCTGTGGAATCTCTGATCAGTCATTTATAAAAGCCGGGTAGCCGAGCTGGACAGCTGAATTACAGTAGCTGTCATCCATATATGCCTGAATACAGCACGCACACATTTATAAAGTCTCTTTGGTCGAGATTTGACATGAGCTACAAAAAGCATTCAGCATCCAACTGACTGCTTCAGAATAACTTGATGAAGAAAGGTTACTAGACGTACAGTCCAAGGCGACATCTTTATACAACGCTAAGAGCTGCCATTAAAGAGGCCCCAAAACAGCATGAATTCTCTTGACTGATCAGTTTTATGTAATTAATTTCCTGACAAGACCCACCAAGCTGCACAGCCTTGCCTCTTCTGCTCATATATATTCAGACAGAACTTTTTTTGTAGATCTAAATCTTTAAAAAAAATGTAGATGTTATCAGGCCTATCCCCTCTCCTTTGCACTTTCCTAGCTTTTGCTTCTGGCCTTTTCGCCCTTCGGTTCAGCGCTGCCCGTGAGCAGCGAGCGTGGACWTATGCTTCCCATGACACGCAGGAACCAGGCTGTCAGACAATACGAGTGCAAGGGAATGGGGGAGGACGAAGAAAAGCAGGTGATAAGGAAATCGATTGCTCACAGCTGGTTTCCTCTAGCTCTAACAGTCMCAGCAGCTACCTACGACAACAGAACATAACCCAGTTTGCTGGCGGAAGCGCCAATTCTGCTTTAAATTGACAGCATCTCCCAGACTGGCACGCGCGGATGCACAAGCACTGCTCGGTTTGCTGAGGAAAGTTTAAGMGTACTTTCTCATCAGGCACCAAGTCCCTTATAGGAACCCAGAACAGGAATCGGCACCCATGGATCGGACCCGGGACCCGCCGGGACCCCAAGGCTCCGCTGTGCCTTCTAGCACAGTGACTGCAAGGGATAAGAAACGAGCAGCCGGGCGAGGAAGGTTAAGGGACAGCCGCCCGCTGCTTCCCAAAAGCATCCCTCCTGCTGCTTCCCAGCCCCTTCTCCCCTTGCATCCCGCCTCCCGCTCCCAAATCATGGCACCGAACTCACCCAGCGCCGAACTCACCCAGCGCCGCGAGCGCAGGAGCAAACCGCAGGGAGCCGGGGTCCGGCTCTCCGGCTAAAACTCACTGCAGACAAGGAAAGCTTGGGAAGCAGCCGCGTGCCTCGGGCATCCTCCAGCACCATCCCAAGGCTACGAGGAAGTTTGCCAGGTCGCTCCTAAGCCGCACCGCTCCCGGGAGGAGGGCGGAAAGGCAGCGGGCGGCTAGAGGAGATGCTCACGGGGCAGCTCTCGAGACCCAAGCGCCGCGTCCGGAAGGAGCTGTGTGCCACCGGGTCCGTTGCCGAGTAAATTGTTATGGTTACTAAGGGTTTGTTGGGTTTTTTTTTTTAATTATTATTCTAAAAAGAATTCTTATCAGTTTAACATAATACGGCAAGTCAATAACAATTCTTATCTTAAAAGGTCACTCAGGTGGTTATAATTCAACATTTCATATTTCATCTACGTTTGCTTTATCTGGCGGGAAACAGCCTGAGGATTTTTTTTTTTTTTTAATTAAATAATCCACCTCTCTGGAACTCTAAGGTTTAAAAAAAATTAAAATTAAAAAAAATGCCCAGAACCAAGCTGACACCGCAGGCGATTTGAGCATGCAAGTAAAAACCTCTGCTGCAAACCTTCTGAAACGAGGGGAATATCCCAACAGAAAGGCAAAGAAAAATGGGGAAATGTGCGAGTGCACCATTTCTCCAACAGCTGCAGTGTACCTTTTGCTTGTAAAAGTCAAATTAGCAAAGTTTTCCACAACAAAAGTTGTGGGATTTTCCCTCCAAATTTCTTTCTTTTCCGATTTTCTTCCTTCCTCATTTACCACTGTGGAAGAGGGACAAAGAAGAGAAGACAACAGTAAAAACTAGAACTGATCTAATGATGCTCAGAGTTTTTCTCTGAGAACATAGACATAAGAAGAAAATGCAGTGGAGGTTTTTTTTTTTTTCCTCCTTCCACGAGGGAGCCAAGAAGAGTTTCAAGCTAAACCAGGCCAAATCATGTTTTTATCTACCCACTCAATTACTTCTTAGAACAACAATAAAACAACTCCAAAGATAATACAGACCTGGATCCCGCCAGACAACAACGTAGGCAAGGAGCAGGAAAACTAACAGGTCAGAACTAACGTAGGCTTGCGTTTTGCCTGAAATAAGTGTTAAAAGCAAAACTGGAACCAGTCGTTTGCAATGAGCAGCAACAGAAGAGAAGCTTTTTAAAGCAGCCTGGGCTTCCACTCCTGGGCGCCTCTTGCTTGAGAGCAAAGAGCAGAGCAAAGCTGCCGAGCTCTGCACATGACACTTGCAATATTAACATTTCTTCAAGTAAAATAACATCTCCAGGCACGATAGCTCACCACGCTGGGCCATGTCCAACCCCTGCAAATGTCAAAGAACGCTTCCATTGATTGCGGCAGAAGCTGGCTCAGACCACGGCGCAACGGAGCCGTCAGCGACATCCATCCGCATCTTCCAGGTACCGGGAAGTCCCACGCTCACAACACAAAGCGACTGTCAGTCTGTCCGAGCATGCAGTCAGCTATCAAGCCACAGGGGAGAGAAAAAGTCTTTTCCTGCCCAGGGGATTATTTCTCTACAATGCAAGTTCTCGTGCTCCAGCTCAAGCACTGCATACGCCGCTGGAAATGGCTGCCGAGAGCAAACAGCAGTGGCACAGACGCCGGCTGACCCACGCCGGGGCCGAGTGCGCTGAGCGCCCCGCAGGCTCCGACTCGGAACTAATAGCAGCAAAATACCGTTATCGCCTGGGACCTGACTCTGATCACCTGAGTCTACAAATTAAACCTATACAGAACGGGCCAGATCTTTGCTTACGCTAAACAGGAGCCGCACGCCTGGAAAGTTTTGCACAAACCGCTTCACCGCTGGCCTGTGAATACAACTCTGCAAGCGCAGGGCCTAAATCAGAAGAACGCTAGAATTGAGACACCTTTGCCAAAAATCTCTGATACACCCATACCATGAAATGCAGTCACCACATGCAAATAAACAAATAAAACTACAAGCTGTGAACCAGGCATCTGATGTGTGAATCTGTGCTGATAAATCCTTCGCTTACATCTGCTCTCTCCCTAGAGCACAGACGCGTTCGCCTCCTGTAGGGAAAGGCTAACAGCAAACTAGGCACCTGCTTCCAACAGGTACAAGGGAAACCAGATTTCTGCCTCCAGAGCGGGTCTTCTCCACCCCATGGGGCTCATTCTCTACTCATCATCAAGGAACCGGCACAGCCTCTGGCTCCGTGCTAAGCACCAGAACTACGTGACCATCATTCAACGAGCGAGACCATCCCAATCCCTCTGCTCCAGGAGAGGGGAGCGTAAGTTTCCAATCGCCTTGCACCGGAAATGTGATTCATTCCGTCTATAAAACCTCTTCCAAAAAAAGCCAACACCATATTCTCCAAATGGGAAGCAATCTGAGCCTTATTTTGATGAAATCCTGCCCCTCCACCTAATGCATCTGCTGCAGAAGAGGAAGCAGTACATGCAGAAAGTCAGGGGACGGATCTGTTCTCTCTAACCTGAGCTTTATTTGCGATCACTGGGCCCAGGTTGGAAAGCCACTAGCGTGGTTGCTTGCCATTACCAAGCTCATGCTCAGCAGCAACCTCTGCAAATCTCTGGGTCTCCTTCTTTGGACCAGGGCACTGCAAGAACAAATACATCGTCTTTAAGAGAAAGTGTGCAAGACTGTAGGACTTTGCATCCCCTGCGTCAGGGTTTGTATCATCTTTTAGAAGGCTTTAGCAGCTTTTGGGAAATGAAGAGTTAACAAAAAATAATTGTTTATTCACTGGAAATAGAAAGAGAAAGTACAAGGGGCATGTACACACACAAAGGCATACATGCACATGCACGTGAGTCACATAAGGATTTGTCCCWAGAGCAATCCTCCGTGCCAAGCCCCACTCCCACATGTCCACAAAAAGAAAAGGTTTAAAACACCATGACTCGGGCTTTGCATTGGCTCCTGCACTCAGGGTCATGCAAAAAGGAGGGACAGGAGAAGACCACGGAGGAGCCGGGAAGCTCGGCCACCGTCGGCAATTTCACAGGAATACCCAGGCATAACTCGGCAGCGTCCGCAGCCCCGGCCAGGGCCAGGAGGCAGCGTGGCACCGGGCAGACGGCCTCCCCGCAGGCAGCTCAGCAGGTCTTCGCTTCGGGGAGACAAGCCCCTTCCCAATAGCAGGGGGCAGAAACTCAGCCAGGTGGGAACCCCAAAACTCAGACTGGCAATGCAACAGCTTTTCTGCCCTTTGATGAATCCAACCCTGAGTTTTGCAACCCCTCCAGAGAAACAGAAGCAAAACCAGGAGTTTGGGCCCCTASAGCTTAAATGCACTGGCAGTGCAAGGGGTGCCCTTTCTCCAAGCAGTTATCTGCAGTAACATTAGATGCAATAAGCATGAAGCTCAAAAGCTAAAGTACTGACTAATACGTCTTAAAATAAAGCAAGTGTTCACACTAATTACTATTTCAGTTACTCATACTGATTGCAAACATAACTCCCAGCTTGGGAAAAAAAATTGCTTTCATGGGCCACAAATTAAATAAATAATAATGTTTTTTTTTTGATGGAAGATTAGAAGAGAAARTAAGGCCAGGCATGAGAAATAGCAGGAACATAGGAACTCTCACCATGATTCATCTGGCACACAGAATCCTCCACCAACTGCTTCAGGGAATAGTACATGAACTCTTGCAGGAGAAAATTACAGACAGCCTACCTGGAGGAAAGTAAATTCCTGATCCTCCAATAGCTATGGGTTAGATATACTCYGGAACAGAAAAGGGCTGGTATTCCTTTCACTAGCGCTTGCTGGCTTGACACCTTTGCTTTCTACCTCTAGAGATCAAGGTTTCAAAACTGAACACTCCAGACAGAATAGGGGTGAATTATTTCAGTAATTTGGTCCTGAACACACTGCAAAGCCGACTGGTGCATCAACCCTTCTAAAAAGGATTGGCCCAAATGCAAACGTATAAAATACAAACAACCAAACTGGCACATAGCTTCATTCAAATGCTAATGCCTAATATGCCAAACGACGTAACCACGCTGCAGAGCGCACAAACAGACTATCATCCACTGGCAACAGCCAAGGCTGCGCTAGCAGAGCAGCTTCCCCATTCATCCATTTAATCTCATTTGAAGATAAGTGTATTTGCAAATTAGATTATTTTAATTTATGGCTCTACAGTTTGTTCTTATTTAGCTACCAATCTAAAGCTATTCCTGACCTCTCCCATCAATCCATATCTTGACAAATACAAAACTGCCGTAAAGTCAGCAAATACCCTATACAGTCCCTCCTCTTGACACACGACTTCTCCTTGCTATTCTTCACCCTCTTTTATGGTGGAAGAATTTAATCCTGACCACTCTTCCTAGCACAAAAGCAAGGTATCTACCTACGTGCTGCATCTGGATAGAAATCGAGTGAGAACAAGCCAGTCCAGACAGGAAACTCCAGCTCAGTTCTGTGAGGATGCCCACAACRCCGCTCTGCATCTTTTACAAACACTGAAGCAGTGGGGTTTTTCAGAACCGATCAGTGCTGCCCTCATCCYGCTCCCTCCGAAGTCAATCGAGGAATTAACCCTGACATCAGGCCCCCTCGCTGAGGCCTGAGTTACATGATAAAACGATAAAAGCGCATATTCAACGTACAGAAAAACCTCTTTGGGGGATATCACTCCGCTAGCAAACCTCAGGGGCAGACCCAGCCACACCAGCACGATACCCGGAGGCAGCGTAATTACGCTGGCAGAGATTCCCTCCTCTTTGCATAAAGGGACTTCTGCCAAGGCAGCCCCACCAACGCTGCTGCAGCCACGCAGGTGCTGCGCTGCGGAGAAGACCTTCATACTGGTGCCGCAGGCAAGATCTTAGTTTGTGCACAGATTCCTGTTGCACACACAGCTGCTTTACGCRTTTTACAAAAGCGCCTTGCAAGCCACCAGCCAGCTCCGGTCTAGTCTCACTGATTCCCAGGGACACCCCAATAACCCGGAGATTAACACGAGGCTTTGCCAGTACAGCTTTTATAACACAAAAAAAGATGCTTCAGATCTCGACTTATAAGGTCAGTGAAGACGCACAAATCTCCACATAAAAAGTCATCTTCATTAGCCGGCTTTTTTCCATTTTAAGTACTGCTACCTAAAAAGGTTTCCACCTGGGGAGAACGCTGCCATATGAAAACAGGCACATCTGCAACACAAAGGTCCCAGGCCTCATTTGTTCTGCCTGACAGCTCTCAGCGGAGGAATCTTTGTCATTCGTATTTTTGGTTCTTCAGGAACGAACCCCAAGGAGCGAGATTTTCCCTCRTTCGTTCGTAGTACGCATCCCTTGCGGTCAAAGAATCGCAAGGGGAAACATCTTTAAGCAAGTAAAAAGCAAACAGAGAAATATAGGTTAAATACAAGYGCAGAAGTGCCTCCTCTAGGTCCTGTCAACTCCAAAGCAGACAAGAAGGGAGGGAGAGCAAAGAGGGATCATCTGTTTATACCTTGCTGCAGACTTGCCTCCAAACAAGGCTAGTACAAATACTAGAACAACTGTAGGAAGCACTGCTGGGTCATACTCAAAAAAAGTTACCAAGTTTTTTTTACTTGTAACAGAAATCTGCAATTTTAGCCTCAAAGCTCCAGCATTGTTTTTTACCTCTTTTTTCCCCCCCTTCCCCCTTCTCTTGGGGGGGGGGGGGGGGAGAGAGACAGCCTTTAGCCTTCAAGTTTGCAAGCAGCAGCACGCAAGTTAAGAGAAGCCTGTGTTCCTAACTCTTGACAAACCTCTTGATTAAGAGCCCCAGTTCATGATTTTTAATGACCAGAGCTGGCAGTTCGGCTCACACTCCCCTTCAGGCAGAGTCAAGTGTGTGGAGGCAGCAGGCGGCACCAACTCTCACAACGTTTAGTCTTTCATTTAAAGCTTCCGATCGCCTCCTATCAAGAGCGGGACTTCCCTCATCGCTGGCCCTCTGCTCCAGCAGCCCTTCCTCCAGGGACTCCCCAGCCCCTCCGGCATCCCTCCCTCCCCCCCGTGGGACAGCGCAGCGATGCCCTCACCACCACGGCTCTCATATGGTTCGTTTCAGGGGTACCTAAAATAGAGTTGAGCATCACAACTCAAAGGTAAGCCAAGAAAAAATAAATAAATAAAAAAGAGGGAAAAAAAACCCTAAACACCCAGGACTGTCTTCAAACTGGGCACTTTGAGGCCRTTGGGTGAGAAGAGCCAAGTTCACCACCCACACAGCACAGGCAGCAGCTTGCCCCGTTGAGCAGGGAGACTGCAGTCAGAGCAGCAGTAACGGTTGCAGGACTAGAGCTGCAGCGATCTAAGGGGCGATCTGCCAGAAGATGTAATACCTTTTTTTTTTTCCCCAGCTGGTCTAATAAAAACCCCACACAACACAAGCCTTCCTTTGAGCTGGTGTACCTTAATGCTTGCCCATTTTTTCCAGCTGCATCACTTGGTCTAATTGAAGACATCACCACTCCCTACAACCCTTGTCTCTTCCTCCAGCCAGTCCCTCCCAGAAKGAGAAATCTAGGTCATTCTGATGCTCTCACTGTGATACGTGCGAGTCTGCCGAAACGAAATAAAGATTTTGCCCTTAACTTGTTAAGTAGTTAACGTCCTGTGCACAGGGCAAAGGAGGCTTATTGTTCTTCGGACTAAGGATTTAAAGCTGTGACTCTGTTACAATCAATTAAGATGGAAGTTTGGGTGTCTGGAGGACTCACAGGAGCCTTCAGGCACCTCCAACAGTCTCCAGAGGCAGCAAGAGCGCAAAGGCCACAGCAACTCCAAAGCCTAGGTCAGCAAAGCACTGCACATGGACTACACTGTGAAAGCCCCAAGAAAACCCAGTCACATCTCTGGCCATCAGAGAGGGGATGTCCAAGCAGGTAGGAACAGAAGCACATTACACACTTAACGCCAAAAGCACACAAGTTGCATTTCGTGGCTACAGCAGCCCCCGTGTCCTAATCGGGTTCGTATCCTGCGAAATCTAGTGTTACTGAAGTTTCTCTAATCCAGAACCTGGACAAGAACAGCACTCGACATGTCCTCTCCTCCCCGAGCTCAAGCTTAGCAAGCTCCTGCTGCAGAACACTTCCAGGTATTAGGAGAACTTGTGAAAGCAGCTACCCCTAGTCCCCTTCTTGGCTCAGTCCCGACTAAATCCTATTCCACCAGTGTAGGTGGAGCACAGGTCCCACTCTTACCACAGGGGGTGAATTACACGTCTGTCTGACCTTTATTTGTGACTTGCAAGAGGTTACAGTGTCCTGACAGCTCCTAGCAGCCGGGTCTGAAACTGCCCATGAAGCCACACAGCGAGGCCAAGTTGGAAGGAAGGAAGGAAGTTATAACAGACTTTTTAAATAGTGCTATATAATACCTGAACCTTCTATTTTTGTGCGCTGATAATATGGTTTCCATGTTATTATTCTTCATACACAGCAGGTCAAGCCATTCTCGCTCAAACTGAGCGGAAACCGAGATTCTTCACCCGTTAAACCAAGGAGGTACACGCATTTAATCTCTGCGAGGCTCCTAACTTCAACGGTACAGCACAACCACAGGTCACACATTTCACCAACACCCCYATGGGTTTCCTTCTGCGTTTGTTTCTTACTTCTGCTTTACCTTTATGATCAAGTGACAATAACTTTAAATGCGCTACTGATTGCGGGTGGTTTCACAACCATCTACGCAGCCTCTGCAACGCCTGCATCACATTCAGTTACATCTCTGGCATGCTCAGAGATGCCAATGTAGCTTTCTGCCCAGAAAAGTCCTGCAAGATGTCTCTCATCTAAGGACAGCAATGCAGTTACATTCCTCCACGCTTACACAGGTTATTCAAAGAGCCACAAAACAGGAGGCTTCTTAGGCCGTCTTGAGAGTTACAACGTGGCTGTACTCGGCAGTCCCACCCCGGGTTTGCAGTCCTAATGAGGAGGGCTTGGCTGTTATTATTAAAAATACCCGTACACTTGAAGAAGATAGAACTCTTTCAAAATAGATATATTTGCTTTTCTGTTTAAATTAACTCATTAAAAACAATCATTTTGCTTCCTTGACTTTTCCCATGTCATTTGCAACACAGCAGGTTTCTCGTCTGGGGTCTACAGGGCAAAAAACAACCTGGGTACCTTTGTTTAAGGGGAATTTTCCTGTGTGCCCRGTCCATACACCTCAAGTCTCACGAGAGCAACTCCACGTGAGCAACTATTTTGCACTCTGCCATCTCTTTGGGCTCCCTCCTGACCTCTGTCGTTGGCAACGATATTCCCAAGGACAGTGCCCATCCAGTAAGGAATGGAGCGAGGCTGCGCTCTCCTAATAGCTATGAATTAACAGCAGCTTTCAAGTTACCCTCCTCCTTTCCCCAACAGGGTTGGAGCAAGGGACAGGTTCTGCACATACAAAATAACTCACTTCTCACGAGACTCTGTCTTTCAAGCTGATCCACGCATTTGCTCCAGCACGTTACACTAGTGTGTCGCATTCAGACCAGCAATGCTTAAGTCACGGTGACAACCGCTCACCAGACTCAGCACTCCACCGATGCTTCACTTCAGATCACTACATAAAGATTTACAGCCAACTCCTCCACCCCGTTTTAAGTTGTGYGCGCACACACCCACCCTGCATCCTGCGGTCCCTCGCACAACACCACCACTGTCACGTCCCCTGGGTCAGAGGGGACAACAGGGGGCACCTACAAGCAGGCAGCGGAGGTCTCCAAGTTGGCAAATGCTAGGAAAACCTCCAGTAGCTTACCGGGAGCCAGCTCAGGCCCCGTAGAGGGACCAGGCTGAAGGCACCCAAAGTACAACCATCTCCGCCCCCAGCCTGGGAAGAAATCAAGCCCAAATTAGTTATGCAAATTGTGGGATTCAAATAGTAAGAGTAATATGAGGTTAGATGATGATGATGATGCTTTTCAGAAGAACTTGGTGTGATTCCATTTCTAGTCAAGTGACAAATGCCAGACTATGAAACACACAGTGAATACGAGCTATTTAAAAACACAGGTGGTTTTACGAAGAAGGCAGTGTTAATACTAGCAACCAAAAAGCTATTTCCTGTCAGTTCTGGCTTGCAACGTACAGCTACCATTCCCTCCACCGTAACAACAGGATTACCTACTTAGAAAGTACATGTCCTGCTCCTCGATGCATGGAGGTACTCGTCTCGCGCACGCTAAGTGAAAAGTCATAAAGAGAGGTGTTTGGCGACCAAAAAAAACCCCCAAAACCCCCACACACTTAACAAAGGTCTCAGGTTTTCCTATTGGTGTTACAAATGCCCTAAAGGAACAGCTGATTTTTGGAACAAGCATCAGAGAAAGCACAGTCAGCTTCACAGATGTACTAAGTGGCAAGCAAGAGGCTAAATGCCAAGCTTTACTCGCAGGAGAAATCCTCGCACCAAGCAAGGTCAATGAGATTACACGAACAAGTAAGAATTGCTCACGCGAGTAAAGATGCAAAGTGTCAAACCCCCCATTTCAGCTCTGGCTTAGCGATCAGATGAACGCTATATGGGCAGCCTTTCAGCCATATGTGACTTCATGCCCAGGAAGATTTTGAAGCGATGCTTTCTTTCGTAATTAGAATGGACACGCTGCCTTTCCCGCAGTCTGCAGGTAAATCATTCACCGCTAATTACCTGACAAACCTAGGCGACATGGCTACCACCAAAAGCGCACTTTGAACTAAAAATTTTGATGCCGACAAAAATCGTTTGCGGTGCCTTACAGCGGGAATCAAAGCAGCGCTGTGCTAACGCAGGCACGGGAGGCTGCACATTTCTTCTGGAGAAGATCAGTTTAAGGAGCATGCTCCCTTCCTGCTCTGCCCGCTGTCTCTGTAGTCAGGCCTCCCCACCCAACTGGATGAGGTTAGGCTGTTCAGCTGTTTATAAAACGTAGTATTGCACTGAAACACACACTGCAACATTCTTCCCTCTCATTCCTGCAAGCTATATAAGGACATAGCCAATTCCAGCGTTTTCCCCACAGCGATTACTGATCCCTTTGCACTGGAACAGCCCCGGGTTGGTTTCCTGAACGTGTACTTAAATATATCCTAGGCCTAACAGCATTGTACTGGACGTTGTCATCAAATGGCAGCACAGACAGCTGCCAAATCTTGCAGGCTCAGTGCTCTAATATGGAACAGCTGGAGAAGGACCCTGCATTCTTCGCTCTGCGTAAACACTGGGGGCTCTGTTCAGGATCCGGCGGCAGCGAGGCCGGAAGAATTCCACCTATCGCGAAATGCGGCGAGCGGCACAGACTTCTCCCCCTCGCAGGCGGTGCTCRCCGTCGTCTCTTAAACGTGCACAGTCCGAAATTAGGAGCTCGAGCCCCCAAGTAATACCGTAGGATTTTAAACAAGAGGGATGCTTTGTAACGGGGGGGGGAACAGAACTATGCAACTGAAAGACAGGTTTAGCCTTGTCTCCTTAAGAAAYAGTCTCTGTTTCAGAAAGTCTGTTTAAAACTTGCATCTCTATATGATGTATATACATATGTGAACATTCACGTTTGTACATGCGTACGATCATCAACTCAAATACATTAACATACAGTGCAATTCTCACATCACTTATGTAATTTTTATACTGCTCTAACTCCATTTACTTCTGTGAAGTTGAGTAACTTGTAATGGTTTGTAAACAAGATCAGAATATATGAAAAAAACGTACACAGCTAAGAAAGTAACACATCGTATACATTAGACTATGTGCAGTACCATAAAACAGTCTACTAATATTTTCTCAGAGCTCCACTGAAACACAAGAGGGTATTCAGAGCTGCAGGAAAAATGTGTCCAAACAGAATCTGAATGATGAAATAGAAATTGCCACATTTAAAAAAAAAAAGAGAGAGAAAAAGATAACCCAGCTGCCCAGACCTTCAGAAAATAACAGTTCGTATAAGGTACCGATGGGGTTCTTCTGCATGTTGCAGAAAGCAAAGCAAGCCACGTTGTCCAAAAGAAGCCTAGAAAATCCAGACTCTACGTGACCTGACTAACTTATTTGAGGGGAAAAAAAAAAAAAGAAAAAAGAAGCAATCATTCATGCTACCCTAGTTGCACCATGCAATAGACTGAAATAGTTTGCTGTGAAAAATCCAACTGAAATAAGCCATCACCAGTTTGAAAAATAAAACATAAAAAGGGAAGCCGTTAACACAATCCAGCCGTTTTGCTGGGAGCCCTGGCTCCCCAACCTCCCTCTCTTTCCCCCCCCCCTTTTTTTTTGGCCATCATTAGGGCATCAATCAGAGAACAATGTAGCATTCAAAATGGAACGGTTGCACCAAAACTTACCAGGGTTGTTGGCCTCCCCTTCAAGGATGTGCAGCTCGGTGCAGTCTGCCAGGGAATGCTCCAGGCAGAGCTGGAGGAAACGGGCTTGGGTCCGGCTCACTCGCTTCAGCAAGGAGAGCAAAGCAACAGTCTGCTCGCACTCGTTCCAGCCTTTAAACCACCCGGCCAGCACTCCAACCTGGTCTCGAAACATCATGATTAGGTGGTGGCCAGGGGTGGTGGGGGAGCAGGGAGTAGGAGGATGAACCTCTGCGGGGAAAAAAAATAAATAAATAGGAAATCCTTCCCCTCCCCGAGTTTATTATCTCCCCCACGTCTTGTCTCACAATTAAAAATAACAGTAATTTAAAAAAAAAAAA
>NW_020447530.1:4592780-4593787 GCF_003343035.1 Apteryx rowi | reverse complement strand
CGTGTGCGAACACAGGCGCACACCTAGATCTACCTATCTACACGTATAAATCTCAGCAAGGCACAGGAGTACGTYTAAGAGCTGCCTCTTCCTCTCGGCTCCGCCGGGGGCTTTCGGCGGGGYGTCTCGGGCGGCCGTGGGGGACCGCGCGCACCCGGACGGGCCTTCACACCTGCAAGAGAGGGAGAGGGGGGCGCGCTGTGACGGTGCCCCGCGCCGTGACGGTGCCCCGCGCTGCGGGCAGCCGCTGTGATTCAGCACACGGGGACACCCGGCGAGCGGCCCACGCGCGGGGCGGCGGAGGGATGCGGGATCCGCGCCCCGGCGCTGACGAAGCCTTCCTCCCGCACAGAGGAGGAGGAGGAGGAGGAGGGGGGGGGGAGGAAGAGGAGGGAGCTCCCTGTTGCTGCCGCAAGGAAGGCTCCCCCTCCGCCGGGCTCGGCCCCGGCACGCAGCAGCGGGGCCCGGGCACCGCAGCCCCGGTGCCTTCCTCCCCGCTGCCGCCGCCGCCTCCTCCTCCTCCTCCGCCAGCCAGGCTGCAGCAGCTCCGCCAACAGCACTGAGCCGGCTCCGGGCTGGAAACGGCCCCCGGCGAGCACCCCTTCCCAGTACATCCAGTACCCCCTTCCCAGGGCAGCCAGTACCCTGGGCGGGGGGGGCAGAGCACACCCTTCCCAGTATGTCCAGTACCCCCTTCCCAGTGCACCCAGTATCTGGGGGGAAGCAAAGCACCCCTCCCAGTGCAGCCAGCACCCGGGGGGGGGGGTGCTCTGTGCCCCCCTCCCAGTACAAACAGTACCCGGGGGGGGAAGGAGGAAGCAGCGCACCCCCTCCCAGTGCACCCAGCACCCCGGGTGGGGGGGGGGCGCAACTCCCCCTACCAGTGCCCCCCGGGGAGGGGGGGAGAACAAACCCCTCCCGCCAGAGGACCCAGCACGGGGGGGGGGCAGCAGAAGGCCCCCCCCCAGGGCACCCGGGAGGCCCCCGGCGCCCGCCGCGCGGGCCCC
>NW_020447530.1:4567775-4592014 GCF_003343035.1 Apteryx rowi | reverse complement strand
GCACCTCTGCAAAGCGGGGATCCCCCGGGATCCCCCCCAAAAACGCTTCGCACCGCCCGGAGGGGAGTGAAAAATAACAAGCAGATTAGCGCCATGACGATGTCGCGGCGCCGGGGCAAGCCGCGCAGAGCGAGGCGCCCCGCACACGCGTGCAGCAGCAACGCGCTCCGGCCCCTGCCCTGCTCGCGGGGCGCCTGATTATTGATTTGCAGAGCGATGGTATCCACCGGTCTGCGCCTATAATTATTCACAGCGCAGCGGCTGCCGTGGCGCCTGCCCCGGCCCTGGGTAGGAGGCAGAGAGGGTCCCTGCCCCGGGCAGCCGGCAGGGATACAGCAGGGATACGGCAGGGATACGGCAGGGATACGCTTCCCGGAGGTGCCGGACTCGCCGCAGAACCCCGTCTCTGCACCGAGAGCCAAACCTAAGCGCGAGGCCTTCGGGCCGGAGGCCGGAGCACCTCCGCCAGGGCCACCAGCGGCTCAGAAGCCGCACGGTTATAAATATTTTCGGCTCCGAACCAACAGCCCTACAATGATTTTACGGCGAATTGCCCCCTTCCTGCGTGGCGCTCTSAGCATCGGCAGCTGGGGTTGAATTTCCTGCTGGATTACCGAGAAGGGAAACCCCCAGGCTTACCCCCTGCCCTCCCCAACCCCCCACCAGGCCGGGTTTGTGATAAACTCCCTGGTGCTCTTACCGAAGAGAGGAGCTCAGGCCTGGGCCGGGCCGGGAGGTTCTGCCACCACGGCTGTGCTGACGGACCCAGCCTTTCCTTGGGACCAAAAAAGGGGCTTTTGCTCCTCTTCCTTCAGCTGCCGGAGCGCGTGGGAGGAGCGGGAGGGTGCATTTAACGTGCGCTATGAGTGCATTTAACGGCAGCGTAGCTGGGGCCGCAGGGGCTCCGGGCGGCAGCGCGCTCTTGCAGGAGGCCCGTGGCGCTCGGGGGCGGCGGGTGGCGGAGCGGGCCGCGGAGCCGGGCGCGGGGCTCCCCCGGCCGGGGCTGCAGGTCGCGCCGGCCCGCTCGGGTCCCGCTGGGGAAAGCCACCATCTAGCGGGCTGCGGAGGAATCACGGCGCCGGCGGATCCCGCCTCCGGTGGATCCCACCTCTGGGGAATCTCGCCTCCAGTGAGTCCCACCTCCCATGGATCCTGTCTCCAATGAGTCCCACCTCCAGCGGATCCCACATCCACAGGTCCCACCTCCGATGGATCCCACGTCCCACGGGTCCCACCTCCAACAGATCCCACCTCTGATGGATCCCACCCCTGACAGATCCCACGTCCGACAGGTTCCACCTCCGACAGATCCCACCTCCAAGAGATCCCACCTCCAGCAGATCCCACCTCCGACAGGTCCCACCTCCGACGGATCACAGCTCCAACGGATCCCACATCCCTTGCGTCCCACCTCTGACAGAAACCATGTCCAATGGGCCCCACGTCTGATGGGTCCCACCTCCRACAGGTCCCACCTCTGGCAAATCCCACCTCCAACAGATCCCACCTCCAAAGGATCACACCTCTGGCGGGTCCCTCCTCTGACAGATCACACCTCTGACGGGTTCCACCTCCGATGGACCCCACTGCCGGGAAATCCCACCTCCGACAGATCCCACCTCCAAAGGATCACACCTCTGGCGGGTCCCTCCTCTGACAGATCACACCTCTGACGGGTTCCACCTCCGATGGACCCCACCGCCGGGAAATCCCACCTCTGACAGATCCCACATCCGATGGGTCCCACCTCTGGCGATGCGGGATCACAGGATCGCACCTCCCAGGCCGCAGGAGCAATAGCATTTTACCCCAGAAGTCTTGGGGGCGCGAGCACCGCATGGTGCAAATTGGCTTTCGATGTTCGTACGCCTGGTGCTCAGTGTCGGGTCCTGTCCTCGGTGGTGCCACCGCTGCTGGGCTCAGTCAGTGGCACGGAGGGGTTAACGCCACGAGCATTAGCCCTGTCGGGGGGCAGGATTTGCCATTCGGGCCATCGATGCGCGCTGCACATTTTGTTTGCCTGGTGGGATGAACGCTGCAGGTACCTCCAGGAAGGAGAAATGAAAACAAGGGAAAGCGCAAGCCCTGCGCTTGCAGGAGCCTGACCGATGTTGCCAGGCCGGGAGCACGAGCCCGCCTAGCGCTTCCTAAGCAAAACTGAAGGTGCGAAACGTGTTTCTTTGTGGGCACAGGAGAAAGATGTCAGACGTGTGATCCACACACGCCTTGAAGTGCCGGTGCCTTAGCAGCATTTTCCACCGCAGGGTCCCATTGCTCTGCAGGCAGTGGGGCCTCGTGCGCCATCCCCAGGCGTTGGGGAACAGAGACAGAGGCAGGGAGAAGTGTTGGGAAAGGAGCAGCAGGGGGATGACGGCTCCTCCTTGGGCACGGGGAACGCTGGTCGCTGTGTCCAGGCTCAGACCAGTACGGGCTGGGGGCTGACCTGCTGGAAAGCAGCTCTGTGGAGAAGGACCTGGGAGTGCTGGTGGACACCAAGTTGACCATGAGGCAGCAATGTGCCCTTGTGGCCAAGAAGGCCAATGGTACCTTGGGCTGCATCAGGAAGAGTGTTGCCAGCAGGTCAGTATCTGAAGGGAGGGTGTCAAGAGGATGGAGCCAGACTCTTCTCAGTGGTGCCCAGCGACAGGACGCGAGGCAACGGGCACAAACTGAAACACGGGAAGGTCCATCTGAACATGAGGAAAAACTTCTTCACTGTGAGGGTGACAGAGCACTGGACCAGGTTGCCCAGAGAGGTTGTGGAGTCTCCTTCTCTGGAGATACTCAACACCCACCTGGACACRATCCTGTGCAATGTGCTCTAGGTGACCCTGCTTGAGCAGGGGRGTTGGACTAGATGATCTCCAGAGGTTCCTTCCAACCTCAGCCATCCTGTGATTGTGAGCTCCCCAAGGGGAGGACGCGAGATGGGGATCGCTCTGTGCAAAGCGTCGTTTCCGACAGCTCCGATACGTCACGCGCAAACGCTCCAGCTCACGGAGATGCTGAGGAGTTTGCATGTAACATGCCTCAGCTTTCAGTATGTCTTGTGACTAATTAAGCGAACGTGAGAGGAGATCCTCGCCAGCAAACCGCAGCCATCTGCCGCATCCCGCCGCTCCGTCCTAAGAAACGGTCCATCAAAGAGCCTCGCTCATCCCCGCCTTGGTGCGGAGCTGAGGAGCTGCCAGGACACACCGTGGGGGGCACCGCTTGCGTGGGGACGGGCAGCGGGGCTCCATGCGCCACCGGTAAGAGCACAGGGAGCGCGGGGCAGGCCGCCACGCGCCGGGAGCGCAGATAGTGCCCTGCCGTTGAGCCCGCAGGAGATTACAAACGGCTGCTCTCCGTGGCGCCCCAACTAAGCGAGATCCTGGGGGAGCACGATCCTGCCGGAACTCCATTAGGGTCTCATGTCCTACAGTGTTCGGAGGTTTCTATGGAAATTAAAAAATATAAGTGTGCCCGTAACTGGTAAAAGAAACACCCTGATGCCTCAATAGATGAGGGGGATGAGAGAAAACAAGCATCCTGCAGTAATACCAGCCAAGCGGGTGGTCTGAGCGAATTAGGGACTCTCGACTGCTCATGGGTTCGAAGGAAGCAGTTGCTCATCTCTGCTGAAGCTGTCTAACCACGTAGTGATCTGGAGAAAGGATGAGGACCTCCACCAAGCAGCGGCTGCCGAGCAGCGCAGGCGCTAGGGAAYGCCGCTCCGCATGGGAAGCCGTGCTCGCGCTGTACGGGCTGCTTAGCCACCGTCGACGGGTTGCTTTGGGAAGACCCGACTTCGCCCATGAAAACGCCACCGCGCCGTGCTGCGAGAGCCCTGGCAGCCGCCGTTGCCGTCGTGCCACCTCGGCCCACGGCGGCTGATGGGTTTGCTTGCAGGGCCCCCAGGGACGCAGAGGCAGCAAAATAAATCAGCTTAACTAACGGCTCTCAAAGAAGCACCCTTGCAAATGTGTCACAGCCCTGTGACGCCTCCAGAGTTAGTGACTAGCTAAAGAAGAGGAGAACACGGGACATTTATTTAACCAGACAGGCAGCAAAGTCCCCTTTTGCTCTTCCAGTTCCAAATAGCCCCTTAGGTGCGCATATAAACGTAGGCTTTTGCATCGTAAAACCTCACGCAGCCSAATTGTCCCAGCAACGGCAAGTGAGTATTTGCAGGATTTGTCTTTGCAAAACGGAGGCTTCCAGGTGGCCTGAGGGCAGAGAGGCCCTGGGGGCAGCGCGGTTATGGGGCAGGGGGGTTCTGCAGGGGGGAGACACCCCGCATCCCGTCCCACCCCGCCGGAGGTGGGACGTGCCGTGCCCCGCTTCCCGCGCACCCTGCAAAGGCCCGCGTGGCTGCGTCCCATCTCCTCGCGCCGTGTTTACCTACAACAGCCTTCGCCAGCCCCTTCCAGCCGGTGCCGCTGCTAATGAGAGCAGCTTGCTGGAGGACTCGGAGCGCAAGCAGATGGCCCTGCTGGAACGAGACGCGGGTCCCTGCGGAGGCCGCGCTCGGCTGCGCCGCTCGGCTCCCCGGCAGACGGGAACACTGCATTAGCACCAGCAAGGAAATTGCGTCCCTCGCTACCCCCTTTTAAGCAAGCGATGCTCTTTGGAAGCCGGTTTCCAGCTCGAGATGTGTGTCAGCAGCACAGCTACTAAGGGAGTTTTTGCATTTAATTATTAATAACACAGCGTGCCCAGCGTGAACAAAATGAGGGGGATTTAAGAAGAATTTCCTTGAGAGCGTAAGAGTTGCCAGACTGSGTTAGGTGTTAGATGTAGCCCGGACGCTGGGGTGGAGGGAAACCTTCGTGCTTTCGCCCTGCGAAGCGGCAGATAATCCAAGCAAGCACACGGCGGGCAACGCAGAAGGAAGCAGCTCTCATCGATTCCGCTGCTCGTGTTTCCAGATACGCAATTTTCAGGAAAAGCCACATAAGTAGCATCTAGATTTGCACCAGCTTGTTAGATCAGACTGATATTGGCCTGACTCAGCCTGACCAAAGTCCATCTCCAAATCCTGGTATGAAGGATTATCTTGCTCCAAGTGTGAGACACACAGAAGACTGCAAAAACTGCAAGTTATTGCTAGCCTTGTGCTTTTAGGAGTTCATCTGGAGAAAGAAGGCTCTTGATTGAAAATCAGTGATTTATCTTTGGGTTTGCATTGTCCTCGTACGGATTCGTCCCACTATCTGCAGCATAGATAACTACACAGTTAAAATAACGAGAACATGAATTATATCCCAGCATTGATAGCTGTGGTTAAAATTGGTGCTGCTGGGGCAAAGCTTTCTAAACTGCTAGGTTCTCCATGGTTGCCTCCAGCTTCACCAGCGTTCAGCCACCTCTCTGTCCCCACCAGCTCTTTCGGTAGCCATCCAATTACGTGGGACRATGGAAATATTGGCTATGCTGGAGGACACTGTTTTTACGGGCACCTTTGGGAGAGGAGCACTCGAGATGCAGAACAACCAGGGGGAGTTAGGGCAGCAGCCGGGAARGCGAGCTCCTCGCTTGGTCTTTCTCTTTGGGCGATAGGAACAGCTTGGCCCTGCTGGCACTGCCCACCGCAGGTAGTGATGTTCCTTACAGCTAGCACGGGGATTGCTGCAAGGAGGTCCAACAGTTGGACCCASGCGGCCCTGGGGCACCGAGGTACGAGCGGATAAATCCTGCCCAAGTGGAGGATACAAATGGCTCCATCAAAACATCGCAGAGTGTCAGGAGGCCTGTGTACCATCACATAGCTTTTTCAGGACAGCAAATGGTTTGTTAGTGATAGAGCAGGAAACGTTGCTGGACTTGATGGAGGCTCTTTAGAGTTTGTTAAGAAGTTGGGGCTGAAAGGGAAAACTGTAGCTGGCCGATGTATTTACACATTCTCATGTCTCTGGTAAGATACTTAAAGACCAAAAGACTGGAAAAGCTATAGCCGTTCTTAAACTTGAATCCACCAGCTCTTGGCAAATATCCTTCTTTGGTCCTATAGCAAAACCAAGGGTAACTTCTTCTTGTGTGATTTAAGCTGGCCTCGGAGCAAGTTGTCCCAGCGGAGGAGGATTTGGATGACGCTACAGCCACCCTTGCCAGGGTCGAGTACTGGCCACCTAGGAAGAAATCAGCTTTCAAAAGAAAGGCAGCAGCTGGGTTGTCGATCTTGTCGCTGTGGATGGCAGCGTCTGGTGAGAAGCATTGCTTTTCAAGCTGTCGTGTGCCATAAATCGCTGCCCTATTCTTACTTTGATCAATGAAACGCGCCGCCGTGGAAAGGGGTCTGCTAACCTTGGCAACCAGAGCAGTCACATGAGGAAAAGCAGCTTCTGACTCCCTCGAGGCTCCCTGATTCCAGCAATTATCCGCAGCCTCGATGCCAGCAACATCCCACCCCAGGCTTCCAGCAAGCCGATGTATTTTGAGCTTTGCAGCCCAGGCTCGTTCCCTGCAGGGGAAACCCTCGCAGATCAAGGACCTTCAGGAACCGGAGACCAAAATCTAATGCCTCAGAGCATCGCATCTATGTTGCACTTGATCAACCAAGAAGCAGCAGATCTCCGGTGGGTCTCTGGGGTTTCACTGCTTAGAGCTCTCTGAACTCAACAGCATTTGCGGAGTTTAAAAAAAAAGGAACAACTATCAAGATAATTCACAAGTTAGCAATCCTCCCTCTAGCCTGTTTGTTAAAATATTGCTCACAAGAAGCTGATAGACGCAGAAATAAATAGCGCTATGAGAGAGATAAGTGATGCATTAGACTTTTCACCAGTCCCTGACTACAGCTACTATTAAAAATCCGCCAAGAAATACTAGATGTGGAGCGGCTACACAATGGGAGAGTAAAAAATATTAGGAACAGATGAAAACTCTCATGCGATGAAGACAAAAACCTCGAGGAGGCATCTAAAACCTAAAAAAAGCTTTCGGGGTACAAATCTTCTGGCAATACAAGGACACTGCGGACTGAGGATAATAAAACACAGGTAGCTATTAGTAGTCCAGATCATTTATTGCTGGTCCCCTGGGGGTAATTCTGGGATTCGCATGAGCATCCAAACACTGCATAGGTAGTACAGGTATTTTTTGAATAATGTGAACACAGTGACTTGTCATGTCATGGCTATGGCAAACGTCACACCGTTGCCCTTTTTCTGGCTGAGGAGGACATGTAGGGAGGAGGAGTGAAAGGAGTTTCTCAGGCTTCCCTGAACCCTAGTGAAGGCTCAGGAACCTCAGCGAGAATTTATAATGTCGTTGCTTTTCAAAATATTGCAGGAGAAAGAGAGCAACTCCTCTCTTTGGACAGCYGTCTCAGTTGAAGGCTTTGTCTAGTCTTAAGAACTTCCTTACATATAGCTTTTTGCTGTTTTAAATCATTCCCATTACACAATGGCATAATTAAAACAGTGTCTCTCTCCTAGTGTAGATGCAGCTGGCTCCAGACAAAGGTGCCTCTGTGTAAGTGTTGCATATTCCTACAAATCTGTAGGGCACGGGGTGTGATGGCTTTGGGGGGGACCCAGCACTGCGTGGGGCTCTCCCATGCTTGGTCGTGGCCTCATAACTGCGGTCGGGAATGCACCTGCATCACGGGGCCACTGCGCCCGGTCAATGCAACGTTAAATCGGTAGTAATACTATTTAAGGTTGTCCAGAAATATAATCCCTGGTTTCTCTTTGCCACTTCTTGCCCAGCATACTCCTACAAGGCAATACCGAGGCTTTCTAATGGTTCAGCTAGAGGAGGACTTCTGCTGTATCAGACAATATTCTGCTATTGCAGGCATTAATTACACCAGTCATGAACACCCAGGACACCAGGGACTTTGCAGGGGCCGCATGTCCACTTCAGCGACAGAGGCAAGTTCTGGTTCATCGTGGATACCAGGACAACTGAGCAAGTCGTGACCGGTGGCCACTTACTGAAGAGACTTCCATGTTGAGCACATCAGCCCTAGCCCTTCCGTGGCTGGTGATCCCCAAGCTGGCCGTGCAGAGCTCGGTCCCTCTGTGGGTGCCGGAGCTGAGCAGAGCCCAGACTAGCAGCGGAGGCTCTGACACTGAGTCCTGGCTCCTTTTACCGTACCTTTAAGTTAGATGTTAGCAAGTAAATAAATCAAATTAATCAGATTCAGTGGGAAGGTCTTACCAGAGCTGAACAAACAAGTGTACGTGGGTTCTGACTTGCTCACACCCGCCGAAACAGGAGATACTGAACTCCCCCTTCCCTTCTTACCTGATGGCGAATAGCAGGATACCAAGCGTTGGCTACTGACAGCTCAGCGCACAGCTGTGGTCCGCTAAAGGTCAGTGGTCAACTGGGGTGATGATGATGAGACCAATTAGAGTACCAAGCACTAAGAAAAGAGCACAGTTACAGTGYGAGGCTAGCATGGGTGTTTTGAGAACAGCGGAAAAGGCCAAATACATTTGATTTCATAAAACTGAATCATGATGTGTAAAAGACCAGAAGYGCTGGTGGTTGGTTTAATAGCCCAGTTTAGAATCAGTACCCACCAGGCCCTATTGCTAGAGTGTTTACTCAGCTTCATAGGGTCTGCAGTAGAAGGCAGCACCATTTTAGCCCGTAAAGAGTAGGGGTCAGGGCATTAGCTAGCTTTCAGAATGCCTTATGGGAATTCTGAATTCCCTATAGGAAGGGGAAGACCCATTTCAAGATGAATTGACCAGAATTGTCTCCCTCCTTTTATTTCTCTTCTACTTGGGCAGGGAGGAAGGGAGGAAGATCCTAACAGAGGAACTTTATCTACTTTATCTACTATCTAAAATATCCAYGTCATGGTCCACACCTTGACATTTGGAAAGGCACCATGGGACCTCTCTTGATAATATCACTTATTTTGATCAACTCATTTCAAAGCCTAGGCTCTGAGTAGAGCTAATGAATGATACCAAGTGGTGAGGGTTGCCTCCTGTCTCTCCCCTGCAACAAAAATCGTTACAAGTTTGTAATACCCCAGCGCTGCTGAAAACGAGCAAGCCTTGTTGCCAGAAGTCTGCATGTTTCTTGACATCACCAGATCCATAAACATCATCTGTCATGAGTAAATGAGGAATATTATATTACCTCTATTACAACAGGGTGACAGAGCAGCACAGCCTCTGTCAATAAACTGTGTTTTTGTGGATCACAGGGAAGATTTTATTTCTCTATTAGTGTCTTGAATCCCTGTTTTAAGAGAACCAAGGGACACCCAAGGCAGCTTTAGATGAGCTCCTTTTACTTCTCACCTGGTCTTTATTTTGAGATGGCTTCTTAGAAGATGGGCAAATGTAATAAGCCAGCTACTGTACTTTTTATAACTCTCAATCAGCTCTTTGATTTGGGCCAGAAAGGAAGTTTGTTAGATCTGATAAAACAACTAGCATCTCTGGAAAGCGTTATTAAGAGAAGAACATGGAACAAAGGAAAAGCTGGGACAGACTTAACGGTAAATAGATGGTCTGGAAGGTCAGAACAGCTACATCCTGTTGGCCATTATTATTTAAAACTGGCATCAACTGGTTGAAGGATAAGACAGACCAGGCAAGTCTCTGGGGAGTTTACTGGAACAACATTTTACTTTGAGAGTAAAAAAGCCCACAAGCTTGGATCACGCTGACTGGTTGGGAAATTTTGATGAATCGGTGCTGTTGGTGACTACTGTGGTCTCATAGTAAGTGACACCTCTTTCTCTGATCATCTATATGGACAAAATTAAGTATCTGTTAACTATCAAGCAGTGCCCGACTCCAGATTAGAACCAGGGCAGCACCAACTGCTCCCTTGCAGTAATGATTTGTGTGGCCGCTATCCCATATGCAGGAAGTATAAACTGCTCATTTGGGAACAGCCACTGTCATGGCTCAGGCTCTTTGGTGGTATCTGTGGAGAGGTCACTACATTAATTTTTCTGGGAGCCCATGAAGGCATAGAACCACTCATACCAGCTCTCCATTTCACAACAGCGACAYGTGGGCATGAAGGGAAGTCTGAAGAACAGTTAGTTCCACCATCCTCATGTTAACTGCTCCCATTTAGCAGTAAAACAGAGTTAGTGACACAGAGAGGCTAAAGTCAGCAGCTACCTCCATCAGCGCTAGTTTGCCTTCAGCAACTTTTCTGGCAAAGATGGATTAGAGCAGAGGATCAGCAAATGACAGAGCAAATCTGCCAAGGATGGACACTAAACGATGCCCAAGTCTTTGATGGTATGTAGCAACCAAGGCAGCAAAACTCAGTGCAAGGCCACATGGAAGGACAAAGAGATTTTTATTTTAAAGAAGAATGATTTCACCCACTCTTTCTTTCATACTCATTTTTGCACACTCACATACTAGCACCAAGTGCTAGCCTCCAAGCGTTCAGGTCAGGATTACTTGTGGTGACAGAGGACAAGGGATGTTGTCTGTCAAGTCCTCATCACACCTTTGTGGTTCATCTTGAGTGCTGAGGACACTGCATGATGTTTACGGTCTCTATACTCTCTCTTAACATAGGCAGCTCTGGGCCTGCTTGTGGAGCAACAACAATGTGATGCAACTCATCTGTATTGCGGTCTCACCTGTGGCATGGCCCTGGTGCAGTCAGCACTCCCTCCAGCACGGGTCCTCTCAGTTATTACATTCTTCTTGGATTTCCTCTTGCTGTTCTCAATCTCCTGAACTGCTGCATATCCACCATTCTTTGCCATGATGATTTCTATACAGAACCTTCTGGCATCAGAAGCTCTCTGCAAGCACCAATCAGTCCTCACAGACACTTATGTATTTAATTACTGTCTGACACACAGTGCAAGTGAAGAGTGGATTTGGCCAGCAGTTTATTCCTGAGATGTTCCTTGAAAGGAAGGTGACCCTACATAAACTAGATAAATTGTCTTGCAAATAGCCTATGGATCACTGGCTGGAAATCTGTGGCCACATGCATCAATTCCCAACCTCTACCTGTCTCTACAACTAAACATTACTCTTTGCATGACTACCTAAATCTTATTCAGAAGTGACTACCAGGACTTTGGAAGCAGGGTCAAGGCAAAACAAAAGACAGAACGATGGAAAGATTAAGATAGAATACCTTTGTGCAGGGGAAGCTTCCTTCCTTATTTTGGAGGTACACACAGAAGTCAGCACCAATAAAGGAGCTGCAGGAGAATGCAGCAGAACAGCCTGGAGCACGGCTTCCTTTCCCTGGCACCAAGCAGCTGTGCTGGAGTTGGATGTGGGGCAAAGCTACAAGGGAACAAGAGAGGGAAAGAGAGCAACTACTCCCCATTTCCTGCTGGTTCTAACAAGTGTTTGTATTTTGGTGTCTCGTACCAGCAAGATGTGAAACCCTGGCCTGTCTTACTTTAGGAGAATTTGGCTCTCTCTTAAGAAGCAAAACAACAATTTCTCTTCTCAACAAGCCATTTTTATTGCTTTTGACAATACACCATTGCAAACAAATATTTTCTTCTGTTCTTTAGCTTCTTTCTTTATTAGAGTAAGTAAATTTCCTGGGACTACTGATAGGGAAGAAAAAGTAAACAGTTAACTTGTTCTCATCCAGTCTGACATTGCAAATACAAAAGTTGGAAATTTGCAAAAGCGGGCTACTCCTGTAAGAATAACGCAGCAACACTGCCCAAGTTACCACTCTGTGGAGTAATTAGCTAACATTTACATGGAGAGCAAGTTCTTATAGCCCGTTGCTAACAAGGCTGAAGGCCTGCACCTCAAGATAACTTTGTGAAGGCTCAAGCTTGAAAGCATCAGTGAGGTTCAGTTCAAGTCAACAATAATCCACAAGAATCTCTCCACTGATTCCAGTGGGCTTTGGCTCAGGTCCCTCACCCCCCCCCCTTCAAAACAGCAGAAACATTTAGTGTCCTGAATGCCTTCAACTCCCAGCTCCTGCCACAGTCCAGCCTTCATCTACAAAATAAATACATGGATTTAACAATGAAGATTTACTTTCCTTCATTTGTCACATTCTGTAAAGTGCAATGTTTCTAAATTATACTGAATTAAAATGATATATTGCTCTGGTATTTTAAATATAATAAATATAGAAAGAGCTGTGTGCACTTCAATGCCACTTGTAAGTTTTATTCTTTGTTAGTAGATAAACTAAATTTAGTAATCAAAATAGCCTCCAATAATACTCCATGAAAAACTAGTAAGAAGTTATAAAAATAATCACATCCTTCCAAGATATCCTACACACTTGTCCTGTCCACACTGCAGAGAGAAATGTACTGTTCTTGTGGGCATATGGAGCAAAGATGAATAAGGAAACTGAAAATTATTTTACAATTAAAAGCAAACCCTACAAGTTAATGCTACATATCCTTCCATGAACAGTCTGCTTTCTACATTTAATCTTGAAGCATACAACTCAATTCTTCYWTTTTTTYCTCCATTAAAAAACTCTTCCARGGAGAACATCTTGCAAGACACGGGYTGATTCATCTTCATCTTGCTCCTTTTTACTGCAAAGTGGAAAAGATTCTTGAACAAACTGCCTACACATTGGACACTGCTGAAAATACTTAATGCAGCCATCACACAAGCATGTGTGCCTACAGGGGAGGAGCACCCAGTTCACTGTGCCATTCTGGCAAACAACACAGTCTTTACTACTTTCTTCATGCAATTCTGATTCATCTTCGGCCAGCCCGACCTTTTCCAGCAAGCTTCTGTCAGTGCTTGCCTCACCAGGGGAAGTATCGCTCAGAGATGGTGCAGTACTGTTTGCAGACATGAAGAGTTGCTAAAATACACATAAACACACACAAAAAAAAAATCAGCAGAAATCAACAAACTCTCCCCCCACACCTGAACATGCCAAGCAGGTTGCGCTAGGTCAGATTCATCGGGTTCCACTGGGAGAAATAGTGACAGACTCGCTCTTGCGTGAGCCAAGACAGTTTCTCAGACTTCAGTTACATATAATCCAGATGCATTGAATGATACAAAACACCGGGAAAATATTAAGGATAAGATGTCAAATCTTAGCTGAATCAAATCAATGTACATGCATGAACCTTACTAGAATTGCACAGATTTTGAACGCTACGGCTTTGTGCTTTCTGGCATATCATTCTCTATGCCTGGAGGGATGCTTCTATCCCCTTCTGCCAAACAGGTACCCACCACGCCTTCAAATCTACTTCATTCAACCCATTCTGCTTCCCGTTGTGTTGCAACCTCTGTTTCCTTTTTGTTTTATTTTATATGAAGCGCTAATTCTTCTGGGCATGATGCATTACTAAAGCCAGTAAACTAATAAGCACACAAAGGTGCCCAAGTAGTGCGTAGTACACAACTACACTTCAAAATGTAGCTGCACAGTTGTTTCTGTCCACAGTTTCAGCAGTATTTTTATAATGGTAACAATACATGAAAATAAAGCTTAAGAGAAAGAGCCTACCTGGAACAAATACTTCAGTCAAAAATGGCCAGGACAAAAATTTCTTGGGACAAATCTATTTCTGAATGAATGCTAATAAAGTCAACAGAATTAATCTGGCCAAGTGTCTAACTGATCAATATTGTAAGTTATTTTCATTATCACAGTAATACAGAAATGGTATAGAATCACATCATCAACTACCTAACAGGAACAGAACAAAGATCGTCCCACAATACGCACAGATATGGGAAACAGAACAGGAATGATGAGAAYGTTGATTAATCTCTGCTCTGTGCTACGCAGAATCCTAATCTTTGTGCACGACTGCAGTAAAAGGAGATTTTAGGGAGAAAAGCAAAAAGTAATGAGACTTCTGAGATTTTGATGAGACGCTCCTCCCAATCACTAGGGCAAAATAGGAGAAAGCACTTATTTGAGAGACTAGCAAATGTTCTATACAGGTGACAAATGTTCTATAGGGAGGAAGCATTCAACAGCTAGTTAAGTTATTACTGCTTTAATAAGCAGACAGGGACKCGTAGACTAGAAACAAATCTAGGTACTCTTAGTATTTTCATATAAAATATTTTTGCACAGCAGCTTTGGCTGAAATTACTTAACTAATAAAATAATTTTAACTATTAGCGGTTCTTTGCATGACAACAAAAGACTTGTACTAACTTAGTATACTGAAAGCCTACACAAACTAACTTAACACTGTAGCCCAAGTAAAACAAGACTCAGTTCATGCTCAGTTCAGCTTACCTTAAGATCATGGTATTGACCTTGGGCTAGAAGTAGATACTGATATAATATTCTGCAGGAAAGTCTGTAGCTCTCGTCAGGAACATGAATTACAGCCACCATTGATATCTACCAAAAAAAAGGTTTTATTTAACGCTTTTACCTTTCACATACATGATTTGTTGATTTGTATAGAACGCAGGGTCTGTATGCTTGAAAGCATATTTACTTTGTTCTTCTGACCTGCTAATTTCCTTAGACAATCAGGGCTGCAACAATATTGACTTTAAGTATAGAGAAAAAATGCTGGACAAGGTAAAAACAGTATGTGGCATAAGACAGTGCTTTGCGGAGTTTCAGCTTTCTGAACTGGTTTTATACGGAGTTCTGCCAAGGACGGTTTACACTGGAGTCACTCTCACTGCTCTTACCTAATGGAGCAAGGCACAACCAAAAAGCACCGAAGCACACGAAGTCCTCTTGACGTTACACGCTTATGCAGCTGAGGTAGGACTTACATAGCCATGCATGTGCCTCGTAGCAGCTACCTGCATAATAATTTCATCCGGGAGGAGCAGCTCCTAGACCCCTCTGAGCACAGAGGCTAAGTTCTGATGAGCCCTTCCTAGACAGAAGTGAAGTTGATAAAATCCAAGGATTTGCCTACAGTAATCTAGCCCCAAGCAAGTGCAGGGCACCTAAATCCAATACAGTGCACTCTTCCGCAGCTGCAATCCAGCCTGCCTCCAACACAAGAAATAACACTGTCAACTGAATTCTGAGTGCAGATTTATAGGGGAACATATAAAAGGCAAAATCTTCTCCACTTCTCTCTCTCACTTCCCTCACAAACACACAGACTTTATTTTTTAGACTCCAAAAAGCATTTAGAAGTGTCACTGATTGGCTTGTAAACTGAGTAAGCACAAGACAAAATTCACTGAAAAGGATTATTAGAGGACCCCATGGGTTGACTTCACTTCACTTCACCTAATTTGTCACTTCACTTTTCTGAAAATAAAAGCACTCTAAGCTTGCATGCTGTGTTTAATACCCTTTCCCTGCCCAAATTACATAATAGCCCCAGAAGGAAGGAAAGAAAGAGTGAAATTCAATATTATTGTCGTTCCCAGAAGCTGTCATRTGAGAAATGAAACCTGCAAGATAGTTTTTTGGTTGTTTTTTTTTCAAATGAGCATGGCAAATCAAACTTGCACTTCGAAAGCCACTATATGGCTAATTAAAAGCAGAGATTAAATGTATGTGTACATATACATATATATGTATTTATACTAAATGAATTTACTATCCTTTGGCAATAAGATTTTTTTWAAAAAATCACAATGTAACATATAGTTTCATAAAGATTTGTTAGTTTAGTTTTAGAACTCAAAAGCTATTAATTTTCCATTAAAATGACAGCTGTTGTATTTTGATAATAAGAGTTTAAAAGCTAACTTCATGGAATCACAGGATGGTTGAGGTTGGCAGGGACCTCTGGAGATCATCTAGTCCAAMCCTTCTGCTCTAGCAGGGTCACCTGGAGCACATTGCCCAGGATTGAGTCCAGATGGCTTTTGAACATCTCCAAGGAAGGAGACTCCACAACCTCTCTGGGCAACCTGTTCCGGTGCTCTGCTACCCTCACAGCTGCTGTGAGTGTTGCTCTCAGCGCACCAGTGTATTTGCATTACGGCATCCCACCATAACACAAGTACCTTCTCAATGACTGTGTGTCCTCAATTAATAGTTTGTTCAGAAATCTAGCCCATTTTTTGAACTGTGAGTAGGACCACTTCCTAATGCAAGTGTCTCCAGCTTCAGCTTCAAGTTACTGTCCCCTTATAATGCTATCCTATCATATAGAAATATATATTTATACTATATACTATACTATATATTATAATCTAGCAGAAATGCTATGCTGTATTTGATTACAGAATCCCTTTCCCATGAGCACTGGATATTTTCCTCTCTATGTAAATACCTGTACACCATAATCAAGCTACTTCTCAGTCTTCTGTTTTATGCATGAGGCCTGAGACCTAAATCTTCCACTTCAGCCCTTGCAGTCTTCAAATCATTTCTGTAACTGCCTTCTATGCTTACTCATTCTAGTTTTCTGGAGCTAGAGGAGAGTTCTGGCATAGAACCAAATAGGTACGATACGGCCACAAATACATTCAGGATGAAAATTAGAGGACAGTTTCTAACTCCCAGAAAAGAGATTCTGGAACATCATCTGTGACGGAGACAAAAAAAAAAAAAAAAAANTTTTAAGATGGAGCTTCATGCATTGATGTGAGAAATCATACCATCCCTTGTGGTAACAGAATACTGGCTGCAGGGGCAAAGGTCCCTTTCCCTACCACGCTTGCATTTCACAAGTCTCTTTCAATATTAGCTGGCTTGCAAGGAGTTCAGGTACAGTTATTTCTTTGACCACATTAACAGATTCCAATCATGTTCCTTTCCTCCAAAACCAGGGGAAAAATACCTCCCTCACTTTCCTTCCATCCCTTTCTTCTGAGTTAAGGAAYGAAAAAGTGGTGCTACAAATTCATCTCCATGCTAATATCAAGCACATTCAAACTCAAATTTACAGTTTCTTTATATTAAGCTAAACCAAGCTCTAAACATACATAGACATGCAGATCTGGGAAACAGCTGGGGGAAAAAAACTCTTGAAGGGGAGGATGGTGGGGCAAGGCAGTCCTAAGGTCGGTGACAAGAAACCATGGACAGGCATCAGATGGAAAGGGAACACAGGAGTTCTCCTAAGTACCACTGTGATCACAAACAGTTTCCAAATGAGTGTATAGAAGAAGGTTTGGTGGGCTTAGGCAGCTTGCTTCTGAGTTTGTATGTATTATTGTTCATGCAGTTAGAGTTATCAGTTTATCAACCAAATAACAGAGAAAAAGATGRGAGATGTTCCACATTGCTCCAGAAAGAATCGATTTCTAGTAAGAGCCAGATTTAGAAGGGGTATTAAACTGCATGTGACAAGGCTGAAGTTACTTAGACTGTAAGGGATTAGGAGGAGACCTTTCTGAGGAGCTGAATATCTCCTATCAGTCTGCTGCAGGATTTTCACACCTTCCTATAAATGACCTGGGGCTGGCTACTGTGAGACACAATGTACCGAACCACACAGATTCGCGCCTCTTGCAGGAAGGTAATTTCTATGTTCCTCGTGTTCAAGCCAGAAATCAGCTCAAGTATCTGGGCGAACGCTAAAAAAAAATTACTTTTTTGCCAACGGCAATCCGAAACACTGTATCAGCTCAAGAGCTCCACCACAGGTTTATGGGATCAGAACTGAGAAATAGCTTAGCAACCCCCCACAACCCTAGCTCATCTGACCACAGAGAAGACCTTTGCAGATATGAGCTCTGTGAAAATCATAAGCATCTTCTGAACGGCATACACACATTTTTATACAATTATCCTTGCCACCCTGCCATGGAGTCGTCAGTGACAAAGCTTGTGACTAAATTCTAAGAGCCAAGGAAAGGAAGTCATTTTATTCCAGACTAGATTTGCCTCCTGAAGCATTCAGAACTTAAATAAAGCAGTCCTATAATATATTCTTATATTACTTACAATATCATATATTTCTCTGTCTTCTTCATCCGCTAAAGTCAACAAAGCTATCAGCGGATAGCGAGATCTAGGCACTGGGCCAAAATCGACAACTTGAGCATCTTCTGGTAACTGACAACATTTTTCTTCCTTGTCATTTTTTTTTATGCTTTATTTGTGTCAAGGAAAACAACTGGTGTCTCTGGAATTGAAGACAAATATGACGTTTGCACAAAGACTATTTTTTGTCATATGTGTTCATAAATATATTCTGCCAAAAACTGCTGAATGCTCATGAGTCTCAACTCTCCCTGTGCCAATAAATTAGCATATTTTGTCAAAACAAATTTAAAAAGGATACAAGTACTGTTGTCGATAGAGGTATTCGCTGTATAGAGCATCCTCTAACGCCTGAGGAGTCTTTATTCTGAAGCAGTAGACATGTTTCTGCAACGCTTCGTGGAGTTTTTGAACACTGCAGCCCCAGTAGCATGTAAGAATACAGTCTTCCAGGCAGTCAGGTGTCAGTGTTACACCCTCTTGCAGAAAGAAGATAAGGACTTCATTAACTTCATTAAATCACCAATGTGCAGGAATTCTGGAATTGCTAATTGTAGATTCTTAAAAAGGCAACAGGCAGAAAACAACTTCATTGTCCCAGATTTTTATTATTCTAATTTAATCTTTTCAAGTTTAGGCTAGGTTTAGTGCTTATGAAAGTCAACAGAGATGAGGAAGTGGGTGCAAGGAGATAAGATGGCTGATCAAGCTAACAAAAGCAGCACATGTGCTCTTTAGGTAGGGTGAGTTTTAACTGCTGGTACCATTTTACACGTTCACTGTCAGACACCAGAGCATATCCCCTGCCCCAAAGGACATTCCTTCTTTAGATAATATTAATTGGATCCCTGGCCTACAACACCCTCTGTTGTTTCAGAAAGCATGGGGTCCTCTTGATTAAGCAGAGGGAGGATAAGGAGAGGATCTACATGCTCCATTTCTTTTCTCATTCCTTAGTGCGATAAATGCCAGACTGAGCCATTAGAGCTAGATTTTTAAATGCCCAGTGGTGCAGATTTGCAAGTGTTTACTTCCCACCTAGGAAGCCAAGAAAGAAGCAGATCTCAAAAAGAACCGAGTAGCCAACACATTAACTTCTAAACACTTACTGCACAAATAGGAACAAAACTCTTGAAAGGTTCTGCCAAATTCAAGTGTTCAAACCTTCTGAAAAATCCAAGTTATCAGAACACTAAGTTTTTTTGGGGTTGGGGAAGGGGGATATAAAGAATATGCATTAACTGCTCCAGCACTTTTCTTGTTCACAGGAAGGCTTCATGTCTCTGTTGGTGGAAGAGGCTCAGTCTTGCTTACTACTCCCCAACAGTGCAGAAGGGCATGAATTTCACTTTCTGTGCAGGTAGTTTCAAGGATGTTAGGGGCTACTTCAGCTCTGATCCACAAAGATTCACAGAAAAATAGTTCCACTGAAATATAGAGATATCTATACTTTTTAAAGTAGTGAACTTCTAAGCACAACTGGAGAACTGGGACTTAGATTTTTAACTGGATGGCATATACTTTGTAATATATGAAGTTTACAAAAACCACCCACAGTAGCTGGGGATCAGCAAGTGTTTTCTTTTTATTATTAAAAATCCATTATAGCAGGAAGTATTTCATTAATAATAAATAGTACATAAATATCCAAATATTTCACATTAGAAAAACACCACACTTATCTGTGAGCTGTGTAAAAATAATTATTTCTGTTGTAATGATGGATGAAGCATGTTTCTAAGGAACTACTGATCGAGGAAGAGAGAGGGGTTAGAACAAGAAATAAACAGAAAGGACTATTTAGAAACTCAGACTAACAAAAATCAAGCATATCAGAAAWCCACTGACTTGTTACTGAAGCTGCAGAAGCATGAGGGATTTCTAACCCAAAAGGATTCTTCACTTGTCTCATCTGCTTTTTCAACACTCTTATGCTGGATTCTGTCTCTTCAGAGTTTCTCAGAATAACGGGAACACCCAAACCAAACCTAAGAGACATGAAAGGACAAGAGCAAATGGGCTATGTTAGCGATGGCATGTTTGAATTGTTCTTCAGCTCTAAACAACAAGCGGCACAACAACTAAAACGAGCTTGGCTTTTGCTAGGACGCACGCATAATACAACCTGCCAATCTGACTGCAGCTTTCTGCAGTAAAAGACGGGAGTCTTAACACTGTTAAATAAAATCTTTAAAGGGAGAATACTTTACTCCTGCAACATTTAAATTAATGAGGATGGTCAATGCCCTCTAGTGGTAAAAATTTTAAGGAAGRCCGAGATCCTGGTTTCCCATGTTAATCTTGATTATAAAGATATGTTGATATCAAGTCAGGTGGCTTAAAGCCTCCGCTTTGAGCCAGAACCCAAATGCAAAGTAGTCAAGACTGAATCAAAGCTGAGACTCTAACAGCCCTTCAAAGCTGAAACACGAACATTAGCCCAGCTGATATTCTGAATCTAAAAGGATAATGAAGCAACAGCTTAAAAACTTAAACATCATACGAATCAAAATAAAATCAAAGAAACCAAGATGGAATACTTTGGGACAATTTCCAATATCAATAAAACACCCAGAATTTTCATAGTGCCTCAAGCTTTTAAAGGAGCCATTACAGAARATCATAATCTACAAAACTTGCTCCRCAATAGACTTGCTTTTATATTTGGCAAAAATAATTAATTTTTAAGGCGACAACCATAACTTTCAGTAAYCAAAAATGATTAGAGAAACTGCCCTAGATATGCAATCCGAAGACTATTTTGGAGACTGAAGAGTTTTTCCTAATTGCRTTAATCCAGTCCTGACTCAATAGCAAGGCATCAGGAGAGGCTGTGGGAGTCTTTTGTTAATGCATTTTATAAAACAATTATTAATTAGCTCAGGCTGTAGTTTCATGAACTTGGCTTCTGCCACTGCCAGCTGTACTGGTTAAGCCACGGCCTGTTTAAAGGCTTTGAATTTTGGTTTATGCAGCCCTCAGCATACTGCTCGTTTGAAAATCCTGAAACACTCTGCTTCTTTGTAACCARCTTTCCAGCGAGAATGACACGAAGCACAGGCTCTTCCCTGCATCAACTGCTCCCGTTTGGTACACTGAAATAGTAGCTGTCACAGGGAGATGGATCTCCCAAGAATAACTTGAGAAGCAAAGGGTACTACCAACTCAAATGTAATCACTTTGRAAATTGCTAAAGAAATTTCAGGTACAATACAGCTCTGAGCCAAACAGACAATTTTGTGGCTTTGCTACTGCTTTAACCTGTTTTTTAAATCTTCTCTGTCTCCTGTACGAARGAGATGTTAAATCAAGAAGAAAAGCAGAGCTTTTGCAGTCATTGGGCTCCTAAAAATTGCTGGTTAATTCACGTTGGARGGATGCCATCTGTAAGGCTAACAGGCAAAAACATCAGACAAAAGTGATTTTCAAGCTGAGGAAACTACTTCAGAGAAAACTTCTCAAAGCCATCCTCAGTAGCAACAACCCGTTCCTGGCAGCCTCACAAATGGTTTCCTTGACCATTTACTGTCTTGCCTGCACGAGGGTCACAGACACCCCAGAAAGGAAAAAGAGTTTGGGGGGGAGGAATCTATACACGTTATTCCATCTTTGATAACAAGAGGATTTTATTTGTGTATAGGAGGAAAACAAAAAACAAAAAAAAAGAGTAAACTCCTTTGGTTTGCTACACTTTCACGGAAACATTTGCATTTCTTTAAGATACAATATAGAGCACTCGGCCATATTTAGTTTTGCACATGGAGAGTCAAACCTCTGCCTGATGCAAGTAAACAGGGCTAGGCTGACTCCACTGGGGCTATAATGAAGTACGCCAGTTAAACATCTTACTCATAAGAAACSAGGTGCAGCAGCTGTTTCACTTATTCAGTACCCAAGATTCAATGGAGTTAATCTCTGCGGCAGCACATAAAGATGCCTCCTGTCTTGTGCCATCTGGCTGATTCCGAAGTAAAAACCCTATTCTTTGGAAACTTTCTTCACTGGTCACAAGCAACAGGATAATTACCATGAAAAGCAGTCACAGAAGAAAAGTTGCTAGTTTTAGCAGCAGCTGGTGGCAAAAGCCCCTTTCTGTTCAACAAAAAGTTACAGTGCTTTATAAATTTTAATGTAGTATTCTGTCAGTCCAGAGTCAGATCATTMGCTGGTATAAGGAATAATGAACGTCTTCAGAACCGCGTTAGTTTAGGAAAGGCAAGGGCTCCCCATGGCTTTGTTCAGCCGTGAGTTTCTTCAAAGAGCAGTCTTAGAGCTTTGAAGAGGTGCTGAGACCACGGCTTCTCCCGATGCCAACACTCATCTCCAGCTAAACGACAGTTCAGCACAGTATTCAGCCAGCCTAAATTTCACTTCATTCCTATGCCCAGAGCATCTAAYGGGCTGGCTCTAGGAAGCTACCGTCTCAGTAACCTACATCGACCCTCTGAGCAGGGCCACGGGTGTCTAAGGCTGGCCATAAAAACAGACGTTCCTCAAATCAGCGCATGATTTTGCAAATGAAAACGATGAGGCATTCATAAGGAGTTGGCGTTTTTCAGGCTGACTTACGCCATCGTGAATGAACACATCCATAAAACAGGCTGATGATTGATTCTCAAAATGCTGGGAGCGGGGAAACAAATGTCATTACAGCAATATATCAAGCATTATGTATTCATATAATACCATACGCATTTCTAGTACTCTGTATAGCAAATAAAGGAGTAAGTTGTTTTCATGAGTCCCAGAGTATTTCAGCATAGCTGTAACTGCAGAGACACTGAAGCTGCTTGTAGACTCTTGGTCATACGGCCACAGTACAGCAGAGTTCAAAGGTAGCCGCAAATATCTCTGAAAAGCTGCTCAAATATTCAGACAACATGAACTTCATRCTGCTGCATTTTCTCGATTAACAGTTCCTGAGCAAACTAGCTTGAAGTCAGTTTGGGTATATGTAAACTGCAATATTAGTGCAAACAYATCTAGAAGCTCTAATTCCGAGGAAAAAAAAAACGCATCTGGACAGTCCTCTGCCCACCCTGTAGCCCTAGAAGCATCAACAGATATATGCAAATGTAAGGATCTGCTGGCATGCCTTTGCATCCGGAGTGCAGCCTAATTCAGGCATTTTACAGCAGTGGATGGCAAAGCATTAAACACAAGCAGAAAAATAATGATTAAATTGATTAAAGATCACAGGTTTTGGATATGCAGGCTGGAAATTTATCTGAATCATGATTCAGTATCACGGATTTTTTTGTAAAGATAGTATTTTTAAGAACTGATGTAGTGAAAAAGGGGAGAGAAGCGGATGGCAACATTATACTATCAGTGCGCAATGGGAGAATRGGAATTTTGAAGAGGATTTCTACCACCCTCTCTCCCCAGGCAGTAATGAGGTGGAGCCGCATCCAGYGGAAAGGTAACAAAAAGGCCAGTCTTGCCTTCACTTACACCTATCCAGCGCTAGGGGAGGCAGTGTAAAACAAGAACAAAACTTTGCACAAAGCATACCTGAAAGATCAAAAGATAACTTTGCTCACATGGAAGGCAATAGATGGCATATGTTTGCCTGGGCCGGTGGCAGCTAACAAAGCGGTATAAACAAGGGAAAGCCTTTGCGCTAAAGGAAAAGTCAGGCAGAGGATTTATAAGCTGCCAAGAGAACAAACAACTACAGCTAAAACATCTGTAATTCCAGGAGAGACAACAGGGAATCCTGAGGCACAGCACTAGAGATACAGCTTGTTAAGCCAGCAGGAGGAGGCGCAGTAACTCATTTTTACTCTCTCCAGAAACCACACGTGTGTGGCTTACCCACAACTCCCACATAAAATATTTTGATTGCTAATCAATGCTCTCCCCTTGATGAATATTTGCATTTGCATTCATGGACAATCCTGAACTGGCAGGGAAACAGAGAGAGCGGTGCTACGAACAGACATTTGAGGGCCTGCTTCTGAAAGAGGGAGCGATTACACCTTTGCGGAATCCTCTCAGACACCAGTAGGAGAGGGTCTTCCACTCGTCTCCCCTCGAGACACCTCTGCAGGTTCAGCTGCTTCAGGCTCTCCTCAACTCGCCTGAAACGCCTCCTTCTCCTCTGAGCTCTGCCTGTGGAGCAGACTGGTGTCCYGTCAGCGCTCCTGGGGAGTCTAGCACCCCGCTGAGCCCTGCCGCAAAGCCTGCCAGACGTGACGCCCGCCCGGGCTGCAGCCAGGCGCCTTGCTCCACGTCCGCCCACTTCGGCTGCYGGCGAGACCGGAGACGTCCGTCCGCACTAGTGCCAAAACCTGCCCTCGGAGCCGCCGCTGCCGACCCCCTGCTCCCGCACCGGCGGATCCCTCCCAGCCGTGCGCGGCCTCTGCCGCACCATTCACACCTGCCTCTTCCAGCCCCGCCAGCCCCTCTTCACGCCTCCTGCGCCAGACCCTCCGTGTCCCCACACCCCACTGACA
>NW_020447530.1:4564951-4566876 GCF_003343035.1 Apteryx rowi | reverse complement strand
CCGTCGCCGCGGCGGCAGGTCCGGCCCGGCGCGGCGCTGCCCCCGCCCGCCTCCTCCCGCTGGACCCAGCAGCACCGAGCCGGCACACCGAGCTCGCCTTGCCGTGCGGCTAACGTCCCTCCGACCACTACGCTCAGATTTGAGAACTCATTTTACATTTCCCGTGTTTTTCTAATGCAAAGTCTTACACACTGGCTTAACACTTAAAATCTGATTTTTCCCTGGCAGTACGTTAGCACCATATGGCTGTTCTTACGGATCTGAAGAGCAAAGGGACTTCAGGAAGCAAGCGCGTTTTTCCTTCAAATAAGGAAGTTCGGCTGCATCGATGCTCCCGTGTAGTCTGAATAAAGCATTTGAATAAAGTGTGTGCACCCGTCGCTGCGTATCCCGCACAGCCCTCCTTACACCGAAATCATCCTCGTTCCTTCATTTGACTGGTTCAGCCCCGGCACTTCGAATATCGAGCTYCAGTAAAGAAATGCTTCCAAATTCTTCCAATGACCTTTTAAACAGAGCACACAAAACACACACAAATACGTTTTGCATATTGGAAGGAACAAGCTGCCTCCCTACACCCTACAGCACAAGGAAATATCTGCAGTTAAGGACACACTGAGATTAAGACACTTAATAGCTACTTGGCAATGCTACGCTTCCACAGGGTTTACTTAATTCCTGCTGCAAATGTGCAATTTTTTCTTACAGATCTGGCATTTAAGTCATTAATATCATTCACCTGAGGCCATAACTGAGGCGTTAAGTCTTCATATATGTTTTGTTCTCGTTTAGTAAGCAGACGAGGTGATGGCTTATTTTATTTCTCGGTGTTACAGGATCTTTGAGAAACAAGGCATTTTCTTTTCTCTCGTAACAGTCCAARTTTCCAGCAGCACAAAAAAGGCCAGCTATTTTCCCCAACACCAAGACGGACCTATACCAACAGCCTATTATGGAAGAGAAGTTCGTCTAGCATTCGCTGCTCGTATTTGTGATTTGCTGAGTCCAAATGCTGGTTTACTTCCAGAATTACTCTCAGCTTTTGTAAGCAAGTAGTCCCCGACCACAACGTTCTCCTCTTTCATCCGTATGTATGTACCACAATTAATGTTAGACTTGGACTCTAATTTGGGGGAAAAATTTGGATGTCACCTTCTCAATACAAAGTAGTCCCCCTGCAGCGCAAATAAACTACAGATTTTTCTCATTCAAATAAAACCAGCATGGAATCAGGATGCACTTTCAGGATTTCAATGAGCATCACTGAAATCAAAAAAATAATTTGGGAAACAAAATCTCTAAAGAATGCGAGTAATTACTGTGTTTACAAGTTTCCTGTGCCTATCACGATGGGCGCACAGCACCTGATACAAGCATAGCTGTAGTATTATTTTTAGTACTGAAGATTAATAGATACTGGCTGTATTACGGCTCCAGTCCCGCAGTAACTTCGGGCAGAATACTGCACCATTAAAGGTAACGGGTTTCCACAGACAAAGCTCTCCCAAGATCAGGGTCTAAATATTCAGCCCTTTCCACATTTAAAGGGGCATCAACCACCGAGCAACAAAATCGCTCTTCTATTTCCGTTTTTGGGCGTGTCGCTAGGATCACCACCACGGGGATCACAACGGGAAGGCGGTATGTGAAAAACCGCCGTCGCCTTGTTCCACCAGAAGCGCTTCACGGCGCTTCCCCGGTGTTAAATCCACTATTTGTGCACATATTTTACAGAGGAGTAGGAAGAAGAACCCCCCCCCTTTTTTTTTTCCAAATTCAAATCGTGTCGGGGCAGTACGTGTGTCGTGATGGTGTGTGTATCGCGACAGCGCGCCGCCCCTACGGCTGGCGCAGGGCCTGCCCCAGCCCGTTGCCATGGCGCCGGGGCACCGCCCGCCTCGTGCGCGGCGCCCGGCCGGGGCGCG